>NC_054743.1:51066100-51378970 GCF_018143015.1 Lytechinus variegatus
GGAACGGGCTTCGGAACTACAAATGTTTGTGAAAACGGGGGTCCTTGGAAGGAGTCGCCTGCATGTGAGTGCGTATATGCATCCGTATGGAACGGGCATACGTGCATGCAGATAGCCCGGCGGACGGGCGCCAGGTGCACTAGCACACAGGCAATGGTCGGACATCGCTAAGCGGCCGCTTTTCACCAAAATTGCGGCTCATTGTAGCAAATCAATGCGACCGGAACAAAATGTGCGAAGCTTTGGAGCGGATTTCTTTCTTCCCTTTTCATGATAAGAAGAAAATGCTATGCCTTGGAGTGGCTTTCTTTGTTCTTTTTCGCAATAAGACAAAAATGCTATGCCTTGGAACGGAAATTTGAGTGTAAAAATGGGGGTCCCCTCCGCGGCACATACCCACTATGCATTATACACTGAGTCCCCCCCCCCCCCGGGGATAAAAGAGGCAATTGACTGCATGATACAAATTGTTTTTCCTGAATTATTTTTGCATTTTAAATTCATAGCCTTGTATGTAGACCAATCTATCCCACAAGCAATTTTGAAAAGTTGCAAATATGTTTAATGGCTGATAATAACTTCGTACAATGAATTAAAATCAAAATCACTGAGTCATAGGTGGTGGGTAAATCACACTTTGTAAGGTTATTATAGATTTGTTCCAAGGAGTCTATCCCATGCTAAATTGGAATGAAAAATAAAATGTTTTTTTATGTGAGGTTTTTTCATAAGTTCAAGTTAAATTGAGAGATAAGGTTCAATATTTTTTTTTTTAGCTGGAGAGATGAAGTTTGGGAGCATTGACCTCTTGCTTTGCTAATGGTCTAGCCTGACCTCTCGTGAGGTCACGACCCCTGGGCAGAAAAACAGAGAATAGGGGGCCAAGGCCAGTGGCAAGGCTGTGCCCTTGCCTGACAATCGACAATTAAGGGAAATCTCTCTCTTGCCCTTTCTCCCGAGCCTTGCCTCAGAATCGAGGCAGAAATCAACTGACAAGAGAAAGATTGAAATAATAAACGAGGTCTTTCCGGACGAAGTTAGCATAGTAGAGGTTGAATGTGTTACTCATTCACAAGTGCACTTTTCAGTTCTATCCTGGTTTTTTTCTTCCCCCTTGATTTACAGGTTTCCAAGGTCATATAGGAAGCATATAAACCTGAGCTTTGTATGTACTCGGCTTGACAGAGCACAATGGGCCATCGACCTTGAGGAACATGCACAAATGTTCTCCATTGTCTGCTCAAATCTGTTTTCAAATGCATTACGAAAATGTCCCGTTTGATTCTCGACCTCACTTCGGACTGCAAACTGCGGTTTTATACCCCGATTCGCGTTTGGAAACTTTTCCAACCCCGATAAACCCATCTTGGCCAGGTAATCCCCTTGTCTCGATTTCACCACCACGGGCCAGCTAAATGAGCGTTGAGCCAAGGACGAAATGATAAACAACGCTGTGCTATTACGTAAGACTTGTCTGCCTGTAGAAGGATCTTCGGAATGAAATTATTGTATTCGATATTAAACACGTTTTCAAAGGCATATTACATTCAGACATCCAATGCTAGTCCATTTTCAATTTCGAACAAAGAAAATCGACCTTGAAATAAGGAAAGTAAGCGAATAAAAATTACGGTATGCTTAGCATGCAAGGACCGCGATGCATGCATAGTTTCTGTCCGTCCAGCAAGAAAATGGGTTCACTCGCGCAATGATACAGTCTTAACGTTCGAAAAATAGTAGTAATGGCATACCAACATACAAAGTATAATAATCATGCTGCTGATATGCACAAAAATATGAAATCATTATTTTTTTTACCCCAAAGTCTTATTCATAATTTAAATACAAACTATGCCTGTAACTATTTTTTTAATCGCAGACGTATTATTGCACCATACGTGGTTCTCCGGTAAACTGCCCATGTGCGCTGCATCCATTCCACCGTTTGTTTTGGGTCGTTTTAGTTTCCACCATTAAATGTCTGACTTAGGTATGTTGTGCTAATTTTTTTGTAAGTCAAAATGTTCAAAATTTGTCATTTTGCTAATATGAGGTGATTAAAATTAGCGCCCTGTCCTTTTTGTCGGGAGAAAGAGAGAGAGAGAAATAGAGATGGGGTGGAATTTCCACCCCATCCCTATTTCCCTCTATATATCTTTAACAAGGGCGCCGGAAGCGAGGGGGGCAGGGGGGCACTTGCCCCCCCCCAATAAATTTTTTGGGGGGGCAAAACGAGATTTTGCCCCCCCCCCCATGTGCCCCCCTGAAAGTAGAAAAATGATAAATTATCAAATAATTAAAGGAAAAAATTATACGATGAAGGCACTTTTATGCCCAAAAATTGTCATTTCTATTGTCAAAAATGAACAATTTTGCCCCTGACGGGGCAATTACATTATCATAGTAAGCCTGGCGTCTTTTGACGAACAGTTCCTCTGTGAAACATACCTTTGAAAAGCCCCTTTTCCATCTTATTACAGTGTGATAACGTTTAACCTTTTAATGAATACATTTCAGACTAAAACCGAATGGCAAGCTAATTTTCTTTAATATCTAAACCTACAAATTATGAAAAAGATGGATATCTTCTTAGATAAATGATTTGATTTTATATATTTCGATCCAAAAAAGTGAAAAAAAATCAAGCACGTTTTGAAATAAAAAGATGGCTGTGTATTTATGCAAAGCGCAAGCGATTTTATTATTTTTATAACGTGTCCTGAAAGTTTTCTTTTTTCCCAATTATTCACCTCCCTTCCATCATTCAACTTTCTTCCCGGTCCTATCTTTCTTCTTATTTTTCGCCTCACCTTCCGCCGCTTCGCCCCTTGATCTACCTATGATGACCCCTCCCACGGCAGGAATTTTGTGTAAAAATGGAGTATAAGTCTCGTTAATAGAGTGTTTAAAAACAAATTTGGGGGATAAAGCATAGTTAAAGTTCATTGTGAAGGATTAATCATAACTCATGAAAACTATTCTTTATACTGAGTACGCAAACAATGAAAATATTCTCAGTATATTCCAAGTAAATTTGGAATAAAGGGAAAGTGAATTGGATTAACAAAGGTATGATTTTACTGGGTATGGAACATTCTCGTCTAACCGTCTATGCACTAAATTCAGAGGCGATTTTCTTTTTTCATCATTTTTATTAGTTATGAAATTGACAATGGCCATCGATGTCATCAATGTCATCACTCTTTGGCTGTATATAGGGCTAGATGAGAGTTGGAGAATAGTTGGGCCGGTATGCCTTTTCTTTTCCTAACCAAGTTCTTAACAAAAACTATCTGTTTATATATATTTCGAAATTCGAGGATATAATTTCGATTTGAAATTATGTATTTTTTCCATAATAAAAGAGCACAAATAGTAGGGGGACATTTGATATTATGTACCCCTTTCCAAAATGGTAGGGGGACGCGTCCCCCCTGTCCCCCTGGGATTTCCGCCCATGGTGATGGGGGAGCTTTTGCATTTTCTAGAATAAAATTGAAAGATTTCGTGCACACTTTGGGTGAATTTTGCCCTCTCGATCGGTGGCCCCCGGATGCATACGGTCATGTTTGTCATCTTAAAGTCTTTAAAAGGCCTATATTACATTGGTTTAAAACAATAGAGTTTGCAATAAGGCTCGTAATTTGCTGCAACTGCGACCCTGATCATGAAGAAACACCAGTCTGGGTCAGAAGGGAGGAAACAGGATAAAAAAGAACCCCAAGACTGTTTAATTCTCAAGAAATTTATTTTTGAATGCTCTTAGAAACGCAACTTTTACACTCAATTTTTACACCCTCAACCACACCCTCTCCCGCTCGATCGCTTCCGTATCTCACGCTTTCAAAAATATTGTGCCCCCTTCGGGATTTTGCCCCCCCAAAAAAAAAAAAACAAAAAAAACTGAAAGTGTTCCGGCACGCCTTGGTGGAAACAAATCTGAAAGAAAACATGAAACCAAGAAAGGTATTTCAGAGGGAGGTTTACCGTATACATGCACAGGCTATAGGCCTACAAAATAAGAACAATAATGGGAGATAAAGAAGATCACCTGCTAATAACGCATGTGAATTAGAAAACGTTCTGAATAGATATGAATAGAACATTTAAATGCTATCCAAACATTGTGATTCATAATGCTGGTCTTTGTATTTTAATGTTCTATGTATAGGCCTACACCTCAGCTTTGAGAAAAGGACATTCATAGGCCTTACTACAGATATGATTGGCAAATGCACGTTCTTTAGAGGTGTAGATCAAAAGGGGGTGGATGAAGAAAATAAGTCTAGAAAGAAAAGAATTAGACAGCCAGACAGAGAGAAAGAAGGAAAGAAAGGAAGAAAATAAGTCTAGAAAGAAAAGAATTAGACAGCCAGACAGAGAGAAAGAAGGAAAGAAAGGAAGGAAGAAAGAAAGAAAGGAAGGAAGAGAGAGAGAAAGAAAGAAAGAAAAAAGAAAGGAAGGAAGGGAGAGAGAGAAAGAAAGAAAGAAAGAAAGAAGGAAGGAAAGAAAGAAAGAAGGAAGGAAAGAAAGAAAGAAAAAACTTTCTATCAACGCGTGTATACAACCATGGCCATGCGCTCGCCGGAACTACACACGTTGCAATCCATCGTGTGTGGCCCCCTGCTGTGACCGTAGATGCTGGGGTGAATTATCTTCGCGGACCGAGGTCAAGAAACAGGTGTTTCTATACTTAAATTTAATCTCTTGAGGGCAATAGGATTTGTATTACTGGGAGAATATATTTGTTGATAAGGAAAAATGGGGTATACAGCCCTCAAACGAGAGATTTTCGTCATGTGAATCGTTAAATGAAGCTGAAATCTGTTTGCAATACGGAAGGCAGGTCAATCGCACTATGGAAAAATTAATGGAGGGAAGGGATGCACTGTGATTTGTCTCCAATTTATTGGAGATTGTTTTGTTTTTAAGTGAAGGTGCTTTTTTAATGTTTTGTTAATTGAGTCTAGGGACTTCCTTGTGATCTTAGATTAGAGCTGTGTATATTAACTTCAAAAGGTTGCTCAGATAATTCTTCCATGTATTCATTCCCTTTTCCCTACACTTCTCTCTCTCTCTCTCTCTCATTGTTCCTTAATACCGATTTCTTCTGTGCTTCTCTAGGTGGTTTCAGACCGCCTCGAAGTTCGCCAGTTCCAGGCATTCTCTGATCGGCGTGGGTGGCTGCTGGGCTAGTGAATTTGAATCTCATGCCTTGCCTGCTTATCAGACCATACTGCGCATGCTCATAACTTCGGGAAATTATCCCGAAGGGTACGTCTCGGGGCGGTGTGAATGCAGGAATAATTAATGGGTATTTTTTAGCCAAAAAAAGTTCTCGTAATTTAATGGGGATGCTTGTGATCGAGGCGGTTTGAAACCACCTTCTGTCTGGGTCAGTATCAGGAATTTAAAGAGCCACATTAAATTTAGGCTTATTATAGGATTACCAATGGAATCTTCTATTTTACAGTTTAATAGGCACAGGCATTGCACTTGGAAGTGAATATAAAAAAGGAAACAAGTTGTATTCTTCTTCACCGACATAATCCATAACTTTTCCCTAAGTTTTTTTTTCTCAGATAAACTTTAATGAGCTCATATGCCTTAACTTAGATCCATATTAGATAAATTCCTATAATGAGCTCATATCATGTTATGTCAAATGTGATATTTTTGTCAGAGTGCTATGATGAAACCAACTGCCCTCTCACATGGTAAAAAAATTGTAGTTTGAATGATGATTGCAATGAAAAATAAGGCTAATGACGAAGTCTTAGCACGCTTGAAACCAAACTAAAATCACGATCGCTAATCACAATCATGAATTCAAATTCTACTCCAGAGAATCAAGATTCTTTTATTGGTCAATGTACGCATACAAATAAATTGGGTTTCCAATAACAACAAGTATGTATACACAAAGATGAAAAGTACAATACATCGTAACAATATTGAAATGATTCACATGAACAATCAATATAGGTGAATTCCAGTTAATTTTCACTCAAATTACGGTACAAATTTTCCGTGTGAAAGGTCTGTTGATTCTAAAGACGAATTGTAATCATCATTACAATGATGATTCATGATAAACGTATGAAAAGGTCCCAAGTTAATCCAGAAAAGTCTTTATTTACTCTTGTTTAAGGAATTGGAGATTAGGCTTCAGCAGGAGATTGAGGATGAACCAGACATTTTTGCGGTTAGTCTCTCAAGGCAAAACATATCAATTGTCCCATATTGGATTGAGTGTTCTCCACACACTAAAAGCCCCCCCCCCCTCCCCTTCCCCCTTCCTCCTGATGAGACAAAATACACCATTTCTAGTCTGTGCTTTTTAAATTTCTTCTGGATCGACAAGAGCAATGCCTTGCTAGCCAAGATATGTCAGGAAGTATCCGGTTTCACGAATCGCTATGACTGAATGTCGCTCGGAATAGACGAGGATCAAGCGATCGTCGGGATTGCCTGTCTGTCTTTGTTCCGATTCCGCCAATAGGGCTGATGTGTGCAGGATGCTGGATTAGTGTGATTTAATGATTGCCAGGCTGTTTAATGATTTCTCCCGCACTTATGCGATTTATTCATGTTGTATGTTGTTACCGAATGACAGGACAAAAATGGCATTAAGGTACAGTGCCTCCATGCAGTGTTTTTAGGAAGGCTAAGATGGTTGATCTGAGCCAAGAAGTTTCATCCAGGGAGTATTTCATTTAGCTTATAGGGCCTAATTGGTCAGTGATTTGAACCATTTGTTCTAAGCTACTGAAATCCTTGTACGTGGTTGGCTGCATTAAGCAAAGCCATTATCGACAATGTTTTACAGACATGACTTTCGTTGTCTACCTGAGTTGAAACTTGCATCAATCTATCCGGCTTAGACAATTGTGCAATGTTATGTAAACTCTACAATATCCCACCCATCTATCAAACTTTGCTGTATTACTGGAAAAAGCTTCAAAATACTTCACTTATGGTTGATAATCAAGTGACTTTGGTCTATGTCTTTGCTGAATTGGTAGAGAGGTTTCTAAAGGGTGTGTAACAGAGGGAGGGGTAGTTATGTACACAAGGACACTGCAGGGTGTATCATATTAAATGATTATTGACAACGCACATTCCCCAGCTTGGGCTAAGGTCAAGGCCGTTGAGGTTATTATTAACGAGGCCATCTTGGAAAGAGACAAAGTGAGCTTGATTGTGATGAAGAGTTCATGTCTGACGAAACTCATTAGGCTCACCGAGGATTGATTGAAAAATAGGTGTGATAATGATCGGATGGATGGGGGATGGGGGGGGGAAGGGCATCTTTTCTTCTTTATAGTGTAATGATAAACCTGGTTGTTTTTTTCAGAACCTGGGATACAGGCAATGAGTCTGATTTTAGTGGAGAGTTCATGTCTTCACAAAACATCTTAGGCTGCTCACTGATGTTTGATTGAAACGTTGATGTGAGAATGATTTTACGGAAGGGGTTGGGGGGTTCTTCGCAGATCCAGATGCTTGTCATTTGGATACGATTTAATGAATCTGATGTTATTGGAGATGTCATGTCTTCGCAAAACACCTTAGGCTGCTGACTGATAGTTGTTTGAAACGTAGATGTGAGAATGATTGTACTGAAGGAAGAGAGGGGGGGGGGGTTCTACTTTACAGATTGAGGGCGTTGTTTTCCTGCTGCCAATAGAGTGAAGTTTTCTCTCTGAAAAGTCATTAATTTTCATTTTTCGGGGCTGTCTGCTTTACTAACATGTAAGTGTTCGTCCAACAGTATATGATATATACCTTGTTTGTATATTAGCGTTTTTTGTCAATTTATATGTTATATTTTTACCTTGTACTTGCATTTGTAATTCAGCCTTTGGCTGCAACGAATGTTTTTTGAGTATCAATAAAGACCATTGTTATTATTATTATTATAGATGCAGATCCAGATGCTTGTTCTTCTTTACAGATGCAGATGCTTCATGTCATCTTGGATATAAAGTAATGAATCTGATTTAAGTGGAGAGTTCATGTTGTAACAAAACACCTTGGGCTACCTTTGATGTTTGATTGAAACGTTGATGTGAGAATGATTTTACGGAAGGGGGGGTTCTTCTTTCCAGATGCAGATCCAGATGCTTGTCTAGAATATCATTGAGGATACAAAGTAATGAATCTGATTTTAGTGGAGAGTTCATGTCTTAACAAAAATCATTAGTTGGCTCGTTGAGGGTTGATTGAAACGTGGGTGTGAAAATTATTTTGCAGAAGGGGGGGGGTCTTCTTTCCAGATGCTTGTCCAGAATGTCAGCTAGGATACAAAGTGATGAATCTGATTTAAGTAGAGTTCATGTCCTTATCTTATTGGGTTCTTAATGGGTGTTGCAAGAAAATTTTTGCGATCGATTGCAGATATTCTGTTGCAATTTACAACAGATAGATCAATGTTAGCTGTCGCAAATCAGATTAAACTTCTTGTTTCAAGATGAAGATTAGCAATCAACCACTATTTTGCAATCAACGGCCAGAAATATGATAGATTTACGGACCAGAAATAGACTTGCGATTGATCACAAGTTTCTTGCAACACTCTAGTGTTACGACTTGCTTCTTACATCATAGTGTGTAAAGGCAATGTGTAACAAGGTTAGCAGTGGATACAACTCGGAGATATATTTCTTGAAAAGATGGCATAATGTTCCAGAGTGTTTGGCTGTGATTAGATGTTCTGATGTAGCAGTAATTCTAATCAAAGATATTCATGTAACACCAATGAACTTTGGTTTTCATTCCTAAATGTGCAAAAATGAATATAATACCTAGCACACAATGAAAATACATTCTCACAGAAATTAATGTCTCTGAATAAACTATGAGAAAATGATGGCAGATTGGAAAACAGGTGTAAGAGTTTAAGGATTAATTTGTTTTTCCTCTTTTTTTCGGGGGGGAGGGGGTAACTGCCCTTTTTTTATAATGAATGCTGCTTTGATACCATCTTTTGAAAATTACAATAATAAAATTATTATAATATGAGGAAAGATTCCAGTCCAACAAAGTGTATTATCATTTATGAACCTGGGTTTGTAAAGGACGTATACTTTTTGGAAACAGTATATGGTATTTACAGAATTCAATAAAGGAAAAAAGTAGATGAAATGCAAGGAAATAGCTTGACTCTGATGAAGAATTCAATTCTTTTTATTACAGTTATATTCTCTATTATGTCTTCATAACAGTATAACAATATAAATAATGATATATTGGAATTTTATTGTACATTTATAAAGGGAAGCACTGTGGGCCGATATGCTGGAAATTGCTGTATTTTAAAGGTCATGTTCACCTCAGAAAAATGTTGATTTGAATCAATAAAGAAATACCAGACAAGCATAATGCTGAAAATTTCATCAAAATCGGATGTAAAATAAGAAAGTTGTGACATTTTAAAGTTTCATTTATTTTTCACAAAATAGTTGCATGTCTATATGCACAATTTAGTCACTTGCAAATGAGAGAATTGATGATGTCCCTCACTTTCTTTTGTTTATTATTGTTTGAAATATACAAAATTTCAATTTTTACAGATTTGACAATAAAGACCAACTTGACTGAAACATGAAATGTTAAACAACGGCAATTCCACATGTTCAGGGCGAAATAAAACTTTGTTTCACAGGACCATGAGGAGAAAATGATAATATTTCATGTAATAAAACACAAACGAAATAGTGAGTGAGTGATGTCATCAGTTCCCTCATTTGCATACTGACCAGGATGTGAATATAACAATTTTGTGAAATTTAGTGAAACTCAATAATATCATAACTTTCTTATTTTACATCCGATTTTGATGAAATTTTAAGTGTTGTGCTTGTTGGATTTTCCTCGCTTTATTCAAATCCATTTTTTGTTGGGGAGGACTTGTCCTTTAATGAAAATGCGTGGAGCTACTGTTCTACTGCATAATTGACAATGGGATTGTGAAAAAACCGCACTTTTAGAGCTGACATCAAGCAACTCTTCAATCCTTTGTAAAAATCTGATACGTTTCATGAAAGTTACTATATGGTATCTTAGTCATCCAATGGTATCTACCGTGGTAACGCTGATCAACAGCCAATCAAAATCAAGGATTCCATGCAAGTTAACATTGCATAATATGGAAGTTACCATAACACTAACTTTTATGCAATGGGACTGTCTATTAAATATCTATTTTCTTCTTTTGTGCATTGATATTAACTTATTTATGTTTATGTTTTCTATTCTTTTTCCTTCATGGCTTATCTTGGTGTGTCGTGACTCTGGTATCTTTCTTTTGCTACTTGCTACACCTTAACAGGTAAGTTGGTAATAGTATAAAAGCATACATTAAATGTCTTAATGTGGAAAACTGGTGATTTTTTTGTAAAAAATATGACAGAGGGATTATGATACAATTTTTGGTTATGATGCAAATTTTGGTGGGAATACAATCTTTGGTGGGAATCCCACCTAATTGAAAACTTGTTTTTAGAGGAAAAAGAAAAATCAGACAAGCTGATAGGTGAATAGTTTGAACAATGTCGGACAAACAATAAGAAAGTCATGAATTTTTAAAAGTTGTAAATATTGGTAATCACTATACCCATGGAGACTTCAAACTGGCCGCATATGTGATGTCATAGTGATGTAAGGCAAGGACTACTCTTCCATGTACTCCAATACATAAATTGCTAAAATGTCAGTTTTGTCAAAGTTTTACTTCAAATTATGTTTTTCTTTCATGGGGACATAAAACAATATACTACCCGAGTTAGATTGGGAATGGGTACTTGGGGCGGGGACACAAATCCCTGATAATTATGTTCGTGGCCTATGGGCAAATCAACATTGTCTTAAGGATCTAAATTTTTCAAGCAACCATAACTTTCTTATTACTTGTTTGATTTCATTCAACCTTTCACCATTCTGTTTTATTTATTTGTGTCCTTTCCAACACAATATCTTTGGACCAAGGCTGGATTCCCCATCAAATAACTATTACCGTGTTTACACAGTGACACGGCTCGGGGGTTCGACACGCGAGCCGTGCTCAACACGGCAATTTTATGCTGTGTAAACGCGATCAGTGTGATCCGCGAGCCGTGTCGAACACGGCTTTTTTGATCCGCCAAAATCGTAGGTTTCAACCCGCGAGCCGAGTCAGACTCTGCAATTTTTTCTTGTGTAAACAGAAAGCCGTGTCGAACTCTCTTGACCAGGTCACTGCGCGCGCTTTCACTTTTGGCATTTTTGTTGTTCGCACGGACAAGATTCGATTCCGGCGGTGAATTTCCCGCGTTTAATTTGCGACGTCATAATTCTTCTTCCGTTCGAGATCCGCGAGCCGTGTTGAACTCGCCTTTTTATATGTACGTATAAACGCGATCTCTGATCCCTTCTTCGCAGTGTTCAACCTGGCTCGCGGATTCAACACCCGAGCCGAGTCAATGTGTAAACACGGTATAAGTATGAAAGGACTATACAGCTATAGTGACACCCAGAGCAATGACAGTTGCACTTTTGTACCCTATCCCCCCCAAAAAACACTATAAATCAAGATATTATTATAATTATCATCAAACCAAATCAAGAGATATGTTATTGAACTCTTGTATTTTCCTTGTGATGTTCTAAAGACTACAAAATATGTAAGAAACACCAAGTTATTCACAAAGGAAAATGCAATTAAGAAGTTGTCTCGTATTCGAAACTCATCTCTCACTGTCACACTTTCATTTTCCATGAATTTCACTACTGAATCAGTTCAGTACACAAAAAAAACACTGTTTAATTTATATACAATATTGTTGACTATATAAACCTTACATTAGTTGTTTAACAGTTTAAGCAACCATGCTGAATCTATTGAGAATAAAGTTTTGAAAAGTAAACTTTGTTGTTAAAGATGTTATGCTATTGTTTAAAGTGTTCAAACAACTATTTAAGGTTCATATATCAAACAGAATTGTATAAAAATTTGAAACATTTTTTGCTGTGCGGAGTTTTATGAATTCATTTATCAGATAATTTAATCAATAAAGACACAATGAATTCTTACACAAGTGTTATTTAAGCATTGTGTAAGGAAATAAATAACTTATTTAGCTGATTCCTACCAAGATTCACACAATGATATCTCAATTGCTAGAGCATCGAGTTAATTCATTTCAGTAAAAGTGATCGCAATGTCAAGGCCTTGCCTTAATTTTCTTGCTAATCCACATAATCTATCTAATTAAAACTTCTGATTTTGGTGTCAGATAAACCCATTATTAGTTCCTTTTTGTTTTCACAATGACGGGCTCTCAAGTTCATTTCTGAAAGTGATGTTTGGTTTGAACAGTCGTCATGAATTTAATCATTTCCCCTTGTAATTTTGAACCTTTCAATGAGCTGTGGAATATTTTGGCCTTAAGGTAATCTATAGGAGGAATTATTTTGCTCTTTATAGATAAATATTAATTTGAATAATGATTTTACTGCTTTAAAACTACTGCTTCAGCCTACATTGTAGTAGAAAAGTACATAACTTTCAGCTTAAATTGAATAATGTAATAATTGCAATATGTTAGCCAAGCCAAAGATTGCAAATGAGAAATGGTTATCATGGTAATCATATGAAAGTACTTTTACAAACTTATAAAAAATGCAAAACTTATCTAGGTTCTTGTAATCAGTATACCCCATATTTTAAATTAATTTTGGCAAACTTGAACCTTGAATTGACATAGGCATCTAATGTTTGCACATTCATTTCAAATCTAGATGGGGGATGAGTGGGGGGGGGGGGGGTCGTTGTTCACCCATCATTTCCTGACTGTTCACCATAAAAGGAAAGTTCATTTTGTGTTGTACTCTGATTTTGCTCATGATTTGAAGTTTGTCCTTGTGAACTTTGTTGACATTTTCAGGGTTATATTCTAGGTTTTTGGAACAACAATTTCATACACAGCCAGCTGAGAAAGAAGGCCAACAAATTATCTGCCCCAGATCACTGGAGAGGGAGAGAAAGAGAGAGAGAACGAAAGAGAAAAATAAGCACAAGAGAAAGGGCATGGCTGGAAAGAGAGAAGTACATGTGACTTTGCAAATTTCTTTTAATGAATTTGTAGACCTGATTTGAAGGTCAAATTGTAATCCTTATTTCACATCCCTGGAAGCTCATTGATTAAAATTTCTTCTGAAGTTTCTCCCTCTTTGTAAGTATGTTGAAATGAAATATAAAATAGGGGAATCCCAACATATTTATTTTCATGATATCTTCAGATAGAAGTAGGATTAGGGTAGGTAATAATGAAGGCGAACTGTCTTCCCGCTTAACAGAAAATATCATTCATAACATTGACAAAAGATTTGGGTCAATGATGACAGCTGATTTGATGATATTAATCCAAATGAAAAATACTTTTTTATAATTCAGTATTCGAGTTTAGAGCTCCGGAAAGGAAGCTTCTCGTTGAGAAGTTCTATATAATTTTGTTTAGGATTCAATGATCATATCTGTACAGCTATACAGTAGAAATATTGTTTAAAACTTATATACAATGTTGTTTTATACATGAACTTGACAGTAGCTCGACAGATGAAACAATTGTTTAAATTTCGAAGCAACAATTAAGTTTAATTTTAGATATGAAATCTTCAATCAATTAAGCATGGTTGTTTAAATTGTCAAAGAACTAATGTAAAGTCAACAGCATTTTATAAATTTTAAGTAGTGCTTTTAACGAGTATAGGCCCTAAGGGAATTGTACATTCTCTTTCAAAACTGTGTTCTCCATTCAAGTCATATTGATTTGTTTTCCAATATATTTTGAGTGAAATGGTCAATATCTAACTGACAAAGAGTTGATTTCTTGCTATTTCCATTTGTAGTCAAATCCATTAAGACAGAGTCACTTTACCTTTGCAGAGTTCAACACAAATTCAAGTTGACTGACATGCCAACAATATTTTTCAAAGAATACAAGAAAATGACAGCCAGTGTTTGTGTGTTAACCTTTTGCACGGTTAGTTAATATCAGGGGATAAATATGACAATTTATTGTTTGAGGTTTCCATAATAAACAATTGATGCTGACTGCATAGATATAATCCAAGAACTATAGCAATTTATTTCCAATATAAAGGTAAGGGAGAAAACTTAATTAGAAATTTCAATATTAGCATGTTAAATCAAATCTGGTTCAATGTCTTTGCCATCAAATGTTACAAAATCCTTGTTTTTGATTGGCTATTGATCATTATTACCCTATGTTTCCATTCAATGGCAAAGTTATTTTAATAGAAACAGGAACCCAGAAGTGTGAAAATAAGTTCTCAATAAAATTGGAATAAAAATTTCAATTTGAATTAACAGGAATTGCCCATAATTCCAGACAAACCCAAACAAGTTTCTCTTGCAATGTGATGTTAGGGCTCATTATTGATCATTACTGGTAATGATAAAAACCCCAGTAGGGTCCCATCCCCTGCGAGCCCCGCCCTTCCGCTGACTCCCAACCTTGAACTGTACAGCAATGGCTTGAAGTAGGCCAGGGATCATCGACAAACAATAGTACAAGGTCGCCACGGTAACGTCTGTCTGGAAAACAAAAGTAGACATGGGTTGCTCTCCGCTGTCTCCAAATCTCATCTTTCCTCATTTCATGCTCTGCGATCGATCGATACATCGCGAAACGATATCGTCACTCAAGGCCGGCTGTGTGTACTTTAGGAATCACTTACAAGGGCTGTTCTCATGAAGAGAGGGATAGAGGGATAATGAGTTTGAGAAGGAGAAATAAAATTTAGGAGGAATGAAGAACAGGGTAAAGTGGAGATTTCTCAATGTCGTTTGACCTTTCATTTGCATCTGCCGTTTCAAGAATTGAATCTTTTGTTTTGAAACGGAAATATTGTCAACCAAGGCTAGATGTGATCTAAAATCACTTGTATTTCCTTGAATATAAAACAATGTGACTAAATGAGAAAGGGATTTAGAGAGCGAAGGCTCTTGAGTAGGAAAAATTTGAAAAAGAGGATAGGATAGGAAGAAATGATATGTCATTTTTTTAAAGCCAGTCTGCCCTGGTGCCTATTTACTTCACCTGGGTGAAGTGCAGCATGATATAGATAAATTGCTTGCTGAAAGAAGTCAATGCCCTTGGCTGGGATTCAAACCCAGAACCTTCTGTTTGAAAGGCAGTTGTCCAAGCCATATCAGACCTCAGGACTTCCATCATTATTTTAGCTCATTGTCTGTTCGTAAGAGTATAGCACGATGAGAAATAGGATTGAAAATATATGATTATCTTTATAATAGGAACAACGTGGAAATTGATAAATATGAACTTGAATTTAAATAGTGAAGTGAGATAAAAGAACTTAATTATTGAGCAGTAGAGCATACCTGTGGTGAAACATTCTTGACCTGTTTATGTTATATTATTCAATAATCAGTTTTTAAAGAGCGGTAACAAAGTTAGTGTACTAAGAAATTCAGGAGTGAACATCTGTGAGTTATAGTAGTCAGCAAAGGTGGAATGAAAAAGATAAAATGATTTATGGAGTCCCTAGAGTCAAGGATGGAACAGAAAAGATGAATATTAGAGATCTTCAGCGGCAATTATTATCGCCTGGTCGTAGGAATGGCTTTTAAGAAGGGGATTGAATGGAAAGATCACCCAATTTCCTGCTGCTTGTAGATTGGATATTTTAAGAATGATAAGGTTGCAGAGAACAAATCAAGGACATTTTTATATTCAACGACTAATTCTTTGAAAGTGAAAGATGGTACGTCAGCATCCGTCAAACACACACATACGGTTTGTGATTACGCAGTCGGGGAAAAATATTGATGCGCAAATATTGGAAAATTTGGGAATGATGTTTGAACAAGAACGATTGAAGGTCGCTCACGTACCACGGATGGAGAGTGTAGACTTGCTGCAATCCTCAAAAGTATTTCACAAAATGTACTCATCGGTATGGGGGTTTAAAATAAAATATTTTTGTGGATTTCTGTACCTTATTTTGGAAAAAGAAAATCTGGTGACATTTCCAGACAAATATAGAAGAAAATTAGATTTATACCCTTTATTTGTGGTTCTTGGGTTCTTCAGGGTGTCGTGGATAGAAAAAAAGGAACATTTATCAAACAGTCCTCCCAAAAAAGCACTGAAATGGGACATTCAAACAATACTATTTTTCATGTA
Organism: Lytechinus variegatus; assembly: GCF_018143015.1. Taxonomy (NCBI): domain Eukaryota; kingdom Metazoa; phylum Echinodermata; class Echinoidea; order Temnopleuroida; family Toxopneustidae; genus Lytechinus; species Lytechinus variegatus. The sequence goes on from NC_054743.1 coordinate 51,082,312, forward strand.
TCCTGGCGACATTCATTCATGCTTCCAAATTGTTGCAAAATGATTTGATACATTTATTCAAGATATGCATGTTGGAACTGGAGCTAATTGGATATTTATAGATTGAAAATTTAGCATTTTATCATTGAGCCATTTGTAAAGTTGTGCATAACGTTTTATAAATTATTCACCCCCCCCCCCCCCCGCCCGGTACTCAAAAGAAAAAGAGCCCCTTTTTTCTTTGGGTTGGAGTTTGTGTGCGTACTGAAAAAATGAATATCTACCATTTTGAAGAGTAGAGGAATTAAAGGGGGATAAGAGATGATGGAAATAAAAATTGATGAAAATGACATGAATTATCTTCTGATTTTTGCAAGAATTAGAGAGGAAGTCGTGGAGAAGGATTGAGAATGATAGAGATAGGGAGAAAAAAATCCTTAATTTTCTTCTCTAAAGAGCAAATAAAAAATTGTCGGACAAAATAAGAATAAATGTGGATTGGAAACGAGCTTCCTCCTCCTTGAACTTGGGCAAGTTATCCGAAGATCTAGAGCACAGGAAAGTAGTCAAAGCTTTTTATCCAAGTAAAGAGAGATTAGCAACCTCCTTGACCAGCTATTGTACTTTGCATCATCTTCCTCTTGTGATTCCTGGAGCGGAGGTTGCCCCGCCCGGGTGTTCAAGATCAAAGTCGGGACAAAATATTGCCAGTGTCTTTCTTTCTCTTGAAGCTTGGTGCTGGTATTGAGTTGGTTGGGTCATTTTATGTGAGTATTCGGAAGATTATGGAAGAAAATGTTTCCTGGGGGTGGATTCATGGGGCAAGATGTGATGAATAATAAAGTAAGAAATGGCGGAGAAGAAGAAGAAAGAAATACTGCTTTGACCTGTTCTTTTGATTTTGTGCAATTGACAAGGTTTGAGACCTTTCCGCAACTTGTTGAATTTGTCTAATAAGAGAAAGATGAGGAGAAGAAGAATAGGAAAAGGAGAAAGAAAGACAGAAAGAAAGAAAGAGGAGGAGGCAGAGGAGGAGATGAAGGGATTGAAGAATAAAAGAAGAAGGAAAATAGAAAGAGAGGAAGGATAACTAGATGAAGAAAGATGGGGAGAAAACAGGATAAGGGGTATTAGAATAAGAAGGAAAAGAAAATGATAATGAGATATGAAAATGATTATCAGCAATAGAATTTTTTTAACACTTTCATAAGATTCTCTCCGAGGTCAAGTCCTAATTAGAATCTTCAGAAACAGATACCTTGCACTCCACTTTCAGCGACAGAATAATGTTTTAGCCTGCTTTGTGCTGTAGCCTTGTATCCATTGTAGCAGACGGAGAGCATACTGCAACTTAATTCAAATAGGAAAACAGGCCTTGGATGTGGAAGCCGGGAGGACACATCGCAGAGCCTTCAAACATATCAAGAAATAACACGCACATGATAAAATTATAAAGGCATGGAAAAAGCCGGATTCCCATTTTCACTCTCATATGCCTATTGATTTTGGAAATGTTTGGCAATGACATTTTACTTCTACGCTTTGTGTTTGTGTAGAGACGGCATGACATTAAACATGTCGCAATATATCCGGGGCCCCGGTTCTCTTTTTATGAGTGGCATCTCGCTGTGAAATTACAGTTTCCATTCTCGTTCGACCCTGTTCCAGATTGGCAGGTCTTTTATTTCTGTTTGTCCTTTAGGTTTCGTAAAATAGGGGTAAATATCAAAATAGAGTTGACTTTTATTCATGTTTATGGGGATGGCATGTACAAAAGCTTGCTGAATGCAGATTACAATATCTAAAGGATATTTTAACTTTGTATTACGTAACACTTATGATATTTTAAGTGCTCAACAATATTGATGTAATAAATGAACAGAGAGCAAATGGAACCATGTAACAAAATATTCATGAAAATAATTGATTTCATGCCTTTTCCATTAGATTAGTCTTTAATTTCAATCTAAATAAATTGATGTCAGGGATACAACTCCACGAATGGGGGGGGGGGATAGAGCTTGAGGAGGAGCTATCACTACAAAGCTTTGTATTGGAGAGAGATGGAGAGAGTCGTATTTTTGTGTTTGGCCGGGGGGGGGGGGGTAAAAGTCATATTTCTCCCCTGGGTTGATCAATATCACTACACTACACAACCAGACCACTAAAGCAAAAGTTGAATTACATATCTTGATTTATTGTTTTATGCTGAATTTTTCGTCACTCAAGCCCCTCAGAGCCTATAGCATGAGTGTATACAGAGACAGAAATAAAAAAGAAAAAAAGGGAAGAGGGGTAAGATTAAGTACAGAAGGTTAAATGAATAGCAGGGATGCAGTCAAAGCGTATAATATATATACAGAAATATATATATAGAGAGAGAGAGATGAAAAACAACAAATATAAAGATATGACCCTGTGCTAAATACAAAATTTTCTGATGACAATGAGCAATGAAAGAGCAGAGGAAAGGAAGGTTATTTACTATAGTGAATTTAGGTCGCCCAAGGTCCGCCGCATCGCGTTCAATGCTATGCACTTTTTTTTAGTTCACAAAAGGAGCACTGATACACAACATGATTCAAGCATTTTCCATCACTGCGCGATTAGTTACTTGGAGTAATTTTAGGAGATGGCAAAAGAGGCAGGAAACAGAAGGTCAACGCTAGATACTAATGAAGGAGAAAGCTTGAAGAGAGTCAGGAAATTTAAAGAGGAGAGAGGTCATGGACTTATCCACCAGGAAAGGGGGGGGGCATAGGCACTTGCCCCCCCCTCCCTTCCTTAAATGTAAATTTTTTTGTACACATTTAAAAAAGATAATTCAAAGTGAACAAGCCACCATTTTGTTAGATTTTGATATACAAATGAAAAACCGACCCGTCAAAAACGTGCTTGCCTCTCTCCCTCGCATGCATATGTTCTTTTTTAATATTGCACCCCCCAAAAAAAAAGAAATGCCAGTGTACAGCCCTGTATGAAGTAAAAGAGAGTTAGTAATAGAAGAGAATGATACTCAGATCATACATGCAGAGATAAACTGTAGAATCTTAACAATCTTAAAGCAGATACAAACCAATAGCGGGTCCTGATGGAGTGAAGTTTCAATCTTTCAAGAGAGAATTTTTGCCTTTTTTGTTCAAAGTGCAAAATAAATGCATACTTTTACTCCAAAAAAGTAGAGGTTGGTTCTAAGAATTGAAATCTCGCTTCATCGGGACTGGTCCCCATCTGAACTCTGGGAGGTGTATATGATTAAGGATCAGATTAGCTCCTTTGCATTTAGAGAGTAAATCCTGTTAAACAGATTTTAATTTCCTATCCTCCACTTCAGAACTGTTATAGGGGATACACATTTGTTTAAACTAGTAATGAATCTGTAAAGTGATGATGTACATTTTGGGGGAATTTTCCAAATTGAAGACCGGCTTTAAATGTACAAACCTGATGAACAATTGTAGCCCATATCAAGTAACTCAGATTGCATTTGAATATAAGTCATTTCATTGGAGAAAGGTTCATGATGAAATGATTATGACAAGAGTTTCTTTGACTGAAACTCATAGTGCCATATTCAGTTAGGAACATGGACAGACCAGAATAGTTATCAAATAAAATGACTTGATGATGGGAGAAAAAAAACCCTCAAGAAATGACTAAACCTATTGTTTTGTCATTAGTTTAGCTAGTAGATATAAAGGGATAGCACTTCAAAGAGGGTTATAACCCCCTTTTGTTTTTTTCATGTGACATATTCATATATTTGATTTGTAACTTTGTGGCTCACTATAATTGTCCATATAAGTGTTTATTTGTAAAATTGAGAATGATCCAAAAATCAATAAATTTTGAAACTTGTGACAAAAAAGGAAAAACAAAAGAGAGAAGCAAAGAAGAGTATTGAAAGAAAGGACTTGGTCTGGGAAGAAAAGCTTTTCATGTATTTTATTCATTGCAGAATAAATTTCTCTTATACCCCCCCCTGGCTTGGCCCCGTTGAAGTAAAGTTACCATTACGGTAACTTACCGTGCAATGGTAACGTGAATGGAATCCTTGATTTTGATTGGCTGTTAAGTGTCATTACCATGGAAGTAGTACCATTGGATGGCAAAGTTATCAGAATAGTAAGTTTTATGCAACAGGGTCCTGGGGAGCGTTTCATGAAAGGACTTGTCAGACGTTTTATCTGACAAGTCCTGTTTTATCCGACAGTTACTATAGTAACAGTGCTTCTTAACCAATCAGAATTCAGGAAAGATGTCAGATTTGACAACTTTGTCGGACGAAAATATTGATGAAACGCCCCCATGGTCCCCCTCCCCCCGTGGATATTTCAGATGAGGTTAAAATGATAGGAAAGCTGGAAGATGAGATAAAAGTAAAAACTCAAATGGAACAAGAATAAAGAGTGCCCCTCCGACCCACTTGCCACTCGTCACATCTTTGCGTGTTTGTATATTCTTACTACTATACATGTTTTTCATCTGATGTATTTGGCTCTTTATATTGGTGAAATAAATGAATGATTAATAATGGAAATAATAAGCTATTGAGAGAGGTAGGTTGATGATGGCAGGATAGAACAATGAAAAGGCGATGGATGGGAAGATTGAATATTGAAGGACGAACTGCTGTACATCAAAGATGTCTATACAGTTAGCTCAGGGTTTTCTATTATTTTGTCATACATGTAGTTGAAGACATCCTTCACATAACTTTTGAAAAAAAAGTTCAAAATGTTTTTTCATATGGAAAATGGAGGTTGGTATTTCTTTTCCTTTCCAGCATTGAAAGAAGAAGAAAAAAAACGCCCCAAGGTCTTCTAAGTGTATGCGTATATGATATTTATATTCTTCCTTATTTACGCCCAGCAATGAATTAGCCTCTTTTGTATAATTCAATACAACTCTATGTTTGCCTGGCTTGGGTGGCCTTGGAGCTAAAATCCTTGACGAGATCTAAAGTCCGGGAGCACACAGACGTGGGCTCAAATAATACATACATTTGTATTTTTGCCTGCTCAGAAATTTAATTTAGCAATGGCCTTCAAACGGATGAATGTCTCCTTTTATTTAAAGAATAGAGGGAGAGAGGGAGAGGGGATGATAAGGGGAGAATAGATCTCTTTTAGAGATGGTTGTGTCACTGCCGAGATGGGGAAACGGTGGCGTCGCCGATTGGAGAGCGCATCTCACATTTTTGTATGATGGGTGAATTTGATCTTGGTCAAATAGAGGACAATTATAAGGAAGTATTTTGGTGCAAAAGGGTGGTATTCGCTTTTCATAAATAATTGAATATTTTGCCTTGTGAGCGATAGAACAGTGTTGGTTCTTGCTCTTAAATACATATGAGCTGAATCACTTTAGTGGGACCCAGCCGCCGGGAGGGGGGCACTGACATATTTTGGTGGTATGGGGGCGTGCTGTTTTGATGACCCCCTTATCAGACCTAGTTTTCAGTTCTCTAGATACTCAGAATTACAAAAGTTAAATTCAGAAACCGCCCCGCCCTGCCCCGCTGGTAGGACCCTTGTTACGAAACATGCCAAATTTGTCCAGTGCGAACACTGCATGTGAGAGCTGCATGCATGGCTTCACAACTCCCTCCGCCAGCAGCTCCTTCCAAAGCTAGCACCCACATAATTGCACAGCGCTAGTTGTGCAACACTGCAATAATGCTTTATAAATTATAAGTGAGTTGTTTAAGCCAGTCACTCTAACAACTATTGTTTAAAGTTTTGAACAAGTTGTTGAAGGTTAAGTTGTTAGAAAAGTTCAAGCAATTTAAAAAAGTTTACGGTAAACAATTTGTTGTTAGAGAAAATGGCTTAAACAATGTGCTATTATTATTATTTTCTTACTTTGTACCTATATCTGTGATATGTTGTAAAAATGAATTCCTCAAAAAAATACTTGTTCCTGAAAATTGTTATTTAGTGGCTTAGTTCATAGACCAGAAACATCCCCTCCTTGTTTTATTTTTTTTATTCCCAGCAGAGAAATCAAACAATGATTTTTGGGGGTCATACTTATCTTGAAAGAGTCTGCATGAATTAGATTCTTTATTTCTCCTTAGGTGTTTTTTACAATTCCTATAAACAATACCAAATTCAATACATTTAAAAAGGTCAGGATTAAAAACTTTAGGGTTTCCTCTGTCTTAAGGACTAATTACCAAGAATAAACGTGGGTGTGGACAAGAAGAAAAGAAGAAGGGAAATTCCCTCCTATTGCAAAATTACCCTTTGAAATGAAAAAACATCACGCTGTTATATCATGTTTTCTTGCCTGTAGAGCAAAGAGCCTGGAGCATACATATTCAAACAGTAACATCAGGGCCCAGTCTTACAAAGAGTTATGATTGATCCAATCAATCGTAACTCTATGAAAATCCATCAATGTCATAATTTTTTCTACAGGAAGTTTGCAAAATGTCCTTTGTAAACAACAGAGAACACACCAAATTGTCAAGAAATTTCTGAATTTGTGGATATACATTCATATCTAGAATTTTTTGGAGCAAAAGTTGTGATTGATTGGATTAATCGCAACTCTTTGTACGACAGGGCCCTGATATTTCCCTTATTCAAGATCAAGAGGACTTAATTGGCGTAATTATGCAATGAAGGGAGACTTAAGCACACTGTATTACACTCCCTTAAGAACAACCACCTTGCATGCATACATGTTTGCTGTAAGCAAATCACATATCGTTGACTCATATTTGATTGAAAGAAATGAAATCCTATATCAATGAAGGATTTTCATTTAGCTTCAAACTGCGAAGTTTCTATTTGTAATAACAGGACCTGTTATTTTCAATGAGGAATCTTACTTTCAATTTTAAATAAAAAAACATGATAATTGTATGAATGAAAAAATATATAATTAGTCTAACCCCCAAAAATACAAATTTGGAGCAAGATATATGCATGATATATGGCAAAATTAGTCAATGAAAACTAAAATTATTAATGTTTTGAAAATGAGGTCACTAAAACTATAAAACCATAATTAGTAATTTGGTATTTGAATTAAGTTGAGAAAAAATAAAGGGAATGCACTCCTCATTTCTGTTATTGATGAAACCCTTTTAGCCAAGAAGTGTCCCTATTAACAAGGAATGTTTAACAAATTGATGATCTTTGAAAATTGCTATCAAAATATAATCAATCAAATGGATACAGTGCATTCATAATGTTAAGTGCAAACCTTTCAGATCTAACCATGACAAGACCTACTTAGCTCTGCTACATGTTCAAGGGCAATTGCTTTTTATCAGGAAATCTAATTTTTAATTTAGGTTGTTGCCAATATTTCATTGCAATTTGTTATTTTTCTCTTTTACATTTCCCTGAATTTCTTCTTTTTGTATAAGTTTAATTCATTAAATGAGGTATGGTCTAGTGGTTGAAAAATTTGATTATTTCAGTAAATATACATGTATGTATTCTTCAAACACTTTCTATATAGTGCATTTTCTCTTTTTGTCTTCATTTCTCTATCTCTCTCTCTTTTATCCACAAACTCTCAATAATTCTGTCTTCAATCTTGTACAAATTCATGTTTGCGGTTTAAAATTGATATCTTGCTTGTTTGTGGCCTTTTTAGATAGTTAATCTTCAATTTTGAAGTAGAACATGCTGGATTACATGTTGCAAAAATACAAAATGTTACTTTGCCAAAATACAGGAGATGGAAAAAAATGTTTTACTTCTTGTAACATCAGGAAAACTATTGAACACTATTTGGGTGCTCGATCACCTATTCAGTCATGAAAAACTTGTGTAACATTTAAAGACAGCTTTATTTCAACACATCCAAGAAATAATATGAAGTGTATACTGATAGAGTTATTTCATAACTTTACTCTCCCACCATCTTGCAATTAGCGATTTCTGTTGTTTATAATTACTTGCTACTGTTCTCTTAATTGATCTCATGTTGTTCATTTTGGCTTCTTGTTTTTTACCATCTGAGCACATTTTTCCAAGTATTACACACCCAAACGTGTAGCTTAATTGGTCTTTGCTTTGCGCTACATTCACAGAGTGACTCGGCTCGGGGGGGGGGGGAATGCACACTGATACCGTGTTTACACATTGACTCGGCTCGCGTGTTGAATCCGCGAGCCGGGTTGAACACTGCGAAGAAGGGATCAGAGATCGCGTTCATACGTACATATAAAAAGGCGAGTTCAACACGGCTCGCGGATCTTGAATGGAAGAAGAATTATGACGTCGCAAATTAAACGCGGGAAATTCACCGCTGGAATCGAATCTTGTCCGTGCGAACAACAACAATGCCAAAAGTGAAAGCGCGCGCAGTGACCTAGGTCAAGAGAGTTCGACACGGCTTTCTGTTTACACACGAAAAAATTGCCGAGTCTGACTTGGCTCGCGGGTTGAAACCTACGATTTTGGCGGATCGAAAAAGCCGTGTTCGACACGGCTTGCGATCACACTGATCGCGTTTACACAGCATAAAATTGCCGTGCTGAGCACGGCTCGCGTGTCGAACCCCCGAGCCGTGTCACTGTGTAAACACGGTATGAATCTCTTTTTCTCAATTTGCTCTCTTAGACATTGGCTAAACATGTGTACTTGCCCATCTCCATCTCTCCCTTCTTTTCAACTACTATTTTATGTATTCTATTTTATCCACATTGTACATAAATCTATCTGTACTAAGTTCACTGTCTCTTTCACTTTCTTAACCCCCCCCCCCCCCCTCTCTCTCTTTATTTATTTTCTCCATTTGTTCCCACCCCACCCCTCTCTCCCTCATTCTACTACAAAGCCTGTTGCGTCCTTGTGTAGTATAATTACAGCTTCCCTCCTACTGTATCAAACCTACCTGTGTTTTGCATTTATACAACATTGCTTCATATCATATCGGCCCTCTCAATATTCCCTTAAAAATGTTATAAACATAGTTGGCATTCTTTTAATCTGTGTCATAACAAAGTGCCCAATTCTTAGTTCTTCATGTTACTCCTTTTTTTTCTTTATTCATTCATACTAGAATAGTTGCAAGAATTTGGCAGGATTTACGTCTTGCTTTAGAGGCACTTTTAAAAGGCTTTTTTACAAAGCTAATAACCTGTCAGACTGATCAGGGATCCCTGGACTGATGATGTTTTGTGCTTTAATACACTTCATAAGACATAAAATTTAACCATTGGTGTAAGATATTGTTTTTAGATTTCATTCAATACTACTCAGTTGTTTTTTAGCTGTGAAAATATGTCTTGAGGATGTAATCCATGATTGATGTGGTAAAAACTTTTTTGTGTATGATAAATTTGCAGTCGATACTCGGGGCACAGTTTTATATTTCGCAAAATATTGTAAGTCATGATGACATAATATGGAATTTGCCCAATTTATGAAGCTTCATTTTCACAATAGTCGAGAGTCGTATTCAATCATTGTTTGTCGGATCAACAAAGTTAGAATTGTATCTTAATTTGTCTCCTGTGTCAGAGTAGACTATTACTTACACAAATGATATGATAGATGATTGTGTCCTTTCAATAGGCAGGCTTTGAATAATGCACCGAATTAAATTAGGGAATTGTGTTGTGATATTGTCATTAATCAAATTCCATGATACAGTGAGTTGGAAGCAGGGTTAAAAGGGCAATGTTTCACGGCACATTAGTCTCTGATCATGTCATAATGTTTAGCATCAAGCTGCAGATCACTTTAAAGTAAAATTCTAGTAGTCACAGAAAGCGGCGCTGCACCAGCTCGAGTTAGCTCAATCTCGAGGTTTTAGCCCGATCGGCCCTTTTCGCGATTAATCTCGAGATTCAAGAAACCCGTCTCCACCATCGCAAGAAGAGCGATTCCTGCTCGAGCGAGGTATTGATGCATTATGGTCTGATGCCAAGAAAAAAAAAAAATAATCCTGAGTGCGGCGTCTGCATCTGCGAATTAGCGGGATAATTCATAAAATAGCATGCTATTTTGCAAATAATCCCAAGTTGACTTGGGATCGCAATCTCAAGATTAATCCTACGAATTAGCGCAATAATTGCTTCTCCATTACAAATAATCCCAAGATTGTTCAGATTGGTATAATTTGCCGAATCAGAAATAGCGCACTAATTTGAAAACTCAGGCTGGTGCAGACACCCCTATTGAGAAATAATTAAATGGAAATCTTAAGGATAAAGACATTTATTGTATTTTTGAAATACATTGTGACATAGATTAAAATTTTTTCAGCAAACCAATCATTTTAGTGATCACTGAAAATCTTGAGAAAAATATTAACATATTTGCACAAGTTAGACCATGTCTGACAGAAAAACAATGAAGTGATGCCTTTGAAAATTTTCAATGGAACTGCAAAATTAAGTGGGCTTTCCAATTATAAAAACTTGTAATTTAAAACTTTATTCTTTTAATTGCTTTATTGTCTATGAGCTGGACATTTTATTTGGGACATTTTATTTGGGACAGAGCATAAAATTTTGTGTCATTTTATCTATGTTCAGTTTACTTATTGATACACTTAAACCCACCCCTTTCTGATAATGCACCATTTCATTATTCATATCTCTCTCTCTCCATCTATCTGTCTTCATCTGTTTCTTTATCTAGCTAATTCTCTCTCTCTCTTCTTTTATCTTTTACCTCTTTTTGTCTTACTTAATTTATCTCTCATTTCTCTCTGTCTTTTCTCTCCTCTCTCTTTTTCCTCTTTCTCTGTCTTTCTCTCTCTCTCCAGCTTTCCTCCTCTAGTCGATGACCATGGCATTGACTTTGAATCAAACTAATTATGTCCTTACAGTATGTTTATTGGAGCATCCCAAATCAAGTTATTACTTTGAAGATTTCCTGACCTTTCTCCGTTTCTCCCCCTCGCTCGCCCGATTGTCCGTCGCTCTAGCGGCCAAGGCCGGGATTCACGTTATTCTCTCACTTGTTCTTGACCGCTCTCTACGCTTTTCCTGTCTTAGGCCCCATTGATGACCCAAATCTGAGGGTATTTTCATTTATTTCATATCAAGGGGGTTGTCCAGCATTTATTTTGAAAAGTGAATGGAAAAATATGACCAATATTCATAAATATGCAGTGAATAGACCATAATGGCCATTAAGGGGTTTTTTCTGCCAGTTTTAGTGATGAATTAAGTTCCATTACAGTGATCAAAATAATTACAGAGTAGAATTTTGTGAATGATTTTCCTGCATGAATAGTCATATGATATTGGAGGTCAGTTATCAAGAATATGTAGCTGTCTGGTTCGCCTGCATGATGTTAACCAAATTAATTTGTCTTCACACCAGTCAATTCTTCATTCTTTGCTGGTCATGATAGGGAGGTGGACAGTTTATTAATAGAAAGTATGCCCCATCCCCTTTTGGAAAATCCTGGATCTGCCCCTGACGACTATTAATTAATTTGTTAATTTTAAATGTATCAATGGAGGGATTCTGCATTTGAAGCATGATATAATTTTTAAAGTATACATTTTCATGTATATATGTTAGAAACTTTTTTTTGTATCTCTACCCTTCTTTTTTCTTTGTTCTTTCAAACACAAACTCACATACAATCTCCCTTTCTTGGTTCTCTCAAACACCCCTTCCCCTTTCACACCCTTTCTCATTAAAGAGAAATACCAGTAGTTGCAGTAAACACTGATTTCATGAGAAAGTCTGTAAAACAAGGCTTAATTGTCAGTATATCTTCGAGGATCTAGACCTGATACAGTTACATAAACTGAACTTTGTGAAATCTTGAAATCTACGCTGAAAAATGTTCACACTGAAGATCACCAACACAGATAAGCGCACGTGGGACAGTGTATGATAATTGCTTTGAATGTCGGGCGCGACGCTTGACCCAAATCCTGTGCTTATTTGCTGATTTCTCAGCAATTACACAATCTCGTCCAGAATCATTTGGCACATATGTTTTATTTATACAAACAGACACTTTGGTGGTCATTTAATTTGGATTCTGTACGAACTCATTTTGATATCGTTACCAAAACTGGCATTTATCTTTAACGTCTGTATCTACCTCTTCGTTATATGATTATCTTATTTCCTCTCTTCTTTCTTTGTCTCTCTACTCATATTGTCCCTCATCTCTACTTAACCTCACAGTTCATAAATCAGATTCTATAATCCTAAATTGATTTTTTTTACACTCACCCTGTCACCCCCCCCCCCCCCCCCCGCCGCTTCTGTCACTCTCATGGTCACTCTCTTTATTATAATCCCACCCAAACTCCCCCATTCAGTAAAACTTTCCTCCAGTCATGTGCCACCTGCCTGTCTAGACCTCACCACCAGGGGGCAGTATAATCTCTCTAATCCATCTCTGTCTTCTTCAAGGACAATGGACTATCATTGAGATAGTCTTGAGCCCTTAGACCCTGTCATAAATCTTCAACATCAGAACACCTTTAACAGCAGTCAGAAAATCCATAGCATTGCAAACCCATTGATATTGTAAAGAATTCACGATAAATTTGGCTACAGCATTTGCCCCCATGTGTAAACAATTTTTATCCTCTCATATTTATATAAAGGTTTTGTAAATTGTAAAATGTATTTCCTTTAAAATGAACAATTTCAGCTTTCATTCTGCATATTCCATTTTTTTTTGCAAATAAATATATCTAATTGATTGGACTTTGGTAATTTTATTAATCATTAGGAATTATAAGAAAAAATTGCCAAACACCCCATTGGTAAAAGAGTGAGAAGTAGAAGAAGAAAATAGTAATGAGAAATGAATCACTTAAAAATTAAATTAATGAATAAATAGATAAGTTAATAAGATGAGAGTAACAACAGTAATTATTGAAAATAACGATAGGGATTGTAATTTGTGAAACAACCAGCATAAATTTGAAAAAATATGAAAAAGTAGACCCTCTCCACCTCCAGAAATTTGCGGAAGAGCCCTCTATGAGAAAACACAGAACTATGTCTTTAAATGATTCCATGATCTTTCTCTGCTCTTTGTTCAAATCTTATCTTCTGAGATGATTTGCGAAACTCTAATGACTTATCACAAAGATACTACAAGGAAGATCGGACAATGCAGCGATTTTTTGAAACGCTCGATAAATGCTCATGGGGAATATAGGGAAGGACGCCAACTAGTGTCGAGTTAGTAAACCTTCGCACATCAGCATGCAGCTGTGTATAAAACATATGGGGAAATGAAAGAGTGGATTTTGGAGAGGGCTCAAGGGCAGTGCATGGGAATAATTCCACCTTTTATTACCCAGAAACCTCTGTAATATTTTCATCTCTAATTAAAAAAAATATGAAGAAAAAAAATCTTAACATTTGCAAATCCTCCATTCCTTCACCATTTCTCTCATATGTTTTTTACACAACCAGATTGCAATTACGCCAAGATAAAAAAAGGTTGTAGTCCCGAGCATTTCATAGTGCGGGCTATGTACTGTCCAATCTTCCCCTGGTAGTATCGTTGCTTATGAACATAGCTAAGCTTTAAGTGGTATTTCTGGCTGAAAATAGAAATTGTAGTTAAAAATCAGATTACCAAATAAATAGTATCCATAAAATCAGATAAAAAGTAAACAAAGTTTAGAGTTTTGCATAAGTAAAGGTAAAGACTGATATACTGTCATTAATATACAATTTTTTCCATGCTCATTTCAAAGACCTTTAAGGATTACAGCAAAAAGAGGAAGTTTGTCCATAAAGAGTTTTCCCATGCTATATTGGGTAGAAATTTTCAAAATAGACAAGAGGAAATGGGTCTTCTTTCTTACTATATATTCCATTTATGATTATAAATATATATTTTTTTAATACTTCCTTTGGCTACCAATTTTAGACTTCCACCCACTTCATTAAATTGAAAAACAAGTTAAAAATAATGAATTTAAGGAATTGATCGGAAACTGACTCAAAATAGAGTCAAATTGTTTGCCTTGAATATTGACGTGTGAATTGTAATAGATCATTGATATGTACTGATTTGTTTCCTATTTCTTTATTTTTTTCTTTCAACTCGATCCTGCTCTCCATTCTACTCTACTGTTTTCCATGATGTACCGAACGCATGCCAATATTCACCCTTTATTCAGGTAAGTGATGTGATAGGCCTACAACTCATCACCCAGGGGGGGGGGGGGCACAGCAGGCCTGTGCCCCTCCCCCCTTTGAGAAGCAATACAGTATTAAAATTTGTTATATACAAATGCTGTTAAAACAGAAATGTGCCCCCTTTTGAAAGTGAAGACCTTTTTTTGGGGGGGGGGGGCTTGTCAGATTTTTCTGGGAAAAATGTGCCCCCCCCTTTTTGAAAATCCTGGATAAGCCCCTCTGTTCACCTGTTCATTCTATAATCAAACAATTCTGGGGTATGCAAAATTTATTTTAAAGTGAACAAATTAGGTGAATTTTCTGCCCCTTCAAAGGAGGGGGGGGGGGGCAGTTTCTTTCAAATTATGATAATAAAAAAGGGAACATTCTGACTGTAAGAACTCTAAGTTGAGGAGAGGGGTAATTTCTATATTTTTGACAAATATTTCGTTTAAGATGGGAAGCACTGTAAGAGGGAGGGGTTGTTTGAAGATGCCATGGAATTGTAGTCTTGTATTCAGACCAGTGTATTTCCTGCATGTGTTGTCCAAGGCCTGATGTTGGAGACTAGCCTGGAGGCCTTCCAATGTTCAGAGACAAACTGTCTGTTATTGTGTCCTTTTTAGAGACCGAACAAGGTTAACGGTCTTTATCTCCTAACCAGAACCCAAGGCCGGCACTCTAATTACTCTCTTTACTTGGCCTAGCCCACTCATTTCACTGGCATTAGGCTCCTTTTAGCGACAAGGGAAAATTTGTTTTTCTAATATTCCATGTCCTTCACGAAAATCTGCGCTGCAGACAATGCTCTGGCGCTTGATCGCCTCAGCTTTAACCCTGTACATCAATCATATGTAAGGAGATTGTGATTTGGCAAGTTATCTTTTTAGTGAAAGCTGGTTATGATGACTTAGAAGAGATGATGAGGATGAATGCATTGCCTCCCGGGTTAAGAGAGGCATTTTCGAATCGGATGCTATTTCAGCTTGAATCACTTCGGGGCGAGAAATAGTTAACCAACTGAACCCCAAAATATGAGATCCTAACTAATACATGGCTTCTGTTTGGTGCAGCAAAGGGAGAACCTCAGGCAAAACTTCAATTGAGAATAAAATTGCAAGATAATTAAACGGACATTTGCTGAACCTAACTCTGGATTATATTTTTGGAAGGTTACACACTTACATTGCTGATGTAAGTCAGTGCATGACACGTTTGTTGAAGCTAGAGACCTATCCTCACTTTACATCTTCTCAAGATTTCAAGAAATAGGGAAATGGCGTAGAAAGACATCCTCATTCTTCATAAATGATCTCTCAATATATAGCCTACTCGATTCATCGTCAGTACAAATTTGAGGGGAAGATAGAGTCAGGGGAGGGGGGGGGGTGGTAAATAAGTGATATAGGATATTTGTATAGTGCATATATCCACCTTGTTAGGTGCTAAAGGCATTCCTAATAATAATAATAATGATAATAATTCAATATTTATATATCGCTTTTTCCACAGGTTAATGGCATATGTAGGAGTGTTGGCAAAACCATTTAGCACCTAATTTCTACTCTAAATATCAATATCTGGCGATTGTGTCATGATCTTATCTGGAGGGGGGACAATTGGCCTTGTCTTTTTTTTCTTTGGGGGGGGGCTTATTTTATTCTCATTCTTTGTATTTGAAAGTGACCCCCACTGTTATGAGTAAATGTTCAGCAACTTGTTCCAGTCAGTAAATATGATCAGTAGCTGGAGATTATGTCATAATCAGACATGGATCAAGGGGCGGGGGGGGGGGGGGGGGTTCAAGTGCCCTTGTGTTTATTTGTTGTTTCTTTTTTTTTCTTGCTTGCTTTTCAAGCGTAAACCCCACTGCTTTTTGTAAATCCTGGATCTGCCCCTGTCATTGTTCCATGGGATATAGGAGCTCTATACCTTAATGATGAATGACTTTGCTGGATTAGTCTGTTTTGACATTGTGTTCTAGCAGATTATCAAACTTGCAAGAATTGGTGGGACAGGTAAGTGTCTTTAAAAAAATGGTTGGGGCAAGCACTGCTGGCAATATGCATTCAATAGAGAATTAGTAAAAGACAAGTTTCTTAGATTGAGCTCTAATGGGCAATTCTCTTCATAGACAGCTAGGGGTATGCACCCCCTCGCCACTGTGTATGTGTGCCTAATTAGTAAAGTTAAAGGAATTAAGATATTTTGATTCTTTTGAAATAGAACTGCAATGCTACACACAGAGTGATTACATCATTTCCATTCTTCCTTATCTCTCTTATGTTCCAAGTAGTAAGATAGACTTAACCTCTTATCACACACATGGTCATGTTTAACAACAAACAAGGGTTAGTCAGATTAACAATTATCAAAAACATCATCAACTGTTATACCCTTTTTACACAGGCTAAAATTTCCTTAACCCCGTACTATAGGTGGGGCTAACTGGCAATTTAGCCCCACCTATAGTACGGGGTTAAGCTTAGCCTACTTTCTTTTTACACAGCATTTTTGCAAAGTGGGCTAACCCCACCTATAGTACAGGATTATTTGGCCCTGCAAAAAAGCAGGGTTATCCCACCAATTGCGGTGCTAAGAGCAATAGTACGGGGTTAAGATCGCATGTGTAAAACGAAAGTGGGCTAAGCTTAACCCTTACTATAGGTGAGGCTAAATGGCAATTTGGCCCCACCTATAGTACGGGGTTAAGGAAATTGTAGCGTGTATAAAAAGTGTACGAGTGAAGTACTTGTACTACGAATGATCGACAAAAACCACTAGTCCGGGGTTAGCGAGTTTCGTGTGTGAAAAGCAAGCATTCCTTATCCGGGGTTAGCAATAACAATTTGGCATGTGTGAAAAGGAAAAAAAATAGTACGGGGTTAAGGATAGTACGGGGCTAGCGATAGTCCGGGGTTAAGAAAATCCTGTGTAAAAAGGGCATTTCAGAACCCAACCTCAAATACATTACATCACCTCTCTGATAGGCCAAGCTGGTATTGACTATGTCATTGCCTTGGTTGCCATGGTGATGTCCGTCAATCCGTTCTATTTTTATTTTCTTTTTCCCTGCTTTATATGCAACTAATGATAGGTCATGACGAGTGTTACTCTCAACATTACTTTGTATTTTGATTGAGTCAGTTTGTTGCAAGTTTTTTTTATTAAATCAATGTAATGACAATAGGTGACTGTTAGAGTACCCTTTGGGGCTTTGTTAAATTCCAGTCCCCCTTGTTAAAGGACAAGTCCACCCCACAAAAAGTTGATTTGAATAAAAAGAGAAAAATCCAACAAGTATAACACTGAACATTTCATCAAAATCGGATGTAAAATAAGAAAGTTATGACATTTTGAAGTTTTGCTTGATTTCACAAAACAGTTATACATGCATATCCTGGTCGGTATGCAAATGAGGAGACTGATGATGCAATCCACTCACTATCTATTTTGTATTCTGTTATATGAAATATGGAATATTCAAATTTTCTCCTCATTGTCAAGTAAAACAAGGATTTTTTCCTCCCTGAACCTGTGGAATTAGCATTGTTTAATACTATATGGTTCAGTCAAGTTGGTACTTGTCAAATTGTCAAATCTGTAAAAAATGAAATATTGTATAATTCAGTCAATAAAAAACGAAATAAATAGTGATTGAGGGACATCATCAAGTACTGTCTCATTTGCATGTTACTGAGTTGTGCATATCACTGCTTTGTGAAAAATAAGCAAAACTTTAAAATGTCATAACTTTCTTATTTTACATCTGATTTTGATGAAAATTGCAGCTGGATGCTTGTTTGATTTTTCTCTGTTTATTCAAATCAACATTTTGCTGCAGTGGACTTGACCTTTAACTAACATAAATGTATAAGGGTTATTGTGTTAGGGTGACAAAGTTCACTCATAATAAAGATGGTAATGGCTCATTAGATCGAGTTCACAAAAAGAACAAGGCAAATTCAGTTGATTTTGCTATTCACCATGAACAATCCAGCCTCAAATTAAAGATTGTAAAATAAAAGATGGAGAGTCATAGAGTCAGATTAGGTAATTATTATTTTTTCAGTAAAAATATAGAGAAAGAGAGGAGATATATTTTTGCCATTAGCAGGACACATTGTGGCCTTCCAAGGCAGTAATAACGAAAATCTTAAGCGGCAAAATGGCTGCTTTGTCTTCTCAAGGTGGGAGCCATAGAGTCAGTTTAAGAGATTGGGTAATTATTATTTTTCATTGAAAAAAAATAGAGAGCAAGTGAGGATAAGATATTGTCACCATTACCAGGACACATTGCGGCCTTCCAAAGCAGTAATAACGAAAATCTTAAGCGGCAAAATGGCTGCTTTGTCTTCTCAAGGTGGGAGCCATAGAGTCAGTTTAAGAGATTGGGTAATTATTATTTTTCATTGAAAAAAAATAGAGAGCGAGAGAGGATAAGATATTGTCACTATTACCAGGACTCTTTGTGGCCTTCCAAGGCAGTAATTAAGAAAATCTTAAGCGGCAAAATGGCTGCTTTGTCCCTCTTAAGTTGGAAGAGCCTGTGAGTCTAGACATGGCAAGGTGAATCATCGTTAACCCTATGTCTGCCAAGGTCAATTGCTGCTCTCATCCGGAAGTCAATGGTATGAAGGAGGTGAGCGGTAATGAGTGGGTTAATTAAGAGTCTGTTCACACTGCAGCAAGATCAATTTGGTTTCTTGGACGATTCTTGGACGAGTGCAAGGGAGAATTAGGACTAGGTTTAGGGCCTACAGGTCTACACTTGTTACAGACAAAATAACTTTTCATTTTTTTTTAAGTAAGGGAGAATTAAGAAAGTAGTTTTCAAACAGTCTTTTACAAGCATCGCTGCATATGCCCTACCCCCATTAAAACTGATAAAATGGAGGGGTTTTCTAGTCGTTTACTTTCAGACAAGAATTCCACCCTGAAGGCTGATTTCTCTGTTAGCATTTAAACAATTTTTTTCATGTACTGATTGCTTTAAAAAAATCGTATTTAGCAATATCAATCTTGTTTTCAGTTCTTGAAAAACCCACAGAGAAATGTGTCTTGGATTGAAATAATTCATCACTTTTTAGTCCAAATCTAAAGCTCATTCACCAGAAAAGCAACTTTCTCCACGGTTCATTCTGATATCCATTTGCAGTAGTCTGAATGAATCTATTTTAAACCATGGTGATTGTTGGTGTCATTCAGACTGAATGAAATTGAATCAGTTGTGTCAGTGCTGTCATCTGAATATGGCTTCTCATCATGATTGTGTGGTTGTGTGAACTCATGGTAGGGTTGTGTGAACTCATGGTAGGGTAAGGGTTCCTTATAAAAGGACAAGTCCACCCCAACAAAAAGTTGATTTGAATAAAAAGATAAATATCCAAGTAGCACAACACTGAAAACTTCATCAAAACTGGATGTAATTGTAAAATAAGAAAGTTATCACACTTCAAAATTTCACTTATTTTCACAAACAATCCTGGTTGGTATGCGAATGAGACTGATGATGTCCTCCACTCACTTTTTTTTGTATTGTCTTATCTGAAATATGAAATATTCTAATTTTCTCCTCATTGTCAAGTGAAACAATGATTAAAGATAAATTCCAGTTTTGGTAACGATCTTAAAATGACTTTTTACAGAACCTATTATAATGACCACCCAAGTGTCTGTTTGTATGAATAAAAAATATGTGCCAAAGGATTCTGGAAGAAATTGTGTAATTGCTGAGAAATAAGCAAAATAAGCGCGGATTTGGTCACTTCCGTCGGGTCTTTATTCCAGCAATAATAATACACTGTCCCACGTGTGCCTATCTGTGTTGGTGATCTTCAGTGTGAATATTTTTCGGCGTAGATTTCAAGATTTCACAAAGTTCAGTTTATGTAACTGTACCAGATCTAGACCCTCGATGATATACTGACAATTAAGCCTGGTTTTACAGACTTTCTCATGAAAAAAGTGTTTATTGCAACTACTGGCATTTCTCTTTAATTCATCCCTGAACATGTGGAATTAACATTGTTTAATACTCTATGGTTCAGTCAAGTTCTCCTTATTGTCATATCTGTAAAAAATTAAATATTGTATATTTCAAACAATAAAATGCAAAAGAATTATTGAGTGATGGATATCAAGGACTGACTCATTTGTATGTCACCCAGTTGTGCATATCACTGTTTTGTGAAAGAATAAGAGAAACTTTAAAATGCCATAACTTTCTTATTTTACATCCGATTTTGATTAATTTTTCAGCATAATGCTTGTTTGATCTTTCTATATTTAGTGAAATAAAGACTTTAGTGGAGTGGATCTGACCTTTCAGGATCCCATGATGAGTTGACCTTGTGGAGTATCAAGAACAAAGGATTGGATCATGATGGGTCTCTGTATAGTTGGAGAGAGTCAAGACTTCAAAACAACAAAAAAAGAAGTGTGTGGGACTAGAGATGACGGAGAGAGAAAGAGATAGAGAGCGCGCGGAAGGGGGGGGAGACAAGGAATAAAGATGTGGTAATAAAAAAGCCCATTAAGCATGTTTTCCAATATTTATCAACAGGAAGGAGCATGATAGAAGAAGGGAGGGTCCTCTGTTTTTAGATTTTAAGACCCTCACCAACGCATCCAATTGGAATAAGTCTTAGTGATATACAAAAAAAAAACATAAAAAGCAAGAAAACTTGTTTGTTAACCTTTTAATCTGCTTTGAAGAAACCATACTTTCATCGGAATAACCATGGAAAAGAAAATTTGTTGGTTTTTTTCACGAGGCTGAGATGATCAGTGAGCATAGTTAAATTTCCAGGAAAATGTACTTCATTTTTTACTGTAAAAAGTTCTACACTTGAATCTATTGAACATTGTGTTATGTATTTTATTTGCTTCTTTCCATGAACAAAGAAATGATATCCTCATAATCTTGGGAAAAGAATTACATCAATTATTCAATGCCCTTTCTCCATTTTTTTTTTTTTGGGGGGGGGCAATGCACCATCATATAGGCTTACAGTTCAATAACTCATAAGTCTAGGATCATAGAAATGAATAAAAAAACATTATGTTGCAATATATCCTAATGAATCACATGATTGAGCTATTTCTAGGAATGTCATCCTTCTATTGTGACGTATGTTCTTATTATTCATTTAAAGCCCCCTTTTAACTCTTAATCTCACAAAATATGTGAAGGACACGATCAAACGCTTCCTTTTTCCACCTGTATTTAAATGAGGATCTCTTAGATAAAGCAATACCCTGAAGGCACACTCACACCTGCCCCAGTCAGAAATTTTATCTCATATTTTGCAGGTGTGAAAGAAACATATTGTACCATAATATCCCTGAAAGAAAAAAAAAATAACCACAAAGAAGTAGGTAGGCCTATCTTTCAAATTTCCAATAAAAATTGCAGGATTTTTTTCCAAGGTTACGGTATATTTGCAGTGTGAAATTGAAAGCTGATGGATTAAACAACTTTTTATTTATATTTTTTATTGGGTACTTGATTTGGATTTATTTTCATACTTCACAAGATAGCAAAATAGCATAATACAAGAAATACATTTGATTACATACAAAATACAAAAGATAATGACAGTAAATAAAGTGAAATAACTATGAAGGAGCCTGCATATAAAGCAGGTTCACAAAACTGATTCACAAGTTGCAAATAGAGGTCTATACAAATTAGATAAGAAAAACAACTTTATATCCAGTCTCCTCTTCATAAAAGTGAATATCTTATTGCTCACTCATAACTATGATAATTTGTTTGCTTCGAGTAGGTGTGAAAACAAAGAAATAAAACATCAGTTATAGCCTGTTGAAGTTAATTGACAAGTTAATTTACCTGTCATTTTTCCTATTGGGGTGGGTGTAAACGTGTTCCAAATAATAGTTCTTTCTGTTTGGACAAGGACAAACCAATCTAGTATTCATACTTGTCTTTTAAGCGACGATTATGTAACATGTGTACAATGCCAGCACATCTATATATAAGAAAAGATATAGGACCTACATTGATCACATGACTAGTAGGTTAGTTTTTCATTGCAGACTGGTAAAAACAAAAATAAGTCATCAGGAACCATTAAATATAAAAATGTTCAAATTTATGCATTTATATTACATAATATATGGGGCAGCTGCTCGTTTATGACGTCACAAATCCAAAACTCAAATTTATAAAAACTTTCTTAATATTTAAAGGACTTTCTTTATATTTAAAGGATTTTCATCAAACCTTCACCATTATTTTCTATTACTTTTCTGGGGTTTTTTTTACAACAAACTTTTCTACAGGGTGAACTTTCCCTTTAGGCAGGCTTTATTTGGCTACTCATTTCATTTCCACTATGGGAGCAAAGTAACTACAGTTTGTATATCTCAAAGTCATTTTTAAAAATAAAAATTCAATTAACATTAAATGTAACACTATACACAATGCATTGCAAAAAAGTAGATGAATGATTAAAATTGCAAATGATCAATGTCATTAAATGTTGTATTGTGGATGAAACTAATACTCCTTTCATAAACCCAATTATGCGGCTAATAGCAGCATAATTTGGTCGTAAAATTGGAGGAGGACCAGAGTTATCCGCATTATTTTGATGCTGCTATTATCCGCATAATAGCAGCATCGGGACAAGATTTTGAGTTTAAGAACGCATTTCCAAATAATGCGAATAATTGCCATGGTGCGGTCACAAGGTCACCCTTTTCCAACACAACCGCATCGGAGGGGCGTGTCCAGTTGTCATGACGATTATCCGCCTTTTTCAGGACGGGCGCTCGTAAAAATAATGCGGCTTATTTTCGGAGTTTGTGAACACGATTTTTATTGAATTATCCGCATTACTTACTAACTGGAGGATGGGTTTATGAAAAGGGTATTAAAGAAAGAAAAGCTTGTGAATGTATGACTATCAATTTGAGTGTTTTAACCAGAAGTAATTCTGAAGGGGGAGGGTCATGGTCATTCAAAATGAGAGCAATGCTTCAAAACAATGTTATCCCTATACTGTTACATTACACTTCCCAGAAAAGGGACTCAAATAATTTTATTAAATTTTGCTAAACCCCTAACTTTGTTCTAAAATATGATGTCTGCAGTGTTTAACATAGGCATATTTAAACAGGAAAGATTGGGCTGAACCAACACAAAGTCATGAAGAAACCAATTTTGCCTTGAAATATACCATTCATTCATAAAGCTGTTCATACCTTATCTTTATGAAACCACCCCTGGTCAAGGAACCATAGTCTGTACATTGAGACTATGATCAAAGACCAATATATTTGCCCTCGATGGTGCACATCCTCTTTTTCGCATTATTCCTTCACTGTAAAAACTGTGGTGTTAAAACTGACACCAATTGGTGTTAATAGAGGACCACACCCTGAGGTGTTAAAATTACATCCTAAAGATTGAACATAACACCAAAGAGTGTGAATGTAACAACCAAAGGTGTTGTAATAACACCTATAGGTGTAAAACTAACACCACCAATTTAACACCAGTGTAAAATAACTGGTGTGGTCCTCTATGTACACCGGTTAACACCACAGTTTTTGCTGTGTTCTGTGTGCTTGTATGTTATATATTAAGAAGATCTCAGGCATGTTCAATCCCATATCACCAAACCTTTATTTGCATAATGACTTTCAACAAAAGAGGAAGGTCTTTGACTTGTTTTGGGTTTTTTTCCTATCTCATTTCCGTTGCGTCAGTGCTCAAGTTATTTCTAAATGTGCGAAGGATAAATTTAGACTTGGGTTTCTTAACCATCTTTGGCAGAGAACTTTGTAACCGATTGAACCATGAAATCACTCAATTTGTATCCAAAATACGATGTTCAGGCTGATTTTTTTTTTTAATAAGTGTGAATAAATGAATCTTGTTTATCCATTTCCACTTAACAATACAGAAAAGAAGAGTGTATGATAAAATATTTCAGTTTCATGCCATTCAAAGTCATGTCTTTGTCTTCTTTTCCTAGTTTCAATTTCTGCTCGATGGGGATTTGTGATCAATGGAAGTTTGAAATAAAGGGGTTATCATAATTTGACTTCCAACATGTAGTCATTGACCCCTTGTACACATGATACTTCCTGATAGGAACAGGAGCTATTTCTAGAAAAGATGTCCACTTTAATGAGCCAGTCAATATTTATTGATCGTTCAGTCATCGGCAGTGGTCAGATCTCCTCGAGCCAAGGACATGGATGAATGAGTGAATGGTCAATAGTCAGCAAATGGATGTTTAATGCCAGCAACTTCCAGGAACATTTCTGACCAATAAGTATTATCTTTCAAGTTGAGAGGATCGGAAGAAGAATATGGTCTTGGGTAAAGGTTATTGTGTAACCCACACATTTTGTCGGATAAGGGGGTAGTGTGAGAAAGGCTATTGTAGCCTATAGATGACAGGCACAGATCCAGATTCTGACTTTCACGGGGTGGCAATTTGCCCGAAAATTTTAACCAGCAAGAAAAGGGGGTCATTCCGACAATCTAGGGGGTGTGCATCAAGGCTTTCTTTGGGAGCCACCATAAAATTTTCAAATTTTACAAGAATTGTATTTTTATCTGAAAAATGAGGTATGGATCTTGAAGTGTTTGGTTAAAATGGTACTTGAATGAATAGGAATACATTCAAGCAACACTGTAGAGGGAAGAAAGGTTATCAGTAGGTGATTTGAAAGCCTTTTGATTTTCTTGTAAGGTACATCCAATAAGGTGATTTTCAGCTAAATAGAGTGACATGAGAAGCAATAATGAGTTTTTATCACCTAAATATTTAGCCCTGCTCATATAAATGAAGTGAAAAACTGCAATAGTAAATGCTATGGGAAAATTACCAGACTTTAAGACAGATTTGCAAGAATAAATGTAAATATCTTGAAAAATAAAATTGTGAATGTTGAAATTGTAAAGAAATTTGCATATTTATATATTTAGGTATTTGTTTATTTATTTAAAGTCTATTCACCAATTTGTTTTATTTACTCACTAGGAAATTTATTTTTTTAATTATTTATTTATCATTCCTTCATTTCCTTATTTGCTTTTTATTAATTTCTTTGTCCATTTATTACAATATTAACTTAATCTTTTTCAGTTTCATTCAGTCAGGAAAGCTCCATCAGGAAAGATTTCTTCAAGGTCACCTAAAAAAGAAACCATACCCTTATTTGCTCTAACCATATATACATCCTTTACAAAGGTCATTCAACTATGAGCCGACCCAAAGGAGAAACTGGTCATATCATGAAGTTTCTTTTTCAAATGATAATTACAAATGTTTAGTGGTTGATATAAAAGTGAACAGGTCGTTCAGTTCTTGGAAGAGAATCATGAATACTTGTTACCCGTGCTTGTTACATAATGATCACACGTCAAAGTTGAAGAAGAAAGGGGACACTCTCAACAAGGTTCGCCTTCAATAAGAGAGACGGTTCTGGAGAAAGATTTTAAAATGTGAAGAACTTAATGACCTTTTTCAACAACAAAAGTTTATGCTCCCTTCACATCAAGAAAGGGCTTTATCTATACTCAAGGTTTTCTCTATTATGTTATCAGTTGAGTGTTGAATTAAAATAAAAGGAACTAGTTCACAGAAAAGGAGGTTGTCTGTGTTATTAATGATATTTTATTATATTATTTTATTTGTCCATATTTTTTTCATTCCTTGTAGAGAAACAGAGTAGTTGAAGGACCAGTGCTTACACATCATTACTTAAAGGAATGATTATCATTGAGTTTCCCTGAACCATTTCTCTCTGGATACACTTCTAGATTTATTTTTTTAATTATTACTTGAGTGATATTAGAGAACGTGATGGATAAAAAGCAGTTATAAAAAAGGAAGAAGGGGGTTCTGAACTGAGTAACTCATATTCAACAACCTATTGGTGACTCATTGTATTTGATTTTGAATTTAGCTTTTACTTGGTCAAGTCCTTCAGATAGGACCCCTATTGGTCCCCTGTAAGTTTTAGTCTGCTTGGCAAACCCTTCACTCGAGTTAAGGGTCTGAATGTGCAGCCTACTGCCTACTCATGTGTACCGAAGGCTCTCTCCCTCAAGTTTTGTATGTGCTAGTCTTTGCGTTGAGGCACACTTGTTGATTAAGGTTTCAATCAGGGTCTGTGCCTGCAGACTATTTAGGTTGGGTATGAGTAGTTACAAGTTTTTATGTAGCCTACTATCGTTTAAAGGTTCCGGATAAAATTAGTAAAAAAAAAATGATTTCACTTGTATGAGTTGTATTCTTACAAGAGTGCAAAGAAATGGACTACACATTTTTATTTTATCATCCTACTGTGATCATTCTGTATAAATAAAAAATAGATTGAGTAGTATAGCATGGTATAGTATGGTAAATGTTAAAGTATATTTTCATTTGATGTATAATTTATTTATTACCGGGCTATATAATGTAGATTGACCTCCCTTCTTGGAAGTGAAAAGTGATTAGAAAGTTGGAAGAGAGGGTGTTTTGACAAGGATTTCTCTGCTACAAAGGCCATTCATATGTATCTGGATTATGTAAGGATTCTGCAGAAAGAAGGCTCCGCCCACTTGCCAAAAAGTTCATTCAGTTTATTGTTCTTCAAGGTTACACCCCCACACAGTTCAGGAGAGAGGGAAAGAGAGAGGGAGAGTAAGAAAGAGAGAATATGATAGTACAGGACAACATTCTCCTTGGGCATCTGCTGTATCATATCTTATAAGACATGACAAAAGAATGACTTTCTCTTGGAAAGTGATGGTATAAATACATAATAGGCAGTTTCAGACCGCCTCGAAGTTCGCCAGTTCCAGGTATTCTCTGATCGGAAATTTACCTCGATCAGAAAATACCAGGTATTTTGGTAATGTGAAAGCAAACTACGCGTAATTTCCCCGAAAGAAAATACCCGCTAAATAGTAGGTACTTGGCGAAATTACAAGAACTTTCGTGGGGATTTTTCCAAGGTCGCAGGTATTTTGGCGATGTGAAAGCAAATTACGGGAACTTTTATCCCAGCGTGTCGTTGGGCGTGGCGGCGTGGGTGGCTGCTGGGCTAGTGATTTTGAATCTCCCGCCTTGCCTGCTTATCAGACCACACTGCGCATGCTCGTAACTTCGGGAACTTATCCCGAAGGATATGTTTCGGGGCGGTGTGAATGCAGGAACTATTAACGGGTATTTTTTAGCCTTAAAAAGTTCTCGTAATTTAACGGGGATTCTTGTGATCGAGGCGGTTTGAAACCACGTAATGAAGGGTTCTTTTGGGGATAGGCCTTTCCCTTCTTATTCCCTTGCGTGTGTTCAACTTGTAGGCCTATTTGCTGAGAAAAGAAGCTGGTACCTTTTTTGTTTTATCAGAATATGTCTTGGTGGGTTTCCTTCAAGGTTTTCATCATTCCGATTTAGATGCTGAAGTCATTGTCTTCTTTCATCTTTCCGTAGGGGGCCACACCTGCCCAACAAGCAAAAGACGAGGCCACATATGGCAAATTTAGGGTGTCAAAACTACAACAAATATGAAAAAATTGTATGTTTTTGGAAATTGAACCGAAAACGTGAGTTGAGAGGGTATATTTTCTAGTTTGTCACATCTTTAGAGGTCTTTCCTCTAAAATATTTCTGGGTTTTACTGCAACTTTACTACTTCTTTTCTGGAGGGATTTTACAGTGGTCTAATTTACATAAAAACATGTTGTTATAGTATATTTGACCAATGAAAAATCCAACATTTGGGGCACTTTTCTCATGCTCTCAGCTCTTGTAGTGAAAACTATACTTTCAAGATATGCTGTACAAGTCCAATGGAACAAACTTAATGTAAGGTATATACTAATACCTCTGGTACCTTCCAATAGTTTTTTTACATTTTAAACACACATGCTCAAGTTATTGAAGATAAAATATATCTAAAAATCAACTATGTTGTTTAAGATTTTAAGCACTTGACATGTTTGAATTGTTAAGCAACTTCTGTAAAGTTCATATGGTAAACAGCATTGTATGAATAAAAAGAAGAGTACTGTGTTTAAGTTGTGGGAATAGCAAGAAAAAAGAAACACCTTGCGTTTCCCGTTTGTCTGATATTTCTTCTTTTTAAGTATTAATTTGAAAATTGGTGTTGTATTTAAACCCCAGGGAGAGTTTTTAACACCTGGTTAATAGTTTTGCCTGTATATGACAGTATTGAGGGCTCCTAGTCCACTGTGCAAACCCTTCACTTAACTTAAAGGGTCTGAAAGCACAGCCTACAATGACTTATGTACTGAAGGCCCTCTCACTCAACAGCCATTTCCATTCCATTCCTTGTTTTTATTTGGCAATAAGTCATGATTGACTATTTTTGCCACTCACTGTATAAAGAGTGGGGTAACAATTTTTATTGATTAATATTTTTATTTTTCCCCCTTTTTTATCATTTCTTGTATATTCATTTTTTTTTTATGAAAAAACTAACAAAACAAAACATATAATACATATAAGAAGAAAAAAACAATATAAGGTCGTTCATCGACGATCTCTATGACGATGTGATATTATATAAGAGAAAATCATTCTAACAAGAGGGGCTGACATTTTAACAAATTTTTCTGTACTCTGAATTCTCAGTGTACCAAGCATCATTTGTGATATATTCTTTTTTTTTCTTTACAAATCAAATAATCTCAGTGGCCTCTCAGCAAGTTTTATATGGGATAGTCTTGTTTGAAGACCCACTTGTTGATTTAAGTTTCAATCAGGGTCTGTGCCTGCAGACTAATTTGAGTTGGCCTCTTGATAATGCATGGCCTTCAGGAGCATCAATTGCCCCCCCCCCCCCCCCCCCGAAAAATGGAGAAAAAAATAAAAAATGCCCTGGCTATGTCATACTCCTACTTCTGTGACCTTGCATGGTTACTAACGAACATAATGAGTATTTAATGACCCTTCTAAACAGTCTTCAGCATGGACGAACTTGTCACCATCGTCAGCCCCATACGTCAGCAGACATGGATACGTCTTCGCTTAAGACATCACTGAAGTAAAAGGGAAGGTCACCCAGATAATGAGTCGGTTTCAATAATAGCTGAAAACATCGAGAAAATTATTGGAGGTTTGATGGAAATCCTTCAAAGAAAAGTGGACTTATGATTTTTTTTTAATTTTTGATTTTGTAATATGACAGATGAGGGTAAATTGCCAATTCGTCCGCTGCCAACTTGTCCACTCACCACATGGTCTACCTTTATTTAGTCTAATGCCATTCTGTCCATCAACATTTCATCTATCAACCATTTGGTCCAATCATTACTTTGTCTAATGACCAGTTCGTCTATAACCATTTTGTCTAATAACCTGTTGGTCTAATGCTATTCCTTCATTTTGGACAATTAACACTTTAGCTTAGTTATACCAAATGGTATATGGACTAAATAGCTTTTAGACCAACTGGTTATTAGACGGAATGGCTAAATGACTAAATGAAAGTATACCATATGGTGTCTACTCGACAGGATGAATTCCTTGAATGCACGAGCTGAAAGGCAGCTCGAGCTAAAGCCGGGGTAATAGTAATAATAACAATGCACCTCAGAATAGATGTTTCAAGATGGCACTATACAAATGCCTATTATTATTATTATTATTACATACAGACAGAATCATGTACAGCAAACATAGGGTGTCAAAAAAGAAATATGATTACAATTTTTTTACAAGAAAAGATGAAAGAAAGAATAAGGAAAATGATTACATATCTGGAAGAAAGACCTTTTCATTTGTCTATTGTCTTTTTCCTATATTTGTCTGGATTTTCTTTTGTAATCTAAAATACCTTGATAAGTTAACAGTTTACATTGGTTTAAGGTATAAGATATGCACAAAAATTGTCTTAAAATAACAAACCATACGAACAACTGAAAAATAAAAATTTGGGGTTGTTTTAGATTTTTAAAGAATATGATTTTGATTTCAATGTATCTACTTTTCACTTTGAAAGAAATTCATATTTGAGAATTGTAATTTTATTTGAAAAAAATGTTGTATGGAAGACAATACTCATGTATTTTTTTAGGTTTGGGACATGAATACAGTATATTCAGAAGAAATCAAACCCCAGCCCCTGTAGGTTGAGGATTCAAACTTACACATCGAAAAGTCGGTTCTCAATTAGAAACAAAATCTTTACAGTTTGCAGGGCTTGACATTAGCAGTGGCCCGGGGCAACCAGTAAATGAGAGTAGGGCCACCAATATTCTGTAAAAGCCACCCTTGGTGGCCCAGTTGGGCTACCAAAGTTTTGATAAATTGTAATGTTTTCTGTTGTTTTAGGGCCACCATATTTGCTTTGCGGGCCACCAAAAATATGAAATTGATAATTTTGGTGGACTGATTGGGCCACCAAGAAAAAACTTAGTGTGGAGACTTTCAGTTTGTCACAATTTTTTTTTCTTCAGTAATATTAGATTGTCCCGTTTGCTCTACAAGTTATTGACTTTAAGGTTTCATGTCTTCTCCTTCCATTCTATTATAAGGTTTCATCACTTTCAGTATTAGCTTTATGTCTTGTCATGCAGTAACCTTTAAAATAGATAACCAGGCTCTCTGAAACCTTACAGTAAATAAAGAAAAATATATT
Organism: Lytechinus variegatus; assembly: GCF_018143015.1. Lineage (NCBI taxonomy): Eukaryota > Metazoa > Echinodermata > Echinoidea > Temnopleuroida > Toxopneustidae > Lytechinus > Lytechinus variegatus. The sequence continues at coordinate 51,113,022 of NC_054743.1, forward strand.
TTTTGTAATCTCAAAACGTTAATTAAAAGTCCAATTAGACAGACTTCTAAGGCTTAGTATTTATTTATATCTCAAACTGAAAAACAAGGCTGTATATTAACCAGGCTGCAACGTCGTGGGATGTATCTGCTCATTATGGAATTTCACAATATATTGATTTTCTTCTCATTGATTTCCTTTTAAAGTGATAGAAGCTTTTGACCGTGAATGTAACCTAGTTTCATCATTGTCCTATACACCCAATCTGGGCATATATGCCCTTAAATGGTAAAAATAAAAATGCATAAAGCGATATGTGAAGAAGAGAGGTTGCATTGAGAATGAAATGACCTTGTTTACATCATATATTTAACGTTGTGATGCAGGTCGTGGTGGGTTTACAATCATGAAAATCTTCACATTTTTGGAGATTGCGGAAAGACGACGACGAGGTTTCTTTTTAAGATAATGATGCAGGGAGCGGAGGAGCTGATTGCAGTCATTGGGCGCCCTCGCTCGATGGCCTCGTCCTTGATATTAACGTTAATCAGGTCACGGAGGAGTATATCAAGACACAGTCTGCCCAGACACGGCCTAGATTGATGAAGATTTTGAGAGAGAGACAGAAAAGGGAGAAGGAAGGCAGATAAGACCTTGTAATCAAAGAAACGACTAATTTTTGCTGCAAGAGTTTTTTTTCTGGGACAATTGAATTCATGCTGCTTTCGGAGTCATGTAACTAATGTAACCTTCAGATGGGGGGGGGGATTTCTCTTGGACTTGGGTACAGCTATTTTGCTACCATACAAAATGAATGCTCTTTTGACATAAACCAGGCAATTTTGCATTTCTGTCATCATTCATTCCATTAGGGAAACAGTTCATATTAGGCCTATTTGAGGGGTGTTTCGTATTTTGTTACGATGTTACACAGAAATGTGTATTGGATTAAATATTTTCAGATAGGGCCTATATTTCATTTCATTCGTTTATTTCCATTTTCAACAATTACAGTTTCTTCTGTACATGTTGACATATATAAATAACAAAACATATTTCAATTATTCCTGTACAGAAAATTATATTCAAGATTATTACAAATCAGGTTGAAAATGGAGGAGGCTGCTAAAAAGCGGAGCTTGTAGAGTGCAGCCTCCTAATAAATATTCTTGCAGTTGTTTAGCATATAAAAAAAATAAGGTACCAACTATATTCATATCAGTAAAAAACCCTTGAAACATTATTTTTTTCATCTGGAATTAGTATCACTTCAAAGATTTTTTTTTGATGTATAGAATTAAAATATAGGAAGGTAAAATCACCATCGATTTTCTTTATTGATGTAATAATTCAAGAGTATGCAGTTGTAAATCATACCCAGTACCTAATATAACCAAGTAGGCCTATATATCTTTAGAATTATGCACTTCTCAATGGGACAAAACAACTCCACCTTAAATGACATAATTCCCATGGTATAAACAATATGCAATAACAAGATTTTTTTCATTTCTATAAATTATGAAAAACTATAAAACAAACAAATTGAAGCATGTTTGTTATTTTTCTTCATTTTTAATAAAACAAAAGAATGGAATCTATGTAGAGTGTATAGTAAACACAGTAAGGAAGCAGTATGTCTGTAGGATTAAAGGACCTTTGTGAATATATATGCACTTCTATATCTTTTATACATTTTTAGAATATTTCTCTTATTGTATGGCAGTTCATTTCCTATTGCTTATTTGATTACTTGGAAGACAGCTATATATTCCTACTTTTATTGAATAAGAAATCTAAAGGACACCTTGCTATTTGCAGTTTCTTTTCAACAGAAATGGCATTCAAAGTTTCTTCAGAATTATGATGATCCTCAAAGAATGTATTGGTTGTACATTTTTTATAGTGAACCATAGGGGTTTGGCTAATGTTAGTAAATGACATCATGTTGTAACCTCTCTTTCAACTTAATATGGAGAAGTTTGTCACAAATTGGCCTTGGGAGTTACAGAGAAAGAGAGGGAGAGAGAGAAAACAAAGCTGAAACTGACAATAGCTGTCATTACTCAGATGAAAGCACTAAGCTCCGCCTCCCTGTATACTTTCTAGACCAATCAGAGGAGAGTTCATATATCCTATAGCCCTGTCAAGGCCAGCCTTGAAACATCACTCAGCTGTGACCATAGCCACACACAAGAGCCAGACGCTAATCCTGCTCTGTGATTGGCCGCTTGCCATGAGATAGTCAACAAACACACATAGCACACAGGGCAATGGCATCAGAGGGCACTGAGCCAGCCAGGTCGTCTAATGCATGCTCAAGGTTTTTCGGCAGACTGTGTGTGCCTGTGTGTGTTACAGTGTTATGACTTGTGCAGAAAGCTTTCAAAGGCCACGCCTCCTCCACCTCTCTCTTTCTCTCTCTCTCTTGCAGGCAGCTAGCTTTACGCATTGAACTATCTATATACTAGCTTGACATTTTCTGAGTTTATTATTAGTGTGAAAGACACAGTGCTTGGAAGAGACCATACTGGTGTTCTCTGGCAGAATATGAGTAAAAGTTGAACCAGGAGTGAATGGCCATAACATTCATCACGTGGATATTATAGCTTACTGATCGAAATTTGCACTGCCAGCCTGCTTAATGACTGATCTTGAGATAACAAATTCAGGATTCTTTGATCTCAACTTTCTGCAGGAGAATTTTCTTTTAATCACAATATCTAGTGAGCTTTCAAGGAAATAAACATTGCATTGGTTGCTTCAGACTCTGTGTTTGTGGAATATCTTCACTCCGTTAGACAAACTGATCGATTTGGATGTTGTATGCAAGCGTTGCCCCGACCAGTTGCGATAGAATGCACCACATGTCTCAAACTCAGATTGAGAGCAGCAATCAGCCACTCAACCTTAGCCACCCCTCCAAGCTCAAAGCCAAGCTGTCGGCCCGCCACCACCACGCCATGACTGCCGCAGCCCGTTCCCGCTCCCCATCCAGCTCGCCCCCATCTTCCATCTCCTCCACGACCCCATCATCCATCACCAAACCCAAAGCCAGGATGGTATCGCACCACCACCACCATCACCATCATCACCACGATGATAAGGAACGCTCCTGCAATTGTCCACAGCTAGACTCGAAGAACACTATCCTCTACCGACTCCTGACAGAAGGGTACAGCTATTGGACTCCTGTTTGTTGTATTGGTGGAAAGTGCCACGATGGACACATCCTAGGACAGAGCAAGTTAAAAATTCTCTTGGAGGAGAGCAAGAGACAAGCAGTGCAATAGGGGGCTGCTCATAGCGAGAATCCATGGGCTAGCGGCAATAAGTGATTTAGGACTATTTATTGTTAGGTAAGAAAGAACATTTCACTCTTTCCTCACAGAAATGCACTTGTTGTTACAGGCCTTTTAATAGCAAGGCCACTCTTTTCATGCAAACTGAAGTAAGAATTTATTTTTAACATACTTTATAGCAATGGGCCACACACTTTTTTTTTCTGTTCAAAGTGTTAAAAAGGCCTATTTGAGATGACTTCACCTACATGACCATACCAATCTTCATCAAATGTGGCATCTATGAATCTATATTAAGCCTTTGGTTTGTAAAACAGATGAATTCGTGCTTTCATCATTTTTCCAATCACTCTACTAAAACCATGAATAGTTAAATATGTATATCATGACATGAATATAGGGAGTGCTTTCTGGACAGAGACAATGATATCCAGTGCACATTGATTCTACAAACACTACAGATTAAGATAACTATCCCTAATCCAGGGCAGATTACATTAATCCCAATCACATTTGATTCATTAGCTTTTCCTAATCCATGGATTTACCCAAAGGTTCTGTTCATATGGTCTACTATGACAATCATGTGTCATAATCAGTAATCCAAAGACTTAGACATTATACATTACAGATTAAAGGAATTGCTCAGGCTTCTCCCTTTGTAATACAAGCCACAGTTACACTTTATATAGTTGTATAACAGGATCATGTCATTAGTGAGATTTGTTAATACATAGATATTAAAGGGGAAGTTCACCCTGAAGAATACTTTATTGTAAAAATAGCAGAAACTAAAAAAAAAAAAATAGTAAAAACTATTGGTGAAGGTTTGAGGAAAATCCGTTAAAGAGTAACAAAGTTATTAGAGTTCGAAGTTTTGGATTTGTGACGTCATAAACGAGCAGCTGCCCCATGTGTTATGTGATATAAAATGCATGAATTTCCAATTTTATATGGTTCCTGATGACTTGATTTTGTTTCATATTCATGATCGGGTGTGAAATGATTTGTCTATTGATATACAAAAGGTACTGTGAAAACCTTTTTCAATTTCCTGAGAAAATGACATTTCATTGAGTTTTTACCATTCGCTATGTAAAAATGCTGCTTGCATATGATGTCACAGATCAAATAATTGAAATTCTAATAACTTTTTGATTATTTGATGAATTTTTCTCAAACCTTCGGCAATATTTTTTATTATTTTTTCTGCCATTTTTACAAAAAACTTTTTGTCTGGGTGAACTTCCCCTTTAAGTACTATATTGTTTCATTGGTGACTATTTTGGTCTTTCCCCCATTATAAATTGCATGTAATTTGCATTATATTGCAAGATAAATACAATATCATCCTTTCTGTTTATTTAAAATGAGAATGTGTTTCATTAACCCTATGAATGCTGGAATGGAAACTAAAATCATGTGTCAAAATAGGCCAAAATCTCTGATTCATTCTTTTTCTGTAATATATATATATTTAGGAGTAGCCGATCATACCCACAGTTATGGATAGCTGAAAAAACTGGATAAGATCAAGATCATCTCTTGACAAAAATAACATTGTTTAAATTCACATGTAAAATTCCATTCATACATGGTCAATCAACTTGCATTTTGCTATGTAAATGAAATATATATATTTCGTTTGAAATCTGATTTCCCATTCAAGGGCTAAAAAGTAGTGTCTTTGCCTTTGGATTATCAATGTTTTTCCCTTATTAATTTGTATATTGTGCACGGACTCTGGATTTAAAAAAAAGTGATATGGCAGGGGAATGGATGATGTAATGTCTGCATCACACGGTGAACTAACTTTCACTTTTCTTTCAAAGCAAATGTTGAAATTGTTAGGAATTATAAGCCTCAATGAAATTAACAGTCTGTTCTTTGACTCGAGTGCAAGCTATGACTTTCTAAGCTACATATCCCAAATTTGGTAGGCTTTTATTTGATAATGGTCAGAGGACTAGAGAAGAACTCACTGTACTCTCTGAAATGTTTAACCATCCTATCAGTTGGTTAAAATGTGACCCGGCCATCTCTTGGTTAAAACGAAACTGCCTTCAGAATGAATCCTTATACTTTTTTACCCAATAGTTGGCTGGTTCATATTAATTGTAACCAACTTTTGGGATATTAACCATTCTTTGCCTAGGGTTGGTCGGAAAATATGCTGAATGAAGCTTGCCCTATTACTCAAGGGTACACCACCCCCCCCCCTCTTATTTTACTACTGCTGGTGCTGGACTTGACCAAGGAAATGACCATATGGTACACTGGTCAATCGACCAATGTACTGTATGACCTTTTTCACCCCCATTCTCTCCCATTTTAACTCTTGCTCTATCATCCCTGTCCCTCTTTTGTTTCCTTTTCTCCCTCCCTTTTCTTTCCTCTCACCTTTCTCTTGCTCTTTATCTCTGTCTCTCTCCCTTTATATCTTTATTATCTTCCTCCCTAAACTTTCTATTCTCTTTCTCTTCAGTGTTTAACAAGAAAAGGGATGTGTAGGTTTTCTTCCAAAGGCCATTTACTTCCTTGCAAATCAACAGGTCAAGGCCATCTCTTTTAGTTATACAGAGCGATGAAATGCCTGTATTCATTTTCAATTAACCAAGGATTAATGGGGGCAGTAGGAGTTGTCATAAAACAACAATGAATATTCACATTTAGACAAGCATATTCTCTTTCTCTTTCCCTTGCAACACACAGAACAATTCAAATTCAAGTTTTTGATTATTCATTTCCAACGGAAAGAAAATATAATATCAAGCCAGTCTTTCAGACTCAATCATTTGGGCATGTATGTCCCCTATATAAAGGCTTTGTTAGCATTTTGTATCTCTCTAAAAGTATATGAAGTTTTGTTGTCTGAAAAATGAAGGCCTCCCAGATCATGATGGTACAGCTTTGCTTTTGAGAAATTTGTATTATTGATATACAAATATGTATTTTATTCATTCAAAAAATGAGTGTGTATAGAGTTGGTTATGTCAACTGTGTTTAATAATGAATGATTGATTTAGATTACCAAGGCACTATTTTAATTACATGCATTAACAATAATTACATTTATAGCCCCTGTAAACTGCCAATTCATCTTAGGTCTGCCAACTCGTCTAAGAACCATTTTGTCCAATCATCACTTTGTCTAATCACCATTTTGTCCATTAGCAGTTGGTCTAGTATCCATTTGATTTTTTTTCATTCATTTTGCACAATTTAACACTTAGACAATTAGACCATATGGACTAAATGGCTATTGCCCAACTGGTTATCGGACGGAATGGCATTAGACTAAATGAAAGTATACCATGTGGTGAGTGGACGAACTGATGGTAGACCAAATGATAGTAGACGCGTTGGCAATTGGACAAATTGGCATTAGACGAATTGGAAGTAAACCCATAGCCCCCTCCCGCCTCATGACCATCATGGCTGGCTCAGATGCAAGAATAGCTAATGAGTTCAATAATCAATAGATGATACAGAGGAGAGGAGATTACAAGCGGATGTAACTAAAGATATATCAATCCCCACGTTTTGTATAGAAACCTTGGGCTGCGCTTATCGCAAGGTCATAGCGCGATTACATCAGACCAGTTCTGTTTTGAAATAGTTGAATGGAAAACAAGTCTTTATTGATTACGCGGAGGCGATGAGTTTTCTGGAAATGTTTTCATGATGTCAAGCTCTGGCCAGGTGGCACAGGTGTAATCAGGATTTCGCAGTGACGTTTTCCTGTTCTTTACATCTGATCAATGTTTTCATTATATATAGTAAGCCCTAAATTTCATTTTATTTACCCTTAAAGCTATATAGACAATACAACATTACTAAGTAAAACACAGCCTTTCGTCTTTTAATTCTGTTTTACATGGTGTACAGACATTTTTTACAGAATTCTTTTCAAGCATTGTCTGTCATAGAAAAAAAAGAATATTGCTAAGCTGGTTAAAGCGTAGCAGCTGTGAGAGCGGGAGAACCTTGAATCAAGGCTACTTATATTCAAGAGGAAAGAGCAAATCATAACTATATTTAGTTTAGCCTTCCTTCCTGTTCACCTTGAGTTAAAATCAATGAATACAAGCAAGCATAGATATCTGCAAAACATTTCATTTGATTAACTTCTGTTGACTGAAAAAGAATAACTGTTGACTGAAACAACATCATGAAATTTAGCCAAGAAAATGTATTGTATTTACTTTATTTTAAATTTGTACATGAAGTTGAACTGGAAAAGATGGAATGCAGAACTTATTCTGAACTGAAGTGAATTTATTACCAAATAATGTAAAAGTACATCGATATGAGGTAAAGTGTCACATACTTCATTGGTATAAGGACTCCACAGAAATAACATTGAGTACTGCTAGTGGGACGTGGAACCCTCCCTATCCTATACAATATGATTAATAGCATGAAATAACTTTAAAAAGATGATTTGCATAATAAATCAAAATTATGCCCCAAACCAATAATTATCAAGCCACAATGTAGGTGAATTGCCAATTCCTCTACTGCCAACTCGTCCACTCACCACATGGTCTACTTTCATTTAGTCTAAAGCCATTCCGTCCATCAACATTAATTTAAACAACCATTTGGTCCAGTCACCACTTTGTCTATCTATTTCAAAATTCATTCATCTTGCACAATTAGACCAAATCGACCAAATGGTTTATGGACTTAACGGCTATTGGACCAACTGGTTATGAGACGGGATGGCATTAGACTAAATGAAAGTACTTAGACTATGTGATGAGTGGACGAACTGATGGTAGACCAAATGATAGTAGATGAGTTGGCAATTGGACAAATTGTAAATAATCCATTTTAATTGGGGTAAGTTCCTAAGTGTTTGGTGGAGGATTATTAATATAGCAACAAAGTACTAGTAATTGTGCTATTCCTTTCTGATAGCAAGGGTCTGGTTTAAGTTACACAAAACAAAGAAAATGCTCTTGTAACATGTGTTGTACAGCTTCTATTTTGATACTCAAATATAATTTTAGAAGGCCTTGAGCCTAGGCTAACCCTTCTGCTTTCTGGGCTCCATGGATGCTGATGTTTATAGTGCAGTCCCATTAGTCTCATACTTCAAACCCTTTATGCAAAGATGACAACTGTTCCATATTTAGACGATACTTTTTAATCTGTTACCGGGCAACGATCATGTTAGAAATTTCCAGCCGTACACCAATTTTCTTCGGAGAAAACATTCTTTGTACTTGTCAACATTATGCATTGTGTTTCTTTGAAACTTCTCACAGTTAAGTGTCTGGAGAGAGCCTGGTACAAAGACTATAATTTAGCCTTGCAGACTGATTTGTGTTCAGTTACACTACAGTTCATGTTAGCCTGCATGTCTGCATTGTTTACCAGTCAAAATTAATTAACGTAGAGAGTGCCTCAAGGTTTCTTTCTGCATCAGCTTAATTCTCCGTCCTGACATCAGCTTTAATTTTTCCTCCAGAATGAGTTAAATCTCCTGGCAGAATATTGATCCATGCTCATGAGTGGAGTCCTTGGCTAGACAAAAGCCTGGCTAAGAGACTAATGTCCCTCATTTCTTTTGTTCAGGAGTTGAAACCGTATCCTCCAATGCATATTCCGAGACATTGTCTTCTATAAATTTGTTAGAACAAGGACTTACTCCGAACTAATTGATAGATGAGAATAGTCATTTTGCGTCAATTACATCTCGGTGCGTGTAGGGTGGACGTCATGTTTAACCTTGTTGTTTAAGATGGTTATTTTTCAGCATGAATTACAGTGGTTTCTCATATTTTCTCTTGCTAATTGGCCAGGATATGAATGTCCTTGGCTTGTCATGTCAAAGATGAAACATGGCCTCATTAGACTGAATCTTGCTGTGAGTTGTGATCAATTTTCTTTTATCTAAAACAAAATGTACGCTTAATTATTTAATAAAGATACTGTTAATGAGAAAGATAACAATATTTGTATTTTAGTTTTTTCCTGTTTGTTACAAGGCATTTCTTGCACTTGAATGGGTGATCCTCAGATGCCCATATTTTTTCAAGTCATAAGTACAACATAATGCTGATCAATGCATACGGTATAGGCCAAACATTTGATGAAGTACCATGTATGCATCTTTATGTGCAATGTGTGTGACTATAACAGCAAAATGGGAATTGCGTTCTGATCATTTCCATCATTCTGAAATCTTACTGGATCATTTCTCAATTTCTTTTTTCTATATTTCTTATCAATCCTATGTCCAAAACTTGTGTTTCTGATCATTTTGGCGAACTCGGGGCGATGTGATGTCCTGTCCATTTGCCTTCATACATTGTATACCTCCACTGTTTCGTTTACTTTATGAAGGCTTCTGATTTTTTTTTTTGAGTCCATAATTTTCTCATTTTGATCATGCCACGGCATAATGGCTGCTACTTTTGTTCCCTCTCCTGTATTAAAACTGAAGTAATATTTGAATAATTTTCTCCTTTCATCCTCTTCCGCTGCAGATGTTCGAGGGTTGTCGAGCGCCGGTCTAGTGGAAACCCTTCAGGGCCACACCCAGCTCAAGCTCTCGGAGTACGTCACCGCACTGCACCCCCGGGACCCCCTCCGCTTTGCCCACCTCCTCCTCAGCCTGCCCCCGTTGCGTAACGTGCGCCCTCGCGTGGTCACCCAGCTATTCTTCCGAGACCTGATCGGAGAGGCAGTGGAGATGGAGGAGATTCTTCAACAGATGCTCCTTGGCGAGTGATCATCATCATCTTCGGCAATACCAAGGATGGTTCAGGATCAGAGAACAAAGGATAAATGGATGAAAGACAACTTTAAAATGAAATAGAATCAGTTTTATGAGGTGGGAAGGATGCTTTGGAATCTAAAAATGTGGGGTTGTTGTATTTTCGGCAAGGTATATACAGTAAAATTCTGGCAAAAATAACAATTTCTTAAGAGTAAAGTAGGTTGATTTAGATTGTAATTCCAATTGCAACTGGAACTCATAGAACTAGGAAGTTGCTGATTTAAATAGCTATTCCATGGCTAGGGCATACTGAAATTGAATGACTGAAAGTTTAACACAACTCTGTGTATATACAAAAATTGGGGGAAACTTCTCTCCGCCAACAGGATTTGTTGACTTGTTTATATGGGCTCAAAGTTTTTTCTCAATTTTCTAATTATGCAATGCATTTTCACCTTCTCTTTGGAAAACTCTGCTCAAAATCTTGACATAAACAGTGTTCAAGGTGTTTATAATGGGGCAGAACGATGTTGGATTGGAACTTGATAAATACTAGGAGGAAGAGGCGGGTCCACAGGAAATCAAGAAATACTGTTGCCATGGCGATGAAGATGAGATGAAGCATGGGCGGGCGGGGTCGGGATTGGTTGTGTGCATCAGAGAGAGAGGAGACAAAATGGGTGAGACAAGGGGACGTGTTCGTACCCTTTTATTCACCCACAAATTTGTACTATTGTTCACTTCCATTTTAAGAGAGACTTAATTCCCACCATAGAGCATATCACCAAAGATGACCATCAAAATCGATGTAAAAAGTGCAAAATAAGGATTAAAAACAAAAAAAAAATATCATAGATTTATCTCACTTTATATGTTGACACCTTTAAATGTTTATGTGAGAAAGAGTAGTGTGGAGAACTGGTCTTTTTATTTTCTTGTAAGGAATGGGTTTGTTTAAGATGCTTGAGTGTACCTCACTCTGAATAACACTTTTGTGTTAATGCTTCACCAGTGTTTACCTACATGTAGGATATCACCAAGCATTTCAGTGTTAAATTCATGGTGTCATTTGAGAATATGAACGGGTGTTATTATAACAAATCCTGTATGTTTTATTTGAACACTGTTTTGTGTTATGTTCAAATGTCAAGGCGTACTGTTAACACCGGAGAGTGTAGTGCACTCAGAGCACCAATCGGTTCTTCTTTACACCTTCGTTTTTACGGTGTATGTGAGGAGAGGTACTGAAAAGATGTAATTTATGGCTTGATATCACTATGTTGCCAAGCGAAGCCATTATTTCTATTTTGACGCCCTCTACCCATGAAATGCAATGTGTGGCCACTGTGTCATCTATTGGGTGTTTCCAATCGGGTGTGGCCCTCAACGAGGACATGTGGTGTCGAACCAATTGAGCACACACGATCAGATGGGCACTTAATGGGTCAACAACGGCGTGCCCCTCCAATTCTTGTGTTCAGTGTACCTATTACTGATGACAGAGATACATGCTCATGTATTCGATTAACAAACACATTGTTGGGGGGGGATGATTGATTGTGTAGTGACCCCCCCCCCCCACACACACACACCCCACTTGAATACATGGCATGATGACTTTGATCGCCATGCATGGACTATTGCAGTACCTCTCCAACTAAAATTCATCAAAAAGAAATATCAGTTGGTGTATGGTTACCTTAGGTGACAGAGCAAGTAACAATACTTCAGTATTTCTGTCTTGTTACTGAGCAAAGCACAAATGTGACAGCTTGTTAATCATTTGGTAGTCAAAGATTTATTAATGCGTCATGATACATGTACAATGCTTTCTGTTAGTAGAACTATCTTTATTATTTGAGGGAACCCAATTCTTTTTCTTTCGTCGGCCAAGCTGAACCTGTTTTTCAGATAGAATATAGGACAGAATATTTGTAGATCAAAGCAACAATTCGTTTGATTTCTTATCTTTCTTTGTAATATGTCTCAATTAAAAAAAAATGGTCTGATACAGGATTATTTGCATAAAACTTCTCCATATAAGCCTACTGTGTTTGAGGAAGAAAACGGTAGCATGAATACTTCAATAGTTATTTGAAAACACTTTGACTATTTCAGATACCTTCTTGCTACTGGATTTGATGGTAAAAATGCAATTTACTAACCCTTAATCATTTTTTTTTCATCCTTTTTTGTTTTGTCTTTGTTGATTCCAATGAAGTCTGTGCTGAGTTTCTTGTTAAAAAGTTGTATCTATCTTAAAGATTATCTATGTTTGAAATTCTAAGACAAAGGCCTGTATTCTAAAGTCCGATCTGAGCCAAAAAAATTATGGTAAGCTTGTAAAAATGTCAAATTTTGTTGTGATCACTGCACTGTGTCATGCCATCATGTCAAAGAAAACTAACTTGGTCTTTATTCTCAAAGAGTTATGAATGACCTGAATGACTGATAGATTGATTAAACCAAACCTGTGGTATTATGTCATGTCATGCACTTTGGTGTTAAATTCAAAATCTGTGGTGTATTTTTAACACCTGAGGACATGGTCATCACAACATAGACTGGTGTTTCTAACACTATGGTATAATTTTTTGAGTTAGCTACATGTATAGAAAGCCAGATGTGACAGAAATTTGTAATGGGGGTTCTTCATTGATAATTTGGAGCTTGAACTATTAATAAGTGAAAAAAACGACAGGAATGGTGTTCTTCGCCATGAAATATTGAAAAAAAAAGTGAAAATGGGAAACATAGTGTACTAATAGAATTTTGTAGCATTTTTGGCATCCCTTTAATATTTATCACAGAGTTATCCCATTACTTGTTGGAAATGGATGGTCCCTATACAAGGCAGTTGGGATTACAGAATTGAGAAGCCATTGGATTTGATCAGAGTTTAGAATATCGGCCATTTTCTTTCTCTTTGTCACCAATTTATTTATTTCTGACTTTTGAGAGAAAATTGAGATGCGTCGAACTCGACCACTGGGGTATGAATATATTTTGCAAGTTTCTTGTTCAGTTTTGAAAAATCAGGGATACTTAGTTTATAGTTGCGTAGCTGTAGCACGGAAGGACTAATGGAAATAAATATAGTCGAGGTTTTGATGAAGATATGAAATAACTTGCTTTTTTGTTTTGGTTGAGTTTTTATCAATCATGTTGATTAAGGAGAGAGATGAAGAGAGACCTTGTACATTTTTTTTTTCATTTTCCTCTCGCCTTTGTTCTCTGTGTGTTGTTATGTATATATGAAGATACATTGATTGTAATATACCGAAGAAAACAGACAATGAGAACATTTTAAAAATGTTTTTCTTGTTCTTTGTTTAATGAATGTGCTGCACCTTCTAATTTATTTCTAAAAAAAACAAGCACCTCCTGTCCTATTCTTGCGTATCAAAAAAAGAGAGAAAAAGACCAAAAAAAAACTAAGTGCGAAGTGAAAAAGGAAACGAGGCATGGTGATACAACATTAATGTCTGCTAATGATTTGTTATGTTCTGTGCTTAAAGAAATCGAAAGGAATAGTTTAAAAAGCAGAATTTGATTGAGATTTGATTGAGATATATATTTTAACTCGCAACATAGAAATAACTTTTATTTTAACAATGGATCTTTTACGATCTTCGAGTCAACTTAATAAAATGATAATAAAAACAAGTGAAATAAAGGTTTTAAAAAACATTCTAGAGTGATAATGACTTCAAATTTGTAAGTGACATGTCTAACATGAAAAAATCTCAAATGCACATTTATCTTTGAATGTAAACCATTTTTGGTTATTGTAATTAGTTTATTTATTGAGTTAATTTGACCCAAATAGATGTCAATTTTTTTGAAGAAAAACAGGAAAAATATTGATCTTGCTGTCTTAGCTTATTAAATGAAGAGAGAGATAGCTTTTAAAGCATTCCTTTATAAAAAAAGAAAAGAAAAAGCTCTATTTTGTACTGAAATATTGGGGTCGGAACTGAAATAAGTTGAAATGTAACAGTAGTGTAGTAGAGTTGTAGTTAGAAAGAGAGTTGTGCATTGACAAATGGATATTTTGTACAGGTAATCGAATCAACACATTTTTTCTACCTTTTTTTTATTTGAAGTAAGGCTATTTGAACCCAGTCAAAGATAATTTGATGACGTAATGAAATAAAATGCATCTTGTGAAATTTCTTTGGATTTCCAAGATCTTCAAAATTAACCCAAGAAATTCTGATTTATTGTTATGTACGATATTTTCATGATTGACACAATTATCAATGCATGTATTGAAGACATGTGTTGGTAATAACAGAGCATTGCATCACCTTGCACCAGCTTTAGCTCTTTAGTCTCGCTCTATTTTTCTCTTGTTTATTTCAGAATACTGAGTTGATTCCAAGTTCTTAAAATGGAAATGAGTCTTTTATTTTTACATTTTCTAGATAAGTAGGAATTCAAACTTGGTAGAGTTTAAAACAAGATATATCAACAATGAAAAAAAAATGCCAAGGATTTGTCTTGGTTCATAATGAACGGATTCTTCAGGCAGTTTCAAACTTGGAAAATGTTAAGATGCATTCAAATGTGGGACTCCTTGTATTTTGCAAGCATAATCCTTGCACCTCCTTCCCAAATCTTGCCAAATGATGGCGCCATTCAACATTGCCACTTGCTTATAAGTACCACAATACAGAAAAGAAGTGGCTACGGTACTAAAGATTTGAACACCATTTTTGCATCCACTATTACACGATATTAAAACCTGAATATCTTCTTTCGGAGGAATACCGATGCACTTTTGGGTTTCTAAAGTACCTCCTTGCTCTTAGGCATCTGTTGGGTGTTTCATGAAAGTTGTCAGCACTGACTGAAGTGTTAGCGCTGACTGTTGATTAAATCCTTACTTTTGATTGGCTGAGTGTTACTATGGTAACTGTCCGACAAGATAACTTGTTAGTGCTGATAACTTTCATGAAACAGTCCCCAGTATTACAACTATAAAGGTACTTAGTAGTCTGAAGTCAGAGTACTCATATAAGGAGAGACACAACGTAGGGGGGGATGATTTCATTGGTACAAAAAGGTTGTTAGATTGTTTGCTAAATGGGATAATGTAGGCATATGCTTTGATGAAAAGTACTACATTATTAAGAGTGAAATTAGAATAGCTTCAATTATGATCTGTTACTGACCAGTTTAAATGTGTGAATCATCCTTACGATCCTCCTACACCCACTCGGCTTGAACTCGGTAGTGCAATGTGTTCTTTGAGCATTGAGGAGTATCCATACGCTCATTGCATTGAAACTTGGGAGATCCTTGTACAAAACCTATATGATTGACAGAATTTCTTTGTCAACAACATGTGAAGGATTATATTATCTAAATACAGGTTTAAGTGACTGTATGTCAAAATCCATTGTTTTCTAGTCCCGTGCTGAGCACTTTAAAAGCGTTCATTTTAAAGATGTACGTATGTAAGGCATCAGATGAAACATTGAATAAATGTCACTGTGTACTGGAAGCGGTTGTTTTCGTTTATGCTTAGTATTATTAATAGTCCGGCACAATGGCTACATCAAGAAACAATTATCTGTGTGTTTCGTTGTTGACATGTTTCTTATATTAGTTTGTTTCTGTTTTTGTGTATGATTGAAAGAACATTAAAATCGTGAATATAATGCAGAATCTCTTGCTTTTGGTGTTCTTCATTTGATGGCTGCGTGTATAAGTAGACTATAACTCAAATGTACTATAAGCGAATGATTTCCATGAATGAATGATTGATTGATTGATTGATCAATGGAATGAATGACTTAGTAATTCAATGATTGACTAAATGAATGTGCCAATAAACGAATGAATAATGGACGGATGATCGACTGATTGAACGGATGTTTAAAAAAAACAATGGACTGAATGAAAAAATAATTCAATGAAACATTGATTGAATTATTAATAAACAGTTGACTGATGGAAAAAAGGTGAATGAATGAATTATCAATTGAATAAATGATTGATTGAACGATTAAAGAATGAATGATTGATTAAAGGAACAAGTGGTTGCATTAATGATTGATGTAAAGATTGATTGATTGAATGACTGATGGATGAATGATCGACTGATTGAATGGATCTATTATTAAATGGAATAATAGTATATTGAATAATTGAATGAACGAATGAGTGAATTGTCGATTGATTGAATAACAGAATATTGAATATTTGAATGAACAAATTATTGAATGATCGATTGAGTGAGTAACTGATTTTCTTTTTATCATATTTTGTTTCTTCCTCATATCACATGTAAAAATAAATATAACAAGACATTAACATAATTGTTTCAAGTTTACGCATAAACTTTTTAACATGGTAAGAAAAGGAATATATATGAATTTCAAATGTAAACTTAGAATCAATCTGCTCATATTTCTTTAAAAACTTATAATCACGAAGGGATAAATACAGAACAGAATCCGGGTACAACAACAACAACAGCAAAATTAAGCTGAATTACGGAAATACACTTATAATCTGTAAATGAAACTCAGTTATACAAGATTTTTTTTCCTCCCTCGTTTACTATACTCTTCAATCAAACTGATTAATGAGGAAGTTATATTAAATAAAAAAAAATTACACACAACTTAAAACAAGACCCTTAGCTACAAATGTACACTTAACCCCCCCCCCACACACACACAAACTACGAATAAAGAATAATAATAATAATGGTAATAAAAAAATAATTTCACAAAAAGAAAAAAAAATGACTGATTGATTGATTGAATGATCGAAATGTCCGATAGAATGAATGAAGGAATAATTCAATGAAAGATTGATTGAATTATTTATTAAACAATATTGACTGATTGAAATAATTAATGAATGAGTGAATGATCGCTTGAATGAATGATTGATTAAATAAATGATTGATTGAATAAAATGATTGATTGAACGATGGAATGAATAATTGATTGATCAAAGGAACAAGTGGTTGAATGAATGACTGGTTGAATTATTGATTGATGTAATGATTGATTGAATGAACGAATGACTGATGGATAAATGATCGACTGATGGAATGAATTTATGATTAAATGGAATAATAGAAGATTGAATATTAAATGAACGAATTATTGAATGATCGATTGATTGATTGATTGATGGAATGAATGAATGACATAGAATTCAATGACGGAATGGTTGAATGAATGTGCAAAAAAAAAACAAATAGAAGACTGAATAATTAAATGAACGAATATTATTGAATGGGAACACTTCCCTGGTTGATTGATTTGATGTGCGATTGATTTATGCAATAATGTTAATAATCATCAATTTTTTTCGAAGGTTATTAAGGTGGTGATCAACTTATAATTGTCCAATTTCAGTCTTTTTAAGAGTTTTGATAGTTGATATTTGTTCTGACTGATATTGATTCTAATTGATTATTTTTATTTTGCTTAATATCCGGTATTGTGGAGTTCAGTAGCTGTTGTAACCGTCGCCATGGGCCTACTGGCTGTTGTGGTGAAGGTTTTATACTAGGGTTAGAATTTAGTAGTAGTAGTACTAGTAGTAGTAGTAGTACTATTAGAAGTAGTAGTAGTAGTAGTAGTAGTAGTAGTAGTAATAGTAGTAGTAGTAAAAGTAGTAGTAGTAAAAGTAGTAGTAGTAAAAGTAGTAGTAGTAGTAGTAGTAGTAGTAGTAGTAGTAGTAGTAAAAGTCGTAGTAGTAGTAGTAGTAGTAGTAAAAGTAGTAGTAGTAGTAGTAGAAGTAGTACACCCTAAAAAATGAAGTGCTAATTTAGCTCTTAAAGAGCGTGTATAGTGACTGCACTTCGGAGTGCTAATGTGTCTAGTTCAAATTTGAACTAGACAAATCAGCACTCCGAAGTGCAGTCACTATACACGCTCTTTAAGAGCTAAATTAGCACTTCATTTTTTAGAGTGTAGTAGTAAAAGTTGTAAGAGTAGTAGTAGTAGTAGTAGTAGTAGTAGTAAAAGTAGTAGTAGTAGTAGTAGTAGTAGTAGTAGTAGTAGTAGTAGTAGAAGTAGTAGTAGTAGTAGTAGTAGTAGTAGTATAAGTAGTATGTAGTAGTACTAGTAGTAATATTAGTATTATGTAGTAGTAGTACTACTACTAGTAGTAGTAGTAGAAGTAGTAGTAGTAGTAGTAGTAGTAGTAGTAGTAGTAGTAGTAGTAGTAGTAGTAGTAGTAGTAGTAGTAGTAGTAGTAGTAGAAGTAGTAGTAGTACACTCTAAAAAATGAAGTGCTAATTCAGCTCTTAAAGAGCGTGTATAGTGACTGCACTTCGGAGTGCTGATTTGTCTAGTTCAAATTTGAACGAGAAAAATCAGCACTCCGAAGTGCAGTCACTATACACGCTCTTTAAGAGCTGAATTAGCACTTCATTTTTTAGAGTGTAGTAGTAGTAGTAATAGTAGTAGTAGAAGTAGTATGCAGTAGTACTATAGTAATAGTATTAGTAGTAGTATGTAGTAGTACTAGTACTAATATTAGTAATATTAGTAGTAGTAGTAGTAGTAGTAGTAGTAGTAGTAGTAGTAGTAGTAGTAGTAGTAGTAGTAGTAGTAGTAGTAGTATTCCAGCACACGCTGCGGGTTTACCAACGTGCACATTGCATAAAGATGGCATACCACTATGTCGGGCAAGCAGACACATCGTGAACATGAACTGGGCCGATCAAGTAGCTGTATTTGGGCAAATCTCTCTTCGCCCTATTTGATTTAAAAAATATGAGTACATATTTATCGAATTGCAGCATCACAAGGAATTGATTTTGTATGAATATATTTCGAAAAAATGAAGAAATTTGTGAAATGGAAGTAAAAAAATGAAAATAAATGTTTATATCAGAATATTTCAAATAATATTCCCGTGTTTATCATCATCGCCATCATCTTCACCATTTTAAATTCACCAACATCCTCATCCTTAAAGGACAAGTCCATCCCCAACAAAAAGTTGATTTGAATAAAGAGAGAAAATCCAATAAGCATAACACTGAAAATGTCATCAAAATCGGATGTGAAACAAGAAAGTTATGACAATCTAAAGTTTCGCTTAATTTCACAAAACAGTTTAATGCAAATCCTGCATGGTATGTAAACGAGGAGCTTGATGACGTCATCCATTCACTATTTCTTTTGTATTTTACTATAGAAATATAAAATATTTTAATTTTCACCTCATTGTCGAATGAAACAAAATTATTCCTCGCTGAACATGTGGAATTAGCATTATAACTATATGGTAGTCAAGTTGGCCCTTATTGTCAAATCTGTAACAAACGATATATTGTATAATTCAAACAATAGAAAACAAAATGAATCGTGAATGAGGGACATCATCGACTGTCTCTTTTGCTTGTCACTGAGTTGTGCATATATCTGTTTGTGAAAAATAAGCGAAACTTTAAAATGTCATAACTTTTTATTTTACAACCGATTTTGATGAAATTTTCAGCATAATTTTTTACTCATTCGAATAAAAAATTTTCTAGGGTGGATTTGACCTTTCACCCTGACAGAAATTTTAATGTCAAAATAGCACAAAAAATAATACTAAATATTGCCGAAGGTTTGAGAAAAATCATTCAGAAAATTAAAGAAGCTATTGGAATTTGATAATTTTATTTGTGACGTCATATGTGAGCAGCTTTCCTATGCATGTATATCGATTGGTAAAAAATAAATCAATGAAATGTCATTTTCTCAGAAAATTGAAAATGGTTTTTAATGTACCTTCAGTATATCAGTAGACAAATCATTTCACACTCATTTCTAAAAAGAAAACAGAAATAAGTCACCACGAACCATAAAATAAATGAATTATATGCCTATGCATTTTATATTACATAACGTATGGGGCAGCTGATCTTTTATGACGTCACAAATCCAAAACTAAAAATTCTAATTTTCGTAACCTTTAATGGATTTTCCTCAAACCTTCACCAATATTTCAGATTATTTTTTGGTGCTATTTTACAACAAACCTTCTTCAGGGTGAACTCTCCGTTTGAGAGATTTTTCCATTTATTTCTTGTCCCCTTTCTAAGATGAAAATAGTTTACAAAAAAAGTTTTACAAAAGTAAAAAGGCAAAAAATAAACTTACCTCCATTATAATGTAGGATACCCACCCCAAAAGAGAGAAATACTTCTTTAACCTAACCCCCCCCCCCCTCCTCTCCTTCCCATCCTACCCAATTGAACTGTGTATTGCTGATACAACTCAATAATATATTTGACACTAAAATTGCAGTTTCCATCATATCACAATCTTGGAATAAATTTATTTTAGACTTTGGAAGAAATTGTCGGACATCTATCAGCAGTCAGTGTGCTATGAGTTAAACATTCAAACTTTTCATTTTTTTTAGTGGAATACATTTTGATCAATTGCTTTATTCATTATGATGTCTTACAATGCCTCTTCCAACTTAAATTGTTTATATTTGATGAACTTCGCTAGTTGTAATCATGGTAATGAAAAAGATCATGAAATTGAAAATGGAACTCACTGTGTTTATCAAATCAACCTCAACAATCGTGTATTATTTTTATGTAATCAAAGCAGTTCTCAGCATTACACTTTAGTGTTTATGTACATAATATATTCGTACAGAAATTATTGTGCTGGCCTGTGCTTTGCTATTGCTATTATGTACGACTGATTTTCTATGTTTTTTTTATTCCTTGTTTTTCCAAAATACGCCTTTTTCAAAAAATATTACATTGTTGGATCCATGAGGAGAAGGGGTGGGGCACATTAGGTCCGTGCCCCCACCTTTGAGGGCCGTAATCAAATTTGTAATGTAATTATACCGTCTACCCAAGTGTGCCCCCCCCACTTGAACAGGAGTACCTTTTTTTGGAAAACCTTTGTTTATATATATTATATATAATCAAAGGTTTTCCAAAAAAAGGACAAGCCCCCCCCCCAAGAAAAGGAAATAAAAAAATATATATATTTATTAAATATATATATATATATATATATATTTTTTTTTTTTTCTGGGGGGGGGGCTTGTCAAATTTTCCGCGGACGAAATTACCTCCATTTTTTTGCTTGTCGAATTTTCATCGTGAAAATTTGCCCCCCCCCTTTTGAAAATCCTGGATCTGCCCCTAAAATATTATCCTGTATATCTTTTAAAAAATATATTATCAATTTCATCAATCATTCATTCATTCCTGTATGTATACACCAGTATGCTTTCAACGTATAATTAAATCTTTTGATATATTTCTCTGTATATTCCCAGTAACATCCTCCATTATAGTTTTTTTTATTCCCTGCTCCACGCCATAACTTTCAAAGTATTGATTTTTCCACATGCTTTGATGCAATAACCTTTTTTTTCTTACAAAATCCACGATTTGGGGTTGCTGACAAAGAAAGGAAAATGGAGGGGAAAACATTGGTTGGAGGATGAGGATCTGTATACTGGCGGTAGAAGGGACCTTGTATGACGCATTTGCCATAATCAGTTTCAATCAGTGTGCCAAGGAATCACAAACGATAGACCAAGCCTCAGTGACATTGAACTCTGCATGGCCCTGACTGTCGCTGATTGATTGAGTGAACAAGGTCTGATATCTAGACTACTTCAGGGTGAGGCTCATCAACTGAGAGTCCTCTATATGCAAGACTACTGTATATAAATCGAAAAAAGGAAAGAATGTCTAAAGGAGAAGTTCACCCTGGAGGAAGATCGGTTTTAATAACAGACAAATATGAGAATTATATAAGCGAAGGTTTGATGAAAATCCATCAATATAATTATGTAAGCTATGCATGTGAACAGATTTTGATTTGTGACGTCATATATTATGTAATATGAATTCCATAAATTCCAAATTTTGAAAGGAACATGATGAATAGTAATATATTTTTCTCATAGGATGGGATATGAAATGATGTGTCTGATATTGAATATATAATATCCACTGCACCAAAATAACTTTCTTCTTATTTGGAAATTGCTTCTTTTCGGGGGGGGGGGGGGAATTACATCACATGAGGAGGAGCTGCTCATAAAGTAATCAATTAAGATTGAACTTCTTGCAGCATTCATTTTGCTATCATCTTTAATAATATCAGCGCTTATAATGTGTGAGGTAGAACTTACATTTTATCGGTGTGCATGATCCTCCCGTGCTTATTAAAGGAGAGAAACACAGGCCCGTATTCTGAACTCGGGTTTAACTTAAACTCAGGTTTAAACTTGTAGTTTAAGTATTGATAGCCAAATGTTACATAAATCACTAACAGTATAGAGATGATATATTTCAGCTCTCAGATCATTCATAATTGTCTAGGAATTATATATAGATAATAGTCTTCACCATAGGTGAATCAGGAAAGATCACAGTAAACATAAGAAACATACAACTAAATAAATTTTTGACACTTTTGGCTTATCATAATTTTAGAACATAGTTAGACCATGGTCTAAATTAAACCTGACTTCAGAATACGGGCCACGGAATTTCGTATACATTCTACGATTCTGAACTCTATTGATCAGTAATTTTGTTTGATTTGTATTTGATGTAGGCCTTTATTTGTGGTAAAAATAAATGAATATCTTGAATGTAAAAATAAATATATATATATATATATATACCAGTGAAGGTGCATTGTTACTCGTACTTACTATTTAATTCACTTATCTAAAAGGTTAAAATCTTTGGGATTGCTAGCCACAAAATCAAATCCTACAGAATTATAGCTCCGTTTTTTTTTCGACAGCTTTCTCTTGAGCCTTGCTTTATTAAAAACAAATCTAAAGCAAGGGTGGGCTATTTGGGCGTAAATCAATTTATGACACTGGACAAAATATTGCCGATAATGGTTAAAACATGAATAGGTATTTGCTTCTTTGATGTCATCTGATAAAAAACTATTTTTTAAAATATAAAATTATTGTTTTTATTGTTATACGCATTATAAAATATTCTCAGGGGCTAAGTAACAATTTTGAAAGTCGAGGGGGGGGGGGAGGGTGAACGTGCATAAAATCACAATTTGATGGTAATTTTTATTAATTATATTCAATGTGATTTGAGCCTAATTGACATTTTTAAAAATCGTGTAAAGAAACTTTCAAAAGAAAAAAAAAGAAAAACATATAATTTTACCTCTGTTATAAGAGGTCAATTATTGATTTGAATATGTATCGAATGTGTTTTAGGGTTCAACATGGACATTTTTCAAGAATGCGACCTTAGTATTTTTAGTGTATCTTAACTGTTATCTGTAAGGGGCCCACTATACTAGTATTTATATCCTCTCTGTATTTCGTATTTGGATTTGTCACTATATGTTTCACTGTAATTGTCCACATTCTTGTTTGTTTGTAAAATTGAAAATGATCCAATATGAGTTGGTTTTGATCAAAATATTTTGAAAATTTTAATTGTTTCTGTCCATGAGTACCAGGGGCTACAGCTCCCAGGTCCCCCCGGTCCTGAGACCAGGCAACGACCTTTCGATATGATAAAAACGTATCGATGAAAGATCATTCAGACAAGTAAAAAAAAGAAGAAGATCTTTCATAATGTTTATCCAAACATGGTATGCTAGTATCTAATTCGAGAACTCTCTAGTCTGAAAAGACCCATTCTATCAATTTTGGTGCTTTGTTCAGATGTTAAGTACAAAATTGGACCGACGTTGAATAGAGTAAAGAAGAGTAATTACAGATTATATGCTGTAATTTGATTCAATTGATGGACAATTTGTTATCGAACTGTCATTGATATGTCATTAATTTTCTTGTAACCTGACAGTTTCACGATTGATGCTGTCATTTGTTGCGTTTGATCACCAATGCAAGGTTGAATATCCAAGGGTAAAGTAATCCCTGATATTCTATTGATTATCTGTTGTGGTATTTTCCTCCCACATGTCGTTTTATGCATTTGTGCGCGCGCGTGGATGTGTGTGTGTTTGAGGGTGTGTTGTGGAAGTGGGTGTGTGTGTAACGAATATCTTTGCTTTCTTTCTCATGTTTCTACAGGTATGAAAGGTGAACTTCGAAGCATTGAAAGAAGTCAGAGAAATCGGACATCTTTGCCGTTAGAAAAGATTGTGATTTCACCATAAAGGGTGGGTAGATTGTAGTCTGCGATGCAGACTCTGAATGGCTCGTGAGGTGATATCTCAGCGCGAAGCGCGCTGCTGCTGTTTTTCAAAGCAAACCTGCCAGAAAGGGCGAGCGAAGCGAGTCATCAGTAGACCTAGTCTGCTTTGTAGACTCCTCGAATCAGCTGTGATACACACACTGCCCTGCAGATGTGGGTCTACATTGTAGACTAGGTAGGGTGAGGGTGTAAGAAATACAGGACAGGAGTGTGGGAGGGTGAAGAGTGTGAGAGAGAAAGTAAGAGGGGGGGGGGGGGAGATGGGGGCTGTAGCGCACATCCTGCGGATTGAGGATGTGTGGGGGCCGAGATGGGGGAGGAGAAAACAAAAGGGAGGAAGAGAGAGGGTGGGAGAGAGAGATAGAGAGGGGGTGTTGGTAAGAAGAAAATATAAGACGATAAAGTGAGAAAGGAGGCATGGAAAGAAAGGATAGAAGAAAGAATGAATGAGATCAGTGCAGCGTCCAAAAGATTGCCGCTTAGTGATTCAGCTCAAAAGATTGGCCTTGAACGATTCAGAGTCGTCACAACACACGAGAATAACCTCCCATAACCCTGAGGTAAAAAAGTAAAATGAACCGAGCTCCAAGGCTGAAGTCACCGCCATTACCATCACAAACAGCAACATGCTCATCTCTTCTCTCTTTTCTTCATTCTCTCTTTCTTCCCCTTTCTCTCTCTCTTGCAGGACCCGTGTTGCCAGATGTTTCTTCGGAGGGGAGAGAGAGAGGGGGGGGAGGTGGAGGTAGGCATACGCGAAGCGCTTTCCCAATGGAGGTTGAGGGGAAGTATGGAAAACTTTATTCCATCAAATTTCAAGAAAAAGAAAACCTATTGACAGTGTCGTCAATTTAAAGGGGGTACTCCAGGCTTACAATAATATGAATGAAGGCATTAACAAGAAAATCAGACAAACAAAACACTGGAAATTTGATCAAAATCGGAGAAGGATTAACAAAGTTTTACATTTAAAAGTTTGCATCATTTTGGTGAAACAATGATATGCATGTCTTTATGAATATTCAATGACCAAACTGATGATGTCATATCCCTACTTGTTCTTTTGTATTTTATTACATAAAACTACGTTTATTTAGTGTTTACTTGTATGGGAATAATTATTGATTACATGTAATTAAATAACACAAATAAAAGGAAGAATATTGTTTAAAAAATCTGATAAACAGTAGACGCTGATTGGATATTTAACCAGTGCTGACATGCAATTACACAACTTGATCTTATAATATTCAGCACCCAAAACAAGGGAGAATAGTTATGCCTGTTCAGGCATCGGTGTAATAAAGGAGTGTGTGGGGGGGGGGGGCGTAACTACTTTCATACACTGGGTTTACGAATACATGCATATCTGTACAATGTAGGATTTTGCTTTCGATAGCTATGCTCGTCTTAGTAGTGATAAATTCGAGAAATCCATATATTATAGAGAAAGAATTCTTTGTAGTGTTAAACTGTCTGTGCTTTATTTCTTAATATCTATTATTGCTTAAAGTCCATGGTGCTACATAACATTTTGAAGCACTTTCACTGTCGGGCAAGTAAATTTTTAAATAGTTGGAATAAACCTGCCCGAAAATCTATTTTACTTGCCCGAAAAAGCCTTGAATAAAAAGTTTTACCTCTTCAGAAGAAAATATTGCGGTTTAATAAACCACTGACCTTTTTTCTCTCTTTTGACATAAACTGATCTAACTTGTTCTTGCATTTCTTTATTCAAATTGATTTTATCTTGTCCGCCATGACCAAATTTAGGGTCGACATCATATCATATCATATCGACCCTAATTTTGGTCATTCTACTGTGAGAATTTTGCTTGCCCTATTCGGGCAAGTATTTTTGGTCTTAACTTCAAAACACTTACCCCGGGTAATTGGGCAAGTGCTTATGTAGCACCCTGCTTAAACTAAATATTTCAGTCACCTTGCCCATGGCTGTTGTTATTCAACTGGACTTCACATTTACTACGGAGGAACTCTCTACAACGCATCAATTTCTTTGAACATGAAAGTCATATCACAGTGGAGAGCTGAGAGGCTATTTATCGTCGAAAGTTGGTGGACCGTAGCGCGACGGACAGCATCGGAATCTCTTGACTCTGGACAACGGCATATTTGCAATTGTTCGTCCGGTGCAAATCTTCGAATGATAACTGTCCTAGTCCACCAACTCGGTCTTTCAAAGGTCTCCCATTTGTGGAATGGGGGCCCTAACAAAACACTTAATGCTTATTCTAAGTCAGATATAACCATAGAGTAAATAGAGCTACGAAATAATTGCGCACGCATTCTCGGAATTGGCATAGATATTTTGCGTAATACGGTACCCAAAAGAGGGGGCTTTTTCAATGTTGATACACTATTCATAAAAGTACTCTGGAACTATATACAAACTTAACCAGAGATACAAGGTTCCGGGACGAGGTTACATCATTCATATTCTTGATCTAGATGTCTCTTCTAACTAGCATGAGAGGTGGAGCATGATATACACAGTAAATATGGTTGTGTCGAGCACACTAGTCATTATACTCCAGTGTTAAATTAGTTCAACAGTCATCCTCACCATGGGTGATAATAATACTTTTTTGTTACTTTAACAGTATTTCAAACTGTAGGGTGTAATATTGACACATATTGGTGTGGTCCTCTCAAAACACCGATTAGTGTTGATTTTAGTTTCTAAGTATTGGCATTGACTGTTGGCCCTAGTGATATCACGAGTTATGTAGGAACACTTGGATCATCATGACCAAGTGACATGGATGGGCTGACAAGAGCAGGGTATGTTGCTGCTGGTATTCTCATTGCTCCGACAGGTATAGGGCCTATCTTAGCTTGTGGGACGGTTACTTTGTGGCCCGTAGAACGTTTGAGCAAGGTAGAATGGATTGGTCGGGCCAGAATGCCAGGACTGATGAACTGACCTTGGCGACTACTGCTACCTGGGACATACAAGGCTTCTGGATCTTGATGCAAGTTGATGGTCTTTTGCTCGATGTTATGTCGAGGACCGCATGACGATTCGTCTCCTGAAGCCATCAATGGTTTTTTGCTTCCAGAGACTTTTCGGTTCTCTGAATTCCTGACCACAAGGTCAACCTGATCGCCTTGCTGAACGATATCAAGATTTGATCTGGAGTTTACCTCCAGAGCTTTGTCAGTGACCATAATTAAACGGTTTCGGTGTTCAAGGTTTCTCGAGTCATCGGTCACTGGGTATTCCACGGAGTCTTGGTATATAGTATCTTTGTGTGCTACGGGAACTTCTGGAACGGGAAATGGCCTCTGAGCTTTAGCGAAAATTTTAATGACCTCTACATTCCTCGTAATTGCTAAGGTTTCCTGGCCAGGATCTTGGCGCACACTGTCAGCACTGGAATGTACCAAAAGACTTGCATCTGTTTCCAAAGGTGAGGAGCTCTGACCTTCAAGATCCCTGGTGCTCCCGGCTTTCATCATTAAAGATTGCCGATGGTCTTGCCGCTGCCTCCGGATGGTCCTTCGCATATTGGTGAGTCCCGGAAGGGACATTGCCCCTTCGTCCGTAGCCTGGTGCATGGTGGCCATTAGGATCTCTTGAGGACTTTCGTCTGTTGATACTGCCCTTCTCTTCATGGCATTCTTCAGTTTGTAGGCATTGGCTTTACCGTGGTCGGGTGGGTGGTTGTGTTCTGTCTTGTCTCGGAATTGGTCAGCACCGAACACCTGTAGAAAATAGACAACGAATCTAGTCTTGAATTTGGGAGAAAACAATATATACCCAGATACTGTTATTATGCCACGGATGATTAGGTCGCAGTTTGACCAGAATAAATGGTCTGAAATCACCTTTTAAATTGCAACTATGGCATAGAAAAGTTCCATATGACAACAATGAGCAGGAAGGGTAAGACATTCTGCGTTGCAAATGTCAATAACTTTTGAATTTAATAGCAAATTTTAAGAGCGACTAATGGGGATGAACTCAGAAGTGTGAGCATTTGAACCACTAGCGTACCTACGGGGGGGGGGGGGGGGGCAGAGGGGGCAGTCTGCCCCCCTGACGAGCCATCACCCATGCAAAGGCTTTTTTTTTTGCTTGTCAATTTTTTTGGCGGAAGGTTTTCCCCCCCCCCTTTGGAAAATCCTAGGTACGCCACTGATGTGAACATGGCAAAAACCTTATTTTGAAAGTGTTTTATGTGCACTCAGATGAAGGATAGCCACACTTTGAACAAACTTAAGTGTTAGAACTGACACCAGTTGGTTTCCCTAGAGGACCTTACCCTGAGGTGTAAAATTACACCCTAGAGATTGAGTTTACACCGCATTTATAATCATTATTATTATTATATAGAATATATTCCGGTAATTTGACTCCTGGAGTTAAATTACCGGAACATATTCTATATAATAATAATAATGATTATAAATGCGATAAGGCGCCTTATCCACCTCGTTAAACATGTTAAAGATGCTCAAAATGCACAAGTGAAGGGGAGGGTGTGGGGAGCCAACAAAATAACAATTAAAAAAAATCAATGATAAAAGTTGTTACGGAGGTAAGTTTTTTAGCTTAACCTTAGATGTTTCGAAATACTTGCTATCTCGGATCTTTGGTGGGAGGGAATTCTATAGCGAGGGCCCCCGCACAGATGAAAGCTACATGTAGTTAATACCCACAGTTATTGATGTGAATGAGAAATGGTGTGAATATTGTATTCACTGTAGTACATACACTTGTAACTTCAGATTCCACACTGTAACACAGTGTGAGAAATGAATTTAAAAAATCATACACCTATCACTCGCAAACAACCCTGTCCCTTGACACCTGAGCCCCGTCTTACAAAGAGTTGCGATTGATTCAATCAATTACAACTACGGAAAGCCAGCAACGTTATAAAATGCATTTTATTCAATTTATTTTCTATATATTATGATGTATATTTATTTCATACATTCATCGTTTTCTTGACAATTCAGTGTGCTTTTCTTTGTTCACAAAGTACATTGTGCAAATTTTCTGAAGAAAACAGTTATGACATTGATGGATTTCCATGTAGCCGAGGTTGATTGGATCAATCGTACACATGGGAGGAAATCCCGGGGGGACGTGTCCCCCCTACTCAAAATAGTAGGGGGACACAATATCAAATGTCCCCCTACTATTTTGGGTCTTTGGTGATGCTAAGAAATATATAACTCAAAATTGGAATATAACGTGCGTTCTGGGAGAGATGACTTTTTTTTGCTTGTCAAATATATTTTCGTCGAAATGACCTTAAATTTTAGGTAATAGCCTTTTTTTTTTTGCTTGTCAAATTTTCCAGACCCTTGTCCCCCCCCTACCTTTTGGGAGAGATTTCCGCCCCTGATCGTACACTAGCTCTAAACAAATATTGGGTAAAATGCTCCATGAGGGTAACTGTGTGTCCAACCAACATTGGGCTTTTCGTTTGGGCATTTTTATTTATCCAGTGTGATGAAAATTTTGCCCATTCTAAAGAAATTGCTCCTTATTTTTAACCTTATACTGGATAATATGCTTCCTGCATTGAGTAAAATACTGAACCATATTGGTTTGACACATAATTATTACCCTCGTGCTGTTTAAAATTTTACCCACTATTTTTTACGTGTAACTCTTTGTAAGACGGGGCCCAGGGGTCAATTTTCTGTCCTCACCCTAATATATTCACACTTTAATACCTCGAAGAGTGCCCAGGACTTCCCATTGGCCA
Organism: Lytechinus variegatus; assembly: GCF_018143015.1. NCBI lineage: Eukaryota > Metazoa > Echinodermata > Echinoidea > Temnopleuroida > Toxopneustidae > Lytechinus > Lytechinus variegatus. The sequence goes on from NC_054743.1 coordinate 51,142,941, forward strand.
GCCATATGGGCCGCACACAACTATTAGCCTTAGTCTCCTGGACATCGGCTTTGCCTTTTCCATACCTTAATTCTGGCTTTACAGGCGTTGCGGTTTCTCCTTAACGTACACTCATAGCTCTCCCATCCGTTCGCAAGGTTTTTCTTCTTGACGTAGATGAACCCATCAAGAAGGAGCTTGAGTCCTCCCCTTTCGGTCTCTGTCCACTCCATGGCAACTTGACTCAAGAGTGTTGGCACCGGAAGTGGCAACAGTTCTAGTTCTGCGCAGGTGCGAACCACAGTTCGTCGAGCTTTGTCTGTTCTAGCAGATATTGTGAATTATTTGGCCTAAATTAATAATGTACTGAAGAGTTTTTGACGCCAGTAAGATCGAACTTTCGCTAGATTGTTTTCAAGATCCGCTTGTTGATTGATGGAACCTCTAAATTGCGGTCTTTGCCTGCAGACGACAATTACGCAATTCCAAAGTCCACTAGTTCTTCTGGTAAAGGTAATGTCAGATAGTGTGTTGTCACTGAGAGTTGGTTGAATCAAGCTGCATGCTTTTGTCTTCTGGAGCGATCTAAAGCAACGACGGTGCACGATTTGTTTTACTCAACTACTCGAACAAATAACTGTAAGATGGATTCGATGTACAGGTCTCCCTCCCAACGTCACTGAGTTCCTCCGTCCAATCTGTGACGCATGAAAAGAAACACACACAAGGATCGACGTACCCCTGAAGTACCCTATTTTCGTAGTGGGAATCGATTCATCAAGATGCAGGGATTTTCTCTACAACATCGACGATGTCTCCCAGTCAAGTCCGGGAGTCAAGTCTCAATTCTTCAACATAAATACGAAATGGTGCGTACCTATTGTCCCTTCTGAATCTGCAGAGGTGTTGAAGTTGAATCATCTGGATTCGTCGAGAGCAGTAGGGGGAAAAATGGTTAAACAATGTTAGCGGATAAGATGTTCCACGAAATCCCTTTTAGCAGCACGTTTGACAAGGTAACTTCGTGACTTGTCTTTTATAGACAGCGTACTTGTATTGCACATCAATAGGCATGGATGGCTCCTGCATATAATTTCCACGGTTTCTGGATCTGGAATAAGGTTAAATCTGATGGAGAATACACTATATAAACCAGCTTCTAAAAAGTATTTCGAAAGGAATTAAGCGAGCAGCCAGACCTCAGTTCATCACCACGAGTTAGTGTGTTAGTGTCTATACTAATGCAGCATTCCTTTGTACCATCTGACCATTGCTTCTGTAATTTACTCACTCCTAGCTTGCACTGCTATTATTAGAGACAACAGGGTTTATTACCAGCATGAGATATCAGACTCGAATTTCCCCTGTTTGAACCATAACAACATGTACCCCCGACAAATGGCATTTCTAGAAAGAAAATACAGAGCTCCCCGGGTGGTGATAGTTCGTACAGTTGAGTTGTCCGGGGGGTAATTGTGCGAGGGTGGTAATTTGACCGGGGGGCGGTCGTCATTCGGGGCCAGTCGTCCGGGGGGTAGTTGCCATGGTGCTGTGATGTTGTAGTTTTGAATGATTGGGTCTGGTCATTGATCGTGTAGGGAAGGGGGGGGGGGGGACATTGCCCCACTGACGTAGAATGTATTTAGACCATGAATGTATATATCTTTACATTCCCAATGGTAAGTCTTTTTCATATTATTTAATTGTATTTTCATGTGTGTTCTGCATTTCCAACAGAGTGGATGCACACAGATTTTCGATTTTATTGATTTTCGTTTCAAATCTTTACAAAATATAATAAACATGATTTGATGAAGTCATTATTACAGATTTAGAGCACAAGTATTTCAATATAAACGAAGAGAAAAAGAGGGGGAGAGTCCAGCCACAAAATGTTCCTCAATTCTAGATTCTTGGAGATAGCTCTTCTAACGTGTCTAAGCCAATTTCCCCGCCTATTAAGTTGACTAACAAGAGCTGTATGTCGACCTATCTCGCCATGTCGACGTGCAATTTCGACTGATGTGATTGGCTATTGCTTAGCCCCACTTTTCCTTAGCCCAGTTTCCTTTCACACTGCATCTCCAAGCAGTGGCGTAACTACGGGGGGGCATGGGGGGGGCACGTGCCCCCCCAATCGGCTGGCAAAAAAAAAAACGGGGAAAAGGAGAAAAAGAGGGAAAAAGGAAGAGAAACGTAGTGGGGGAAAGAAGAAATTGTTGTTTATCATAGTGTTATATTATATTATGTTATATAACATAAGAAGCATTTTTCACAACTTTATGAAACATTATTTGCTTAATTGTGTCTTCATTGTTCCTGGTGCTCGCATAGACCTAATAAACGCATAAACGAGATATATAAACCTGCTGTACTAAAGCCTCCCGTTTTCAAATCAATATACAACAAAATAATATATTTCCTCGCAATTAGAGTTATTATTGTTTTAAGTAGTGATATATTCTTCTTTTTCATGACTACTGAAAGTTATTGCCCTATTTTAAGGTCTTAATATAAAACATTTCCTGTCCGTGCTAACGTTCGCATTAGTGGATTGGTGAGATTTCTGCTCTTCATGAACTCCTAAAATCAGTCCTTAAAATGTCAATTTTTCTGATCTGATAATAAAAAAAAATTAGCTCGCGCTTCGCGCTCGCATCATTTGGATAGTGAAATACGTGGGGTCTTAGTGAATTCCTACAAACAAGCCTTGGAATGCCCCTCTTCATGTCTGAATTTCCTAGATTTCAGCTCGCGCTTCGCGCTCGCAGTATTTCATTAGTGAGATGCGTATAATAATCATGATTACAATGACTTCAAAAAGTGCTCCATGTGTTTAGATGTAATTCTAACAAAATCAGCAAGCGCTTGGCACTCGCACTAGATGACTATGGTGAGACATGTATACTCTGACTTAATGGATTCGTAACTATAGTCCTTAAAATATCCATGTTTGTGGTCAATATATACAAAAATTTCAGCTCGCGCTTCGCGCTCGCATCATTTGGTTAGTCAAATACGTAGGGTCTTAGAGAATTCCTACAAACAACCCTTAGAATGCCCCTCTTCAGGTCTATATTTCCTAAATTTTCAGCTTGCGCTTTTGCGCTTGCAGTATTTGATTAGTAAGATGCGTATGATAATCATGATTACATGACTACAAAAGGTGCTTCATGACTGTGTTTAGATGTAATTCTAACAAAATCAGCAAAGGATGGCAATATCATTAGATGACTATGGTGAGATATTTATACTCTTAATGGATTCTAAAATATAATCCTTAAAATTTCCTTGTTTAGGGTCAATATACACTCTAAAAAATGAAGTGCTAATTTAGCTCTTAAAGAGCGTGTATAGTGACTGCACTTCGGAGTGCTGATTTGTCTAGTTCAAATTTGAACTAGACAAATCAGCACTCTGAAATTAACACTTCATTTTTTAGAGTGTATACAAAAATTTTAGCTCGCGCTTCGCGCTCGCATTGTTTGTTTAGCGAGACAGTTAAGTATCATGATTACAAAACAATTCGCTTATAATGTCAATTTTTAGCCGTCAGTATCAAAAATTTTCAGCTCGCGCTTCGCGCTGGCATTATTTAATCAGTGAGATACATATCCGTTTGATGGCACTGCATGTCCTTAAAATATCTCTATTAGGTCAGTATACCTGACAACTGAGCGCGCTTTGCGCGCTCCCTAAGTGACCCGAAAGTTTTGCTGGTGCCCCCCCCCCCCAATGCCGTGACCCACGGTACGCCACTGTCTCCAAGCACCGCAATTGTGGTGCTAGCACCACAATAAGCCGGCTAACCCTGCTCATTTACAGTGTGAAAAGCATTTATATAAACAGTGGTCTCAACTGGGTGGTGGGGCAGGGGGCATTTGCACCCTCCCCTCATTTTTTTTATGAAGAAAGAATTGTAGGATAATTTGTAAGAAAAGGTAGGTTCTTGTCCGGCTTGTCCCCATATCCCCCTCCTGCACCCCCACTTTAAAAGTCCTGGTGCCGCCTATGTAGATGAGAAAGTAACCATGTCCATGATGCAGAGAAATGAAAGGAAAGTAGAGGGGGGGGGAAGCGAGGTGAGAGAGAAAGAAAGAGGAGGCGATGCGATGCTTAGCTGAGGTTGTCCTTGGGTAGCTTCAGCAATCCGTGGATCCGGGTGGAACTCGTTGCAGACGTTTTATCGACTAATTGTTTGACTCTGAAGGCCAATTGTTATTACGTCTCCAACTGACATCAAGTTGGTTTTGAAACATTTTATTGATTTTTGAGGGAGTGATGTCATAGACATTTTTAAAGAGCAGAATTTCGCGTCATAAACATCAGTTCCACGAACGTATGTTCTTGGGGTTCGAAGCCTTTGGCTTCTTGGCTACTGCCTTCTTGGGTGTCGGTTTCTTGGCAGGGACTTTCTTCTTCGGCGTCTTTTTCTTCTCTTTCTTCTCAGTAATCTTCTTTACTGGCTTCTTCACTTTCGTTGGTGTTTGTCTTGAGCAGGCGTGATTACATAATATTTATATTTTTTATGATTATATTTTTTCATTTTTTTATTATTTCATTATCATCAGTATTATGTGGAGCGTTGTGGCACAGTGGATTAGTCTTTGGACTTTGAAACAGAGGGTCGTGGGTTCGAATCCCAGCCATGGCGTAATTTCCTTCAGCAAGAAACTGATCCACAATGTGCTGCACTCAACCCAGGTGAGGAAAATGGGTACCGGTAGGAAATAATTCCTTAAAAAGCTGTGTGCGCTTTGAACGCCTAGCTTAGCCGGGTAATATAGGAGCGCCTTGAGCACCTAACAAGGTGGATATGAGCGCAATATAAATACCCCTATATTATGTATTTTGTTTATCTATTTATTACATATTGGGAGGCCTGGGGACTACACGGGAAAAGGACTGGTCGATCATTAAGAGAAAGAGACTGAGTGTGGTAATTGCGTAGCTCGCGACCCCTGGTGCCGGTCGAAATGTATGCTTCTGAAAGCAACATGGTAATTGTTTACTTTGTGACATTATTTTACTTACCAGCAAGACACAGAATTATTGAATTTTAAACAATTTGATTTTTTTCCTAAATCATTCTTTTATATCGACCTTCCCTATTATTCGCTGTCTTCTTCTCGCTCTCTCCTTATTTCCCGCCTAATTCTCCCTATCTCCTGTTTGCCCTGTCCATCTCTTGTGTGTGTGGGCGTGTGTGAAGGTGTGGATGTGTGCGAGGTGGGTGGGTGTGTGTGTGAAATTCTCTCTCCCCCTCTCTCTCTCTCCTCCATCTGTTCCTCTTTCAACCTCACCTTGAACATGATTGTGATACGCGTCGCCAAATGTTTCCTGTGCAATAAGGTCTCATGATCCAGTATCTTGAAAATTACACTGATCAATCCTGTCTGTTAACCCATGATAGGGAACACGAGCGGAGTCATTTTAGTTTCCTCGTGGTGAGAAAGGGGGGTGGGGAGACCGAAATGTGACTTTATTTTTCTCATTTGAATAAAAAGGGTATGACCATGACCATGCACTCAGCCGTTTATTTTGTACGTCATAGGTTTGTATTTTTATAGTTTTTCCATCTCTGTTCTATAATGGAAAATAATACCCCGTTATTGCTCGTATGTTCTTTGTATAACATATTCCACCTTCCCTCAAAATTATCAGCTTTGTGTAAATATTTTTTTTTCTAAATTAATTTGGCATAGGGTTATTAATGTGAATTGTTAGAGCATCATCTAAACAACCCCCCCCAAAAAAAAAACCAACAACCAAAGTTTAGGTATAATTTATTTGTGGTTGGTGTACCGACCTGAAATCTGAAAGATTAAGATTTTAAGCGCAGCTTGTAACCTCACTAAACGGGACTAAAAAATCAAGGAATAGAATTGCCGACTATCACGTAACATGATTGTGTGTGTGCGCGCGGGCGCATATAATAATAGCCAATTTTTATGAAGTGCTTTTCCCCAGAATGGCCTAAAGCGCGTTACAGCATTATTATTACCCCGGTCATTGGATTCATTTCAATCAAGCACGAAAAGTGCACGATTTCCACTCCCTGGGGAGCATTCCTTGCATTCATCGCAGCCACATTATGGCGCTGGCAAAATCAAACATACAATATGATCTTTCGCATCCTACCGGGTACCCATTTAGCACCTGGGTCGAGAGTGGCAAAGTATGGATTAACGCCTTGCCAAAGGACGTTAGACCGCGCTTGGATTCGAACACACGACCCTCTGTTTACAAGGCGAGAGTCAGAACCACTACACCACGGCTCTTCCACATATTACGTTGTAATAATAATTAATATGGAGGGATACTTTTACATTTTAACCTACATAAAAAAAACACATAAAGGATCTTTGGTATTTAGTTTACACTGTCTCCATAATAATCCGAAGGAGAATAAAACACTTTGACGAGTTATCTTGCATGAAAACTGTAAATCAAAGAATGAGAACAATTAAAATTTAAGAACAATCGAACACAATAATGACAAGACAATTATGATTATTTGAAAGTCGAAATTACGATGATATATGCAGATCCTCCTATTGGCAATGCGACCAAGATTTGATGTCACACACACAAACGACTTTCCCCCTTGAACATTGGAAGTGTATATCCCAAACACATTTTGTTTATTTTCTAGTGAAAGAACAAACTAATTTTCCACAGTTTCATTTTCCCTCAGTATATTTTTTTCTTTGCAGGATTCTCTGCATTGAAATTAACATACAAAACAAATTTATAATGTATGAAACATATTCATAATATGATATAGAGTACATATAACCAAGTGACAATCTTATACTAACAGGAGTAAGACATGAATACAATATAGAAATAAAAAACTTAATGGGGAAAATGCAAAAACACAACAGCAAAACAGAAAAAAAGCGAAGTGCTACATGGAAACGTAAAAAAAAAATGAATTGTGTTTGTAAGACCAATTTTAATGTCACTTTCATGTCTACCCATCAAAAAAACACCTGATCTATAAATGTAATTGATAAAAATGGCAATTTATGTAAACTGTGTTATAAAATTGATGCAATAGAATATTCCACCAAAAGAGAGAACAAAAACCTGTGTACAATTTTTATTGTAACACGGTTGATCGCATTGCCAATGGGAGGAAGGCCATATCATTAGTGATCTTAGCATTCATAACTTTCCTATTATTTTTTTGTCAATTTTCCTCAAACCCCCTTCAATTTTGTTTTCCAAGACTATTCTTCTTTCACACACAAACTTGTTCCCAAGGTTTAATTGTTCTATAACGGCGGACCTAGGTTCATTTTTGTACAGAGAGGCAATATAATTTTTTGTAATTATTTCCTGTGTCGCAGTCGCTCTATATGAAAATTGCTCTGGTCACTGTTTCATACCGCGTTTTGGCCTCGACTGACCATTATTACTGTCCACTGTAGGTCAGGAAAATTGACCTGGGGAAATTAAACGGTTAAGAGAGAAATAGAGAGAAGGAGAAAGAGGGGGAGGAAGAGAGAGGGAGAGGGAGAGAGAGAGAGAGGGAGAAAAGTGATTCTAAGGGGGGTGTTGAAAAACTACCTCTCTCGAGTATGTCCTTGGCGATTAATTAGTGTATAGTTCAGGTCAACTTGTCCTTTTTATCACGGTCAGTGCACGATAATATCGATATCCACTTTCGTTCTTACAGCCCCCCCTCTCTTTCTTATTTTGACTACTTTTCTCTTGCCATAATCGGACTCCTGTTCCAATGCAAGAAGCTACAAATAATTGAATGCGACGGCGTTTTTATGGAAATTATATATATATATATATATATATCAAAAAAAGTTAATCCGTAAATGGAAAAATCTTGCACTTTAAGTGAGCACCACTTACTAGCAATAGTGCATTTCGCTGAATATCATATGATCCTATTTGGACCAATCAGATTACAGAACATTCTTAGGAGTTGTATAATGATTGATATACGTGAGTTACAAATACACACACACCCCCTCCACACACACCCTCAGTCTACACCCTGAATCACTATAGGAAGGTATATATTCATATCTTGGTTAGATCACGATATATATGTCACTACATTTACTCCTACGACAATTGCTCCGGTTTTGATATCTTAGAGGCCCGGGGGGCCACTTACATTGACGAGTGGATACCATGCGCGACCAAAAAAAAACATGTAAAAAGGATGTCCTTTTCACGATAGGGCACGTTACGTACGTAACGTGATAAGGGTGTCAAAAACACAAAAATCATGAAAAATGGTATCTATTTCGCTAGGAAAATTACGTGTTCAGGGTCGAATTTGCGGGGATGATAAAACAAAATTAAAATGTTTTATAAAGGATGTCCTTTTTGCCCCAACACTACGTGTTTAGAGTCCTATTTGCGCGAGGTGTAGAAGGTGGGGTCGTACTAAACCAAATAAGGTAAAGCCGACGACCGAAGAACCCGTAACAATAAAACATTCCTGTACTTGTTTAGGGGTTCATTTCAGGGAATATTTGCCATGAGTATAGTTTTGTTTCCAATACTTGTTAAGGGTAGGGTTTCAAAACAATACTTGTTAAGGGGTGCATTTTCAGAATTACGTGTTTAGGGTGCTTTTCGAGACCCCATGGTCGCGCATGGTATCCACTCGTGAATGGAAGTGGCCCCCCGGGCTTAGAGGTCATGGGGTTATATCTAGGGTGGATTTTTTTTTCATAAGAGTTTTTGGTTCCAAATAGTGTAAAATAATGATTACGGTGTGTTTAGTTTGGGAGGTTAGGTTTATGCTTGGCTTAACACGCAGATTTTCCATCGGATCAATTGTCGCCCGATCAAATATCATGGAACCAATACTCAATCGTTCACACTCCGACAAAGGGGACTTGTCACACCAAAGTCATGCAGCCCATGATCCAAATGAAATGACTGACATAACTTTCGGTGTGAACAGGGCCCGTTTCATAAAGAGATTACAACTGTGTTAACTTTGCCATTATGGCAACTACTATGGCAACAGGGCTCAGAAGCCAATCAGAATGAAGGTTGTCATGGTAGTTGCCATGATGGCAAAGTTACCATAGTTTTAGGTTTTAACTCTTTATGAAACGGGCCCCTGCATGATTTCTTTGAAAATTAAGGTACCATCAGAAATTTAACATTAACGTTATTTTCAATGAGAAATGTAGCTGTGCAGCTCCCGTCATGCACACCAAATAGCATCCCATGCAGCCGGGTGAAATGTTGCTATCGGGTCGTAGTCTGATTTCCACTGTGACAGGTACTTTATATATCAATATATACATAGGTTGAGTCTGTTTTCTGTTTCTCAGACCGATCACTTTTGATTAATTAGACCAGGAAATGATCGCTCCAAGGTCATGGGCAAGGGTCACTGCGAAAATCGATGCAGCGGCCTTGGAGAAGACTAACCCGACGTCTGACGCGATCCTCCTTCATATCAGCTCCCCCCCCCTCTCTGCCATTCACCCATCTCTCTCCCTCTCCCTCCTCTCTGAAGCCTGAGTCTCCATTAATTCAAAACTCTGACTTGCATCTCTGAATTTAAGGAATAACAGAATTCTGCTCTTAACAATAAAGATGGATTTATATTATTTTTGTCAGAAGATACAAAGCGCCACAACTATCATTACGCCGGGTGCGCGTTTCCGTTTTACACCCTGGCGAAGGCATTTTCCGGAAAAGAAGCCAAAAAGCGACTAGTGAAGAGTCTACACACGTCGCTGGGTTGCATGCAGCGTGCGACACAGGCGAGTCCACCACCGCATGCAATTTGCACAGTTACTGATCAGAGTTCCTCGGCACTTAGAGAGAGCGGCAGTCAGGAGTGAAATCCGAACATGCTTTTGCAGTCGCGTTGTTTATGAGTTTTTTTTTTCTAAAAATAAATTATTAACTAAATAGAATGACAGACAAAATCAAAATAAACAGATACTTATAATGGAAAGACAAATTTAAGTTTGATGGATTGATACACTTAGAAGCTGCCGAAAGATAGATATAGAAGACTGATAAATAGATAGAGACAAGATAGACAGATAGATAGAAATAGAGAAAGAGAGAGAGAGAGGTGGATAGATAGAAAGAGAGAGAAAGAGGGAGAGATGGATTGATAGATAGAGAGAGGGGGAGAGACAGAGAGGTCGAAATATAGAGGGAGAGGGGGAGAGAGAGAGAGAGAGAGAAGGATAGATAGAGGGAGAGGGAGAGAGAGAGATGTTGTAGATAGAAATATGGACGGACAAAGAGAAAGAGAGAGAGAATTTGAGAGACAGATAGATAGATGTTAGATAGATAGAAAGATAAAGAATGAGAGAGACAGAGAATATAGACAAATTAACAGATAGATAGATATATAGATAGAGAGAAATAGAGAAAGACAGACAGATGGATAGATAGAGATAGATAGATGAGAGATAGATAGATGTTAGATAGATAAAGAGGGAGAGAGACAAAGAATATTACCATATAGATAAGTTAAAAAATAGATAGATAAATAGATAGAGAGAATAAGAGAAAGACAGACAGATGGATAGATAGATAGAGAGAGATATTAAATAGATAATTAAAGAATGAGAGAGACAGAGAAGATTATTAACAAATTAACAGATAGATAGATACTCTAGTTAAAAAAATAGATAAATAGATAGAGAGAAATAGAGAAAGACAGACAGATGGATAGATAGATGGATAGAGAGATAGATAGAGAATTTGAGAGATAGATAGATGTCAGATAGATCAAGAATGAGAGAGTAGAGCGACAAATTAACAGATAGATACTGTAGTTACATAGGTAGGTAGAGAGAGAGAAATAGAGAAAGACAGACAGATGGATGGATAGATAGAGATAGAGAATTTGAGATAGATATTATGTTACATAAAGAATGAGAGAGACAGAGAAGATTATTAGAAATATAGATACTGCAGTTACATAGATAGATAGAGATAGAATTTGAGAGATAGATATGTAGACAGATAGAGATAAAGACAGACATCAGCAAATCGGCAAGGCAAATGATCAAGGCAAACATTCGTATTGAACCTGGAAAGTATATGCTCAGCTGCCGAGTACGGCATGTTCTGCGGATAACTTCGACTTTGGATCGCGCGCCCAGCTGATAATGTAAACAAACGTAGACGTAGACTCTTCACTAGTCGCTTTTTGGCTACTTTTCCGGAAAATGCCTTCGCCAGGGTGTAAAACGGAAACGCGTACCCCGGCTTTAGCTCGAGTAACCACTCCATCAGCAGTGCTCGGGGAAGGTACATAATTCGTTAATAATTTTCATATATTTGTGCTTGAAATTTATTTGGACTAAGGTGAGTAAAACGGTCTGGAAAAATAAATGATGCAAAGAAAGAACTCCATGAAACAGTCGATGAATTTCGAAAATTCTGTTTTTTGTAAAGGTTTTAGGAAAAAAATATATCAATATTGCATTCGTCACGAGTCACCGATCATTTATGTATATAAATGCCAGTTCCTTATCAAGTACTATTGTAAATAACAAATTATAGTCGTCATTATTTCATTTTAACAGTTGATGTGAGTGGACTTTTGTGCTTACAAGATGTTGTCTTTTCTTCTACTTTGATTTAACATTATCCTATTGATATGTTGAACTGAAAAAAAACCCGAATAAATTGTAGGACTACTTAAAACGGTCCAGGTCATGAATTCTTAAAGGAAACCAAAAACACAAGAAGAAAAGCAATCTTATCGGAAAGAGTAAAATGTGAGGAGCAATCTAAATCTTGTTTAATCAAAATCGGTTAGAGAATAAGCGAGTTATGGAAGTTTGAAATTTCTTGTTGAACTTTCTATGGGGATCCTCAAATTGGCAAACGTGCTTTAAAATGGCTGGTTTTGTGGACAATTCTACATTTTGTTGTGTACACTGTAAAAAATGAAGTGCTAATTTAGCACTTACAGTGCTTGTATAGGGACTGCTGATCCTCTAGTGTGAATTAAAACTAGTAGTGCAGTCACTATACAAGCACGAGTGCTATTTTTTTTACAGTGTACACAAATTTTCAGATTTTCCTCATGATCTTTCAAAATGCATCTTGCCTCCTTCTGAGCACAACATATGTCATGGGAAAATATAATTCACGCAACATATGTCAAGGACAGGAGGAGATAATGTGAAATATGTAAAAATAAATGGGAAAATCTGAAAAATTGTATTCAAAACAAATTGAGAGTTGTCCAGAAAATCAGCCATAATGAGGATCCCCATTGAATGTACAACAAGACTTTTTAAACGTCCATTATTTGCTTATTTCACAACCAATTTTGATGAAACTTGTTTTAAATTGTTCCTCTTATTTTACTTTTTCCAGTAAGATTGCTTCTCTTCTTGGGTTTTGGTTTCCTTTATTTAAACATGAGCCAATTTCTTCCACATTTTTGTAGAAATGTAATTTCTTCTTTTGTGAGAATGACAAAACTAGGAACCTTCGAACTTACCTTTTTTTAATAGAAAAATACATTATCTTAGTAACTTGATATTTTAATACTTGGACTTTACCCTGGCATGTGGACTCATGAGCGAATTGAGAGGCACACAATGTTTGGCTTATACACGTTCGGTTTGTATTAGAGTGATGGCGTCGATGTCCTTGCCAAGAAATTGTGTTTCCTCTTCTTTTACCATGTCCTTTAACTTTTTTCCCGCCTCTTTACTCATCATGATTCCTGAATTCTCTTTTCATAGCTTCAATAATTCGCCTCCAGTAACTCTTCTGTCCTTCGATTCTTTGGACACCCCCTCCAGTTTTCTTTCCCTTCTTTACGTTTAATCTTTTCATTTTCAATAAGTGTACCTGTATACTTTGGTATATTTGGTTCTCCCCGACCTCACCGTCTGTCTATTTTATTTCTTTCTCCCTTATCTCTTGCCATCCCCTCTCATCCTTTCTCCGAGTAACTAACCGCCGATCATCTCTCTGATCTGCGTCTTCCCTTCTATTTTTGCCTCTCTCTTTTTTTTCCTGTCCCCCTTTCAAACCTACCCCACCCTTCCCAATCGCACCTCCTTGTATTATTTCGCCATCCCACCCCGTCCTCTTCGCTTCGTGCAGGTCTCTCATTTACCCCGCACTGTCTGCCTTTCGTCCAGCACCCCCTCCCCATGCATCACCCCCTTCCTCATCCACCCCCTTCATCTCTTTGATCTACGCATGTCATATCATTTATCCCGCCCCTGACCGCCTTCTGAACCCCCCCCCGCCCCAAATTGAACCCCATTGTCTTCTCCATCACACCCCTTTCTCTTTTGTGCAGAATATATCATTTACCCCTCCCCTTTTCATCTTCCGACCCGAACCCCAATCAAACCCGTTTTGCCCCCTCCCTACCTCACCCAATACCTTCCCTTCGCTCCGTGTACATCCATTTTGGGTTCCATGATATTTACTCCGACGACAATTAATCCGCTCCAAACTCCACACACTGATCGAATGACCAACCCTGGATTTAATACTATACACTTAGTCTACCCTAAACCTAAATGTATAACATAAATTGTAATTGCAAACCTAACCCTACATCTCAGACGGGGCAATTATCGCAGGAGCAAATGTCGTACGTGTCACCCCAGTATCTATTACCCCTCCCCTGCCCCCAGTCTCTCTGGCCATGCCACCCTCTTGTATCTGTCTATCACTGTGACCGCCAAGGCGAGGTCATCCCGTCGATGCAACGACCTCCCCTTAATTAGCTCATGACGACCAACCCACACTTTCAGAAGTGTACAAATCGAAAATATTCCCTGAATATGAGTGGAAAATAATGAAATTGACCTTGCAGGCACAGGCCTGTTTGCACGCTTTATGGGAGATAGCCGAGATCAACTACGTGCCGTGCAAACCACTCTGATGGCAGACAACATGAAATGAGTCTTATTGTTCGGTAGCTCACTCTCAAGCACATTGATTTGTTACGAGTGTAAAACACATCGTGATTTTTTTTTTATAAAATAGAATTAAGTGCTGAATTTATTTAATGACAAACCTAACAACAAATAAAGCAATTACTGAAACTAATAACAATGTACAAATCACTACATACCGTTAACATAAAAATATGGCCTGCTTCCCCCATCCCCAAAATAAAACTTGTATATCTTAAAACTTGCATAATAAAATCATTGTAATGATGAATCTTGATGTAGATATATATGTATATATATATATATTTTTCTCAATTGCGACGCTTTCTTGTAGAATGAAACTTCGTGGTGGTCTTTTGGCAGCAGCCCCCACCCCTTGCCAATGACATGCTCATTGTACACTCTCATTTTGAACTTTCAATGTAAATGTCATAGATTTATATATAGGGACAAACTGGAATATTAGTATACTTTTCGGAGAAACTGGAAAACCTCTGCATTGTTCTGTCGAAAAAGAGTATAGGCCTGTATTTGGACAAATCAATAATGCAGTTTTTAAACGGTACTCCTTTTTTCTTAAAAGTGAATACATTACCAACAAACCTTTAAATCATGTTTACGAATATCTTCTTAAAAATTTGCATTTTTGTGCTCTTTCGCTTCTGCTTCGCCTTTTGGAATCGCCCATGTAAGTTGAAATTTTCAGTCCACCCACATTTTAGCTCATTACACCGTGTGAAAGTAACACATTAGTTTCGAAATGAAATCTGCTTAAAGTGCATATCTGATTCCATGGCCATGAAAAGCAGGGGTGTCGATATATATTTTTTTTCTGGAGGTGCATATAGCACCCTCTGTACTACAAGACCATTGGGTAAAAATTTAACCAGTACGAGGGTAATTATGTGTACAACCGATTTGGGCAGTATTTTACCCAATGCAAGGAAGTATATTGTCCAGTACGGTTAAGAAAAAGAAGCAATTACTTTAGAATGAGCAAAATTTTCATCACACTGGATAAATAAAAATGCCCAAAAGAAATGCCCAATGTTGGTTGGACACATAGGCCCGTATTCTGATAGCAGGTTTAACTTAAACTTGTGGTATAAGTATGGACAGCCAATTGTTATGTAATCACTAACAGTAGAGATATCATACTTCAGCTCACTTGGCTATCAAATCATTAATGATTGTCTAGGAAGTATAAACAGATAATGTCTTCACAGTCGATGAATCAGGAAAGAGCACAGTAAACACAAGAAACACACAACTTAGTAAAAATGTTGATACTTTTGGCTTCCCATTCTTAAACTACAACTTAAAACCTGACTTCAGAATACGGGCATAATTACCCAAATGGGGCATTTTTACCCAATATTTTTTAGAGTGTTGAAATTGGGTTGGTACGCTCAAATTTGGAAGCCAAAGCCTTTCTTTCTAAATTTCCCTTTTTCGTCAATTTTTCTTGACCAACATAAGCTTCAGCGCCCCTTCTTCATAAAGGGGTCATTTTTCATATTTGTGTGCGTGTGTATCATTGAGTTTTTACAGACGTGCGTATATCATAATAATTATGATTATTTACGTCTGGGACCGACCTTTAACGTCACAATCCGAAAGAAGAGGTGCTTGTCCCCCCTTAAAAAATCGCTACCAAGAAAAAAAACATAGAAAAAGAAGAAAAGAGGAAAAGGGGAAAATACAATATTACTTTCTAAATATTATATCAAAGTCTATCACAAAAGTGGATTTTTGTTATAGATGTCAACATTTTTGCTCGCTCGCTTCGCCTTCTTTCAACTTTTGTTGCCCGATATGCCATATCGGGGTCCCTCAAAGTTTTCGGCTCATTATCCCAATGGTGATCATGGCTCGAACCTCTTCATCAGTTTGTAACTTCCCCAAATAGCTTGGATTAAAGGCGCACACCACAAAAAGTCTCATCACTCCAATCTTCACGTTAGAGGGAGGCAAACAGATTTGTACGCTCTAAAAATAAAAGTGGAAAAAGGGCAGAGGATTCACTCCTCGGCTCTGTTACACCCTTCTAGAGTGCACTCAAAATTACCACGTTTTCCGCCGGGGGGGGGGCACTTATCAGAATCACTTTACCTTAAAGAAATAAAAACTATATTTAAAAAAATGCTTTATTATTGGTCAATAAGAAAAAATACAATAGCAGGTCCTTCACATTAAATTACCATATCATAATGCATGCATAATTAGTACCGGTCACATTAATTTCATATCTCATAATGACCATAACCCCCCCCGAAGCTGACCTTAAATGTATATAAGCCTTCAATGAAGAATTAATTAAAACACATTTGGTATTTGTCATATAAATAACGAATTAGGATTCAAACCCAAATTTAAGATTACTTTATTCATATCCATAAAACACAGTACTTATAAATAGATAATTAATTATTTCAGATTCTAATTTAAATTCAAATCACTTTGTTTATATTCATTAAAACCACAATGCTTATAATTTTTAAAGATATCTTTGTTTTTTCCTGGGAAGGGGGTTATTTATATTGGATACGTCATCAACACCCTTCTCCATCGTATGCAGGGTAGGGGGACTTTTCTGCCCTCAGAAAACATGTAAATTTTCAATTACTCACTATTTTTTTGTACACGATCCTCCAAATTCATTAGAAACGCAAATCGCCTCAAAATTGAAAGCTATGTCGCTTCACTCTCTCCCGAAAATCTATACTTTTTTTTGCTCCCATTATCTCGTAATAAACCCTGGGTCCCAACAAAAAGGGGCTATTTTTATATTCGCCACGATGTTAAATATCGTTCACACCGATGGCATCACCCATTAAAATTGTTACGGTCAGCGAGCAGGACAAACTGTTTTTGTTCAAAGTAATGAGTTTCAATTGCATTCTCCACTTGGTCCCTTTGACCAGTGCTCATGGATGATCGGCGTCCATCAGAACGTTCATTTTTACGCACCAAATTGACCAGCTGTCTTTTCATCCTGTGTTCAATATGTCATTGTTTTGAACGTAAGAATTTAATCCAGTCCAGTTGAAAATAAAACGTAATTTCTGCCTTTCTTATTCTTGTTAGTTTTCGCCTGGATTAGGTAAACTTAAAGAGGTACTGCGGGCTGAAAATATTTATATCTAAATAAATAGAGTGAAATTCTCAAAGTAAAATGCCGGAAATTCCATCAAAATCGAATAACAGGATTATTGAATTTTAAATTTTAGCAATATTTGGGGATAATAGTTTTATGCAAGTCATCATGAATATTTATTAGGTAAGCTGATGATGTCACATCCCTACTTTCCCTTTCTTTTGTTATCACATGAAATCATAATTGTTTCATTTTTCCATACAAGCCATGTGTGAATAATTATGATAATGTGTATAATGAAATAAGCTGTAGCAATTAATATCTAATGCAGTAAATCAGTTGCCTGCAAATTTTTCAGTTCTGGGTAGAAAAAATTTGAATAAACCTCATTTGTTTATGATAAAATACAAAAGAGCGAGAGGGACATAATTAATTTGCTCATTGAATATTCATGAAGACATGCCTAGAACTGTTTCACCGGAATCAATGCAAATCTTTAAAATGCCATAACTCTGTTATTCCTTGTCTGATGTTGATCAAATTTTCAGTGTTTTGTTTGTCTGTTTTTTCTTACCTCTTTAAATCATATTATTTTCAGCCCGGAGCATCCCTTTAATTTTTTTATCGCAATATGATAAATAGAAATCATGTACGTTTCCCTTGTTTTCTCCCCTCCAATAAAGGGATTCACAAGAATTGAAAAGTGATATTACTTTCAATTTAGTTCGAAGTTCCTTTCTGCGCATGATCAAAAGTTTCTATACGCATGATCAGAGGAAGGTCATTTGTACTAAAGTGACATGGTGGTTTAAAATCTAATGAGATAAGCACCAACTTTGATGTCTTGATTATTCATATATTCTTTTGAATAGTGGTTTTCATTCACATCCACAAAAAACAACAATGCGTCCACGAACGACTGGTATTTCACAGCTTGCCAAGTACATTGTGCAACTTGCTATGATATGCATTCAAAGTAGGAATGCAATAAATACCTTCATCTTCACTGGCAGAGAAGGTTGTAAAGCTTTTAACTTCCTTATTGTTCTCTTTTCTTTGGAATGGAAAGATTGATAAAGTAAAGAGAAAGGTTGTTTGTAAGCAATGTGATCTAGGTGGACTCAAAATGGTAGATTTGAATATGTTACTCCAAAGCTTTTTATTGAAGTGGATTTTGTATTACTATAATAACAAAGAATCGAAATTTAGTACAATTATTGATAGTTATCTTTCTCAATATGGAGGATTTGATTTTGTATTACATAGTAATTGTACAGAAAAAGAAATTAAAGTACATATAGACAAAATAAAAATGCCATATTATTATAAAGCGATCATTTACGCTTGGTTTAATTTTAAGCAAACTGTTCAAGATAAATCAGGTTTTCAGAATATCCAGATCGAGAAGGAAAATCTGTGGTTTAATTCGAAAATAAAAGATCACAATGGAAATGTATTGTTTTTTAAAAGTTGGTTCGATATTGGAATTCTTAAGGTAAAAGACATTATTTTAGATTCCAAATTCAAATCATTAAAGGAAATGGAAGGTTTATTTGGAAAAAAGCATGCAAGTCTTTTTCAAGAGTATAACATTGTAATGAATGCCATACCAAATGTTTGGAAAAGGAATAAGTTTGAGTTATATTTTGAGATTCTGCAACCTAAGAGTGAAGATATTACACAGAATGTTTTGATGAATGTATATAGGAAAAGAGGTTCAAAGTTATTTTACACCATGATTTTGAATAAGATAAGTATTAAACCAAAAGCTGAAGAAAGATGGGAAAATATTTTACAAGAAGAGATTGATTGGAAATCTGTATGGTTATTTAATTTACAAACTGTCAAAGAAAATAGAATAACAGAGTTTAATAATAAGTTATTACACAATATTTTACCCCATAGATATAATTTGTATAAATGGAAGTTAATAGATAATCCTTTATGTTCACATGACAATGAAATTCAAGACAGCGTACATTTATTTGTGACTTGTAAAAAAACACAATTATTCTGGAAACAATTTAGTAGCATTGTGTATGAAGTTGTAGGCATTAATTTTGATTTTAATGTTGCTACTCTGATAAAAGGATATGAGTTACGAAACAAAAAGCATAGAGTTTTGAATCTTCTAATCATGTATGCAAGGTATGCTATTTATTCAATTTTTATTCGAACAGAAAGTCGGAATTGTAGAATTCATGATTTTGGAATACTTTGTTTATTCAAAAGGTTGATTTGTAATCGTTTAGAAATAGAGTAGCGTTGTAAAAGTAAACATTTGTGTATTTTTGAAAACAGTATTGTTGAAGAAAATATTTCATGCTTTGTATGACATTGTTTACATTCTATGTAACTATTCTATGTGATTTTTTATTAATAAAATTATTTTAAAAGAAAAAATAAATAAATACCTTCACAAAGTGTTCATTGGTGTGCTATTCTAGTCACCTGGTCTATTCAATTTCTTCATCTTGCTATGTAAGGCAAGCTTACGTAATATCTTGCTTTGAAATCTGCCTATCATAATGAAAGAAATGAAATGTCATTTGACCAAAATTGTCCATGAAGTAACTACGAACCGGTCTATTAACAACTCACATTATAATACGAAATAAATGTTTGTGATGATATAATTATATTGATAGGATTTTCATGTTAGATACACAACTCATCATAACACGAAATTTGATGATAATTATATTGATAGGATTTTCATGTTGGTTGGTAGTTGGGCTCCCCTCCCCCCAAAAGTATGGACAAAACATAATACGAAAGGATAATAATTGACAGGATAATGGCAATTTAATGGTATAGGTAATAATTAAAGAAATTGATTAAAATATCATAACGCACCGAATATCTAATTGCCTATTAAATGGTGCAATGTACCATTCCTGATTTGTGATAACGATGATGATAATGATGCATGATTATGATGATATTAATGATGATAATGATGGTGATAACAAACATAACAAAGATGATGATTTTTTTTTCAATAATCATAACGTTTTTTCTTTCCTTTTTACATCTGTGATGCGTGGCATTCCCTCTTGCCCCCACCCCTCTCTCGCTCTTTACACTTTACTATGAGAAAAATAAATCAATAAAGTCCAACCCCTTTTCACCTATCTTTGTTCCCATTCCATCTTCTGAACTCCGGGTAATTAAGCGAAGACCCGATATTCGGAGAATGGCGGGGCAGTATGAGGCCGTTTGAGGGCTAAATATATTGCTCATTTTCGATAGCGGGGGGTAGATATTACTCATTAGGTTCAAATTTAGCGATGACGTCATCGTGGCAATGAACTCCAGCGGGAGAGTGAAAAAGTACACTCCGGCCAAGGTCACTCCCAACAATCTGACGCAGATTGGAATTAGTCTTTAAGATTAAACACTTTTTTCAGTGAGGGGGGGGGGGTAATAAGATGCTCTGATTAATTCGCTCCTTGCAAAAATAATGTGTACGTTCAGGTAAAATTATACTTTTTTCTTTCCTTTCCCCTTCCTAGTAAGATTTGATAATTTCTCCGTTCTTTGTATTTTCTAATTACTACTAAATCAAACCTTGAAAGAATCGCAATGAGGGAAATATGAAAAAAAATCCTATTATAATATTTTGGCGACCCCTCCATCGACTCAATTACACTTATCGAAGGTGACCTCTATTTCCTTATTATCCCTGAAATAATTGAAGTAAAGAATTCAAAAAGTAAAACGGTTATTCTATCCCAGTATGAATCCACTTTCATTCGGTAAAATAAAGCATTGTGACTTTTTTCAATAATATTTCATTTTCTTCCTCTTTCAAATCAATAAGTTTACAATCAAAATTCATATAAATCAAGATTTTGTACACGTTCAAGAAACAAATAAATACATCAATGTCAATGAGATTATTAAATTTTCAAAATTATTACAATGAAGTTAACTGCTCAATAATATTTCTCTTCCATAACAATGTGAAAGCAGATGGGGAAAGAACATATTAATCGACAAAAAAACAGACTTTGTAAAAAGATGACATTTTTCCTGAACAGAATAGAAATAATCTCTTTTGCACATGATTGTACAAGAAAAAAAAGGGATAAAAGATCTTAAAGGGTAATTAGAGGAAGTTTATTAGCCTAAAAAAGGTTTCTACACACTCATAACCTTACCTTCCCCCCTCATTTCTCTTCCCAGACACTCACACAAGCTCACTTGATGACGTAGAGGGTATTGGGTGGGGTTGACGCCCTCTTCATGTCGATAGATCGTCGTATGATCACAAAACTACGGTATAGCTTTTAGGCCTATTTGTTGGCTGATTGGTACTTATTTTGCCTGTGTGCTTTTATTAATTGAATGGGAAAGACAAGACTTTGATGGAATGGGTAGACCTATGTACGAAATTAGAAAAAACAGTATTTCTCTTATGATTCAATTCAGTATGTTTGTAACAATGACACAATTATGATATAATTCAATCTGACTTTTGACTAATATGTAGACGATTTGAAAAAAAAAATCGAAATTCTTTTCTTTCATGTTTCGTTATAAGTGATGATCAT
The DNA here is from genome assembly GCF_018143015.1 of Lytechinus variegatus. NCBI lineage: Eukaryota > Metazoa > Echinodermata > Echinoidea > Temnopleuroida > Toxopneustidae > Lytechinus > Lytechinus variegatus. The sequence goes on from NC_054743.1 coordinate 51,164,474, forward strand.
ACTTTCTTGAAAATGTATTTCTATAGGGCCAATTGTTTTTTGTTCAGTAACTATAGAGCGAGGAAATCATCACGAAAGTGCAAGCTTTTCTACTAGACAGAGGTCAGGTTCGAAATTAAGACATTTTTTTTGTGGACATGAAAACACAGCAGTGCTCTCTCGATTTGAAGAAGAGCCCCCGGTGGGGACCACCTCCTGAGCGGCAAGGTTAGGGATTGTTTCGGGGCTGTGTCGGCGTGGAAACGTCAAGCTTCGCTGATAGCCCAGGTCAAGAAACGTCTTTGAACTTGATCAAATCAGGATTGTACATTGAGCGAGGAGTCGACAGTTGACTGAAATTGTTCTCTCATGATTACGTTTTGCTATTTTGATTGTACTTTCTTTGGAATATGCAGTCAACAGGGTGATAATTAATAAAAGCATAAATTATACAAATAAATGATTAGAAGGTATAGGTCCCATCTTTTTTGGAGAATGAGTCAGCAAAATAAACATTGATATATAGGCCTATACAAAGGAGTAGCGATCGAGCAATATGAAAATGTTCTTATTCCTGTCAAATTTCAGTACTGTCGTGGAGATAGATCTCTATACTGTAAACTGTAAAGTAAACTTTCCTGCCTCCAACAAATCTAATATTCACATTTTCGAGGTCACATTATGTTTGCTATATATCTTAATGATTACATTATGAAGTTATGTTTATGGAATGGGCTTGAGGCCATGTCGGCCAACATTTTGACTACTAAGAAAAAGGGTGATATCTCATATTCACTTATTAATTAAATGTCAAAAGCTACAATATTCAAGTCAAGTATCCACAGTAAGAGTAGCAACAGATGAATAGTGATCTTTATTTGTCTAAGATAAATCATCGATTGTCGGTTTCGTACTTTTTTGTGGGACGCACTGTTACATGTCTATGAGACCGTTGTGACGCCACAGCGATTATACAGTGCGTTTCAAACAAAAGTTTACACTTGAAAATAATGCTGCAAAATTATATATTTGCAATATCCTGAAGCCTTTTCCACATTTAAAAATTTGATACAGATCTCTGTAATTAAATGACAATATAACTGTCGAATAATCTTTCCACTTGAGTGAGCACCACTTATTTTTGAAAAGTTCGTGAAAAAATATTTGCTCAGAACTTGGAAATAGTTAGACGTTATTCACGAAGAACACGTAACTTAAGCTCGGAATATTAAATTGAAGATATGTTTGACCTTTATAGCTTGTTTCCTTACCCAAAACACTTCATAGAGCGGCATTGCGCCCCCCCCCCCATTCCCACACACCAAGGCCATCATCATGATGATATCTGCTTTGCTTTTCAAATGAAATATGAAATGTGGTCCCACTTTAATGATAAAACTAATAGTGAAAGAATGCTGGCGATGTATGAAATAAACTTTTGTTTATAGTCATTTGTGTCCCTAGATCCAGACTCAATTGTAAAGGTTTTGATTATAGGGTTTAAATGTTAATTGTGGTGGCAAAGTTGTTACAAAATATTAAAATGTATTTTGTTTTATTTCAATTCGCTAAAAATGCAAAAGAATGGCATGAAAAATGTACCACACAGTCACTTTGTTTTCACCATTTTTCCTTGACAAAGCTTGAAAACAAGCATTCCTGCGCAAACCGATTTCTGCGAGCTTTACAAAAATGGCCAATGCTCACTCAGGTGTAACATTATGTCAAAATTTTTACTTTCATTGGATAGATGAGACCCATGCCCAAGAATATTTGTGAAAAAAATTATCCCCATATTGTATATTTTTCAATTCCCAGGACTTTCCCAGAGTGTAAATTTTTTTTGATATGCTCTGTATAGATATTAAAACCTTGAGATCAAATTGAAGAAAAAAATACGAGCGCTCATTAAGAAAATGAAAATAGAAGGAAAACGAGATTATTCGGATAATAGGATACCGGGAGGACAAGAGACAAGACGAGAACGTCTTTATCGCCGACTCTCTGTCTAAAATGACCTTACTTTTAATTTTCAAGGAAATATGGCATGGGAATTATAAAGGTTATGGAAGAATTCTGTCCATTCTCTCTCATTTCCGAGAATATAATTGCGGATTGCAGCTCTTCGATACTATTTTTCTTTTTTCCTACATCGTCATGATCGTCATAACACCAAAATTTCTTTTAATGATAAAAGAAAGATTTGATATTGATTGAATTTGGTTAGATTTTTTTGTTTCAAAGCACAATACAAAAATATAAAAATAAAGTAACATATACCCAGGCCTGATATACCATTCCCATTCATTATTATATTCATTACTATAATTATTATCATTACTATATATTCAATACTATATTACCATGAAAAAAGAAAATCATCAATAAAAGTTGTATATGCTTTTCCCCAAAACAGTTATGATGGGGAGGATATCGAAAGAGTATTTACTGGATTATATTTTGCATGGAAATTTATATTGGATGGGCACCTGAACAAAATAGAGTTGTGCTTATTTAATTTTCTTTTAATGTTAAAAACTCTTTCCAGACATGGCAGGATTGAGCCGATGATAGAATATTAGAAATCTGATCGCTACGCGTTCTCTTTTTAGATGAGAAACAAATATAAGCTTTACCAAGAGCGCGGGTGCTGTTATAAATTATGTTTGAAAGTCAATTTTTCAAATTTTCGCGAAGACGGAATTAAAAAAAAAGATTTGACAGCCACAAGATTGACTTGTTAGATGGTACGTGAGTAAAAATCACATCATTTGCCCTTCATCCAAGCTTCAGATGGCCTTACAAATGCCACTCTCTATCCAGGGGAAGTGAAATAATTGTTATTGGTATAGAAAGAAACATCTTATCATCGAATCCCATAGTGTTATACTGGTATTATCGTGATAAACAATATATTTGTATTAAGAAGCACTGTTAGAAGATATCAGTTATTATTGTTATTCGTTAAAACATTTAGTTTTACAAAAAATATCAACTCTTAACTTCAATTAGTCTGCAGGTTACAAACCCTGATTGTAACTTGTATTAACAAATGGGTCTTCGCACAAGAATACCACTTGCTGTTTCAATAATTTCTGTAAAAGCCTGCACAAGTCATTGGCAGGGATTTTAGGCTGTATATTCAGACCACTTTCCCCGAGTAAAGGGTTATACACAGCAAAATAATCATGTCCTGTATCCACTTTGAATAGACCATCCTTGAGTTTATCTTGGCCTTTGCACACGACACGTAGGAAAGCCCTGCGGCGATTAAACTTGGCAGGTCACGTGGTCTACTGGGGAATCCAACCCAAATAAAGACTCGTTTTTATAAGAAAAAGAAAAATCAGACAAGTTAATAGGTGAAAGTTTGAATAATATTGGACAAACAACAAGAAAGTTATGAATTTTTAAAAGTTGTAAATATTGGTAATCACTATACCCATGGAGACTTCAAATTGGCCGCATATGGGATGTTATAGTGATGTAAGGCAAGGACTACTCTTCCATGTACTCCAATACATATTATGGCTAAAATGTCATTTTTCCCAAAAGTTTTATTTCAAATTATATTTTTCTTTCATGAGGACGTAAAACAATGTACTACCAGGATTATATTTAGATTACTGCCCCAGGGGAATAGGTACTTAGGAGAAAACCACAAATCCCTGATAATAAAGTACATGGCCTATGGGAAAGTTGTCCTTGCCCCTTGTCATAATTTACTTACCCAGTTGCCAATTTGAAATCTACATACTATTAATGATCTCAATTTTAAATCAGCTATAACTTTCTTATCGCTTGTCCGATTTCTTTCAAACTTTCGCCATTCTGTTTGATTTATTTTTCTTCTTCCCGACACAAAATTTTATGGCCAAGGCTGGATTCCCCTTTAAACTTGGCAGGTCACGTGGTCTACTGGCGACCTTGCACAAAAATGGGCAGTTGCGGTTTCGTCCTCGGCTGAACTCTGCCATTGACCGCGGGGGGGGGGGGGGGGTAATCCTATCAGATAGTGGGAATGGGAGGGAGTATATGGGGGGGATCATTCTGACAGTGCTAATTAAAATATTTTTACTTTGACATGTTTGCAGAGCATGCATTTACTAGTAAAATATAGCTTCGTTATTTTGATTTCTCTGACCTCTGAGGAGTCACAATTTTTATATTCAGTCAAGTTGACATGAAGCCCTCTCATTATCTAGTATCTCTCAGAACATGAAGACGCTATTTCTTCAATATTGATAGCGTATAAGATATCGTGTATTGATATGTCACGTGGTTTGATGTTATGTGATATTGAGCAGAATGTCAGTAACAAAATGAATTTAATGCATCGTATATAAAGTATACATATAGTATACATGTATCGTATAGTATATCGTATATATAGTATATATAGCATATATATATATATATATATATATATATATCGCAACATAGTATAGCATGTAGTGTGGCTCGTTTTGTGGATTAGTCTCAGGTCTTTGAAACAGAAGCTCGTGGGTTCGAATCCAAGCCATGCCGTAATGCCCTTCAGCAAGATATTGATCCAGATTGTGCTGCACTCAACCCAGGTAAGGTGAATGGGAACCCGGTTGGATTACTCATTGAAAGCACAAATCGCCTTTCGTAGCTGGAGCTAAAGCCTGGGTAATTGGCTCGCCATTAATGATTTTCATGAATATCATTTTAATGTAGTATTGTAATCGAATGAAAATCTTCAATTTCATTAAGAAAAAAAATTGTGAAGCGCATGCCATTTCGTCTACTGCTTTTTCCCCCACTATCGCATGGTCTGATACCATTTCGTCTACCATTATTTAGTCAACTATCAACATAGTCCAAAAACAATTTCGTCTAATTACCATCTCCTCTAATAGTCAGTTGGTCTAATAGCCGTTTTGTTTATTATCATTTAATCGTATTTTTTATTGGTCCAATATCCATTTTGTCCAACAACATTACGTCTTGCTGATGTGGTTTACGGTACACCATGTGTTACGGTAACCACATCAGCAATTGTACATGCCACCATGCAAACCTTCAAACAACATTACGTCTTTACCTTTTGGCCTAATAGCTAATTGGTCTAATAACCACTTGGTATACTCTCATTTCGTCCATGTTCCATTTGGTCCATTATCAGTTGTAACATTATGCATTGCGACATGTGAAGTTATGCGTTAGACAAGTGGAATGCCTCTGGCCGTCTCACCTGCATCACGCGATTCAAAATAGCAGCAGTGCTGACTTTGAAAGCTACTGTAACTCGCACAAGATGTTCAGTGATACTTGGTTACTCTTATTTCCACATTTTATGAACTAGACCAATACACTTACAGAGATAGGATGGTAATTCAACAAATATCCCCAATGTGGCCAAAAATCATTGACCTCACAAGAACTTTGACCTTGATCATGTGACCTGAAACTGGCACAGGATATTCAGTGATACTTGATTACTCTTATGTCCAAGTTTCGAAAGTCAGATCAATAAACTTGCAAAGTTATGATGGTAATTCAACAGATACCCCCATTATGGCCAAAGATCATTGACCTTTGACCTTGGTCATGTGACCTGAAACTTGCACAGGATGTTCAGTGATACTTGATTACTATTATGTAGTTTCATGAATAAGATAAAAAAAACTTTTAAGTTTTGATCGTAATTCAAAAGATACCCCCAAATCGCCCAAAGTTCATTGACCTTAAATGACATTTGACCTTGGTCACGTGACGTGAAACTTATGCAGGATGTTCGATGATACTTGATTAACCTTATGTCCAAGTTTAATGAACTAGGTCCATATATTTTCAAAGTTATGATGACATTTAAAAAACTTAACCTCAGGTTAAGATTTTGATGTTGATTCCCCCAACATGGTCTAAGTTCATTGACCCTAAATGACCTTTGACCTTGGTCATGTGACATGAAACTCTAATAGGATGTTCAGTAATGTTTGATTAACCTTATGCCCAAGTTTCATGAACTAGGTCCATATACTTTCTAAGTTATGATGTCATTTCAAAAACTTAACCTTATAGATTTGATGTTGACACCGCCGCCGCCGTCGGAAAAGCGGCACCTATAGTCTCACTCTGCAATGCAGAGTGAGACAAAAAACTATGAAATTATGCGTTGACTGCGACATATGCGTTGGACGCTCTTGGCATAATGTCGCAATCTGCGACATTATGCGTTGGTGCGACATTATCGGTTGTAACAATTAAGGCTTATACCAGTTGCTATCATTTTTATAATTCATTTTAAAACAAAGACAAAAAAAAGAAAATTACAAAAGGGCTTATTGATGGAAACATAAATAAATGTAGAAAATAAAAGAAACCTTTCCATTTTCCAATTTACTGTACGGGTTTTCATTGATTTGTATTGTTAAAATATTGTTTCTCATTATATTATATTTTTTGCACGTGTGCATTTTCTAATAATACTGGAAAACGACAGTTTTGTATCCAGAAATTAATTTTGAATATATTTCGGAAAAAAATATACGCAAAGTGTGAAGATTGGCTAATGTTTGTATGCATGAATGTAGTATGGATGGTTAAAATACATGTACAGTATTCGAAATGCTCTCCTTAAAAGTAAAACCAAAACTTCATCGTAAACATTCCAGACCATATAAGCAATTAACAAAGTTTCATAACATGTAAATGATTAAGTTATCATGCCGCAGAAAGGAATGGGATTGTTGTTTATGATGAAGTTGACAGAAATATGAATCATTTACAAAAATAGAATGAAAGCATGTCATTATTTCGAAGTTATTTATAGCTGTAAACACATACATTCATGTTTTTTTTAAAGGGGAGAAAGGACTTAAAATAAATGTTTTATACATGTATATATATATATATATATATATATATATATATATATATATATATATATGTATATATTATATATATATATATATATGTATATATATATATATATATATATATATATATATATATATATATATATATATATATATATATATATATATCAATTTGATTCCATGTCAACGAAATTGAATTAAATTAAAATCGAATATTAATTGAAGGAGGTGAAAATGAAACAAGCATAACAATGACAAATTTGGATGTAAAAATAGAAATCTCAGACAATTTGAAATAGTGCTTATTTTTCAAACTGGGACACCAGTGGTAATGGAGAGAGCCGATCTATATAACAAATAGAAAAAAAAATTGTCCCCACCTCTGGTGAAACCACAGTATGATTACTTTGTACTAATATAAAGATATAAGATTCCCATTTCAATTTCTTGTGATTCAATCAAGAGTCCTTTTCAGTTTATACTTGAAATGTTTTATAAGATATAATCAGTGGACATGGAGACTGTAGTGACACGAATCTGTGGAGCAAAACATCACACAATTAGCGTGGCAATGGCATGACATTGAATTCTAAATATATATTGTTTTGATTGGAGAGTGGAATTGTTGACGAGTTGTAATACATGTCAGACAGAACATAGATTTCAATTGATCAGAGGCGTTTGGGCTTTGACCCATGCAGTCACTGTGATATACATGACATATATATAGGCGGATTCAGGGGGCGCGAGGGCCCCTCCCCATATTGACGGAGCAAAAAAAAAAGAAAAAGAAGAGAAAAGAGAGGAGGAAAAAAGCAGGGGAAACATATAGAGGAGGAAGACGGGTGAATGAAATAGGGAAGACTTTGAAAATAATGAGAAAAGAAATCTTTCATGTATCAATTTTATTATTAATAATATCATAATGTTAATGTTATTAATTATCAATTTAACAACACCTGGAATATTGGAATTGTTTAATAAACACTTCTTAGTATCAATTTTTAAAATTTCTTCATTGAAAGGGGATTTACTAACTCCCATGTAAATCTCGCATTTTAAGCACAGAATATGGCACTACAAGTGAAAGGTAGTTTATATCTTTTCACCGGTTCAACTTAAAAAACTTGAGCCCCCCAAAAGTATAGGCCTATTCTTGACTACTTTTCTTTCTTTTTCGGTTGTTTTTCGTTAAGACAATTATTTATTCGCCGATCAATAGGTAGTGGCTCCTTTTAATTGACAGTGACAATACACTAAGTCTAGTAGACGGGGGGTATCAACACTCTTGTATTCTGACTGTATTTTAGAATAACGATTTGCGCTGTGCCTTTCCGGGCCTTTACGCTGAATTGCAAATCAGTCGGCTGTGGCAGCAAGATAAATATCAGGCCATATAGCTTGATTCATTTTCAAAGTATGTTCAGGGACATAATTTTCCTGTTTTAATGATCATTAGGAAGACCATGAACTCGGGAGAGGATGCTTGTTTGCCGCGGATCGAGCCGAACGCTCAATAAGGCAAGGTCGGGGCGCGGCCCGCTGATTGCGGCCTTGAGCGAGGCCAATCTCACGAGGATCGGCTAGCTCCACTGGCCTTAAAGGTTATAACTCGAACTATGTTGTTGATGTTTGGCAATAATTATTAATCATTGCAATTTACTCTATCCAATAATTCTTGGAATCTTCCTACGAAAATGGACGAACTCGTCGAATGAATATTGGCCTATTTGCCAAACAGTAACGCCCGCTTTAAGTTTATGTATAGTGGCTTTGGGATCCAAACGATTATTTTTTAGCAATATTAAAAAAAGGTCTTTGGAGAGTGAAAATATAGACCATTTTTCAGAACTTGTGGAAAATCCAGTTTTGTGATGGTTTATGATATATTCATCAGAAAATTGATTCTACCTTTCCGGTTACCCTTTTCTTATCACCATTTTCTTTTCTTTTATTGATAAGTTGACCGTGGAACTTTTTTGTTGGGGGGGGCAAGCTTCTATATATATTCCAGAAAATATCAAAATTTTAGTGCGAATGCTCACAATGATGGAAATGTATTTCCTTCATGACCTATTTTAATCAAAAATAATTCAGCAGTATAATCAATCAATGATTTTAAAAATGTAATCGGATTAAAGTTCAATAGGTTTAGTTTACATAATAAATTGTTTTTTTAACACGACGAATATAAATCCATAACAATAAAATGTCGAATAAGCAGCATATTACTGAAAATTTCACCGCAACCAGATGAAAAACACGAAAGTTATAGTATTCTATTTTCGCATATCTTCACAAAACAATTGATGAAGAAGAGAGTTACATATGCAACTGACAGAGTCGGTGATTCCGGGGGGGGGGGGGGGGGGTTAATCACGAAACAAGGTATATGGGGATGTGATGCGGGAATGGGTCGCTTTTTGGAAGAAATCCCTAAACATATGGTTTTATGCCGAGAAATCCATAAATATGGCCGCAATTTTTAGATACTGGCCTTAAACATGATTCCATATTCTCCTCCAATATCTTTGGTGCAAATATTCCTGTGATAAAAATACCGGGATCAAAATGTCCGGTCAAAATGTTAGAAACCATCCGCTGATCCCAATTAGTTGCCTTTTGCCGTCAATTTCATCATTTCCAGGAATTGTCTTTCTTTGTATGGATGTTTTGGTTTGGTGCTTTTTGAGGGCTTTTTTTCATTTCAGGTGTTTTAGTTTTCGTGACTTATATCTCTGCTGTGTGTCCCTTTCCTCCCACCAGTCCCAAGCACAGGGGAAGAGAAAAACAAAACGCATTTTGTAATTGAAATTGAAAGTTATTTATTGGATGAATTCTTAAACCCATCCTTAAACATGACCCCTTTTCGGTTGAAACTCCTTAATAATGGGTACCTTTTTAGCCAAAATGACCCTTAAATATGAGTATGGGATTTCAGCCTTCAGCCTCACACCCCGTCCAAACCAAACATAAGTACCCCCCGGGCCCAGGGGATGATTTCCCCATTTTCTTTTGAATTCTATAATTATGACATATATAATATTTAATATCACAGATTCCTATTTTTACAGGATGCAGCTTCATGAATAATAATGGTTGCCAAAAAATTGCAATTGCATATTTTCAGTGGCAACCGAACTTTGTTGAACATTATAACGAGGGAAAAATAAGATATTTCATATAGCTAATTACAAAAGAAATAATGGATGGGTGACGTCACTGGTTTCCTCATTTACATAACGATCAGGATGTGCACATCACATTGTTGTGAAATGAAGTGAAATTTAAGAATGTCATTATTTTCTTATTTTAAATCCAAATTTGATATTATTTTGAATATGCTTGTTTGATTCTATTTTTTGACCATTCAACCTTCTGTTGGGTTGGACTCTCGCCAAGATTGTCAGTTAAAGAGGGAGGGGGGGGGGGGTGTTACCGCCCCACCATTATATCTGGTCCAACATGCAACCACTATTAACGAACTTGTAGAACAGTGGCCCATTATACCAAATAAATATACTGATTATGGTGTTTATCTTCTTATGATATATAATTGCATTGATTCAGTTATATCTAATGATATTGATTATATTGATTTAACTTGACATGTATGTTAATTTATATTTAAATTACTTTCAAATATGTTTTTTTTCTTCCAATATTGAATTTTGTTCATGCTATTGTTTATTTAAATTGAATCAATCTATCTTGTACTTATTTGTATCATTTTGAAGAATGAAAATGAATTTGAATTGAATTGAAATTGAATTGAATTATCTACCAGTATTAATTGTCAACATTCCATGGGGCCGGTATATAAAGTCGCAGGTAAAGTCGTGTGGTCCAGTGGTTAGATTATTGGACTCATAATCGTAAGTTTGTGACTTCCAATTCCTGCTGTCATTTTCTCCTCTTTGATAACAAGACCCCAATGGCCCTGGGATTGATTTGTTTTTTACTGAGGGTGCTGAAGTAAATTTGAAAAGCGATAAAAGAGGTTTTCACTACGAATTGGAAATTAAAATTGGTTACGAGAAATTTGAAAAAAGAGGGTTTCAACACGAACTGAAGGTCATTTTGGTCACATTTTCTACCCCCAGCACCCCGGCTTTACAGGACCATGCAAGACCCTAGAGTAATTTCTGTAAGGTCAGCCAACTATACCTGATTAACTTAGACGTAGTAATTTATGTGATTGGATATATACCAGCTTGGCGTTATACCAGCAAAAAGCTGTGATGTTGAGTTCCTATGGGAGTCACCAAAAAACAGCATTACTTTACGAACTAGAGTTTTTTTGTGCTAAATTCGATTTTAAACCATATAATGAAATCTTTATTGAATACTTTTGTTTTGCTTTTCAATGCAAAAAATTATATTTGTCAAATAAGGATTAGATATATAGAAATTTCCAAAATTTTCAAACACCGATGAAAATTTGTTTATCTTTCTCGTTAAGCTCAAGGCAAAAAAAAGCACTTTTCGTTTGTTGAAGAAATGCGAATGCCAGACGAGAAATAATGCACTGAAAAATAATTAGCATACCCTTCTAATGCACTCGATAGAAAACACACTATGATACGGTCATGGACGTTCAAGGCATCATTTTGTATGTTCGTGGTCACATTTTTCATTCATTGTGGTTTTAGGATTTGTCATCCGAGAGATATGAATGATTTTCCTATAATACTACGTTACTGCCGTGCATGCCTCAAAATAAAGTAAAATGTTGTTTCGCCGTTCCTGTTATACAAAGTGAAAGGCCATTGTCATACTTGTGCGTAAAATGAGGATTTGGAATCAAACTAACCAGCAACTTTTCCTAAACAAGGGGGGGGGGGGTAAATGAAGCAAATAGTTGCTGATGAGTGGCAGCATATAGCAGGACCCGAGCAGGGGCCTGTTGCATAAAACTTTTTACTTGAGAAAACTCAGGTATTTTTACCTGAGTTTTTGCCCTGCGTTAAAGTCAATGGCAGAAATCAGACAAACCTTAGTTTTCAGTTTTTACCGGAGTTTTCTCAGATAAAAAGTTTTATGCAACAGGCTGCAGGACACAGTATTATCTAATCAAGGGGAAGGGATGGGTGGAAAAATTCATGTATATTTCCCTAAATCGGTTGCTCTAAGACCTAAAACCTCTTTTTTTCTGAAGACCAAAGTTGAAAAAAAAATAGTTCAAATTTTACAAAGGTTTACGTTAGGCCCACTGAACTCAGACTATGCCTAAAATGAATAATGTAAGCGCAAGCTGAAAATTTGCTGATAAACTGACCAGAAAATGGAACATTCAAAACACTGTTTGAATGTAGTAAATAATGAGCGTGAAGCGCGACATATATTCTTTTTTGATAAACTGACGTGATAATGGGACATATCTTGTGTAGCCTAACTAAATAAAGAAATAATTTAAGCAGGAAGCAGAATTTCTTTCTTAAAAGATGAAGTGAATAATACTAGCGCGGGGGGGGGGGGGTACGAGAAAGCCATTTTCCGAAATGCTTGTTAATAAGTTTACCGTTCCAATAGACGGTCAATCTATTTCATGCTTCAGAGTCATTTTTCAGAAATACCACCTTTTCCCCTTTCTAAATTTTGTTCAGAATCGTTATGATAATCTCAATGTGACACCTGGTGGGTGTTTCATAAAGCTGTTCGTAAGTTAAGAGCGACTTTAAGAACGACTGGTGATCCTTTCTTGTGGTAAATGGTATATACATTGGCGATGGTTAAGCGCGTAAGAAAGGTTCACCAGTCGTTCTTAAAGTCGCTCTTATCTTACGAACAGCTTTATGAAACGGCCCCCTGGCATCTACTATCTCATGTGAAAAAAATGCTATACCATCTTTGTTTAAAAACACTTTATCATTGCAATATTTTTCAAATCAAATCAATTGCGAATCAATCTCTCACAAAATATCGATATTTATTATTTTAGTGATACAGCTGAATATTTTTCTTCCACATTCCCTCCCTTTTTGACCGCTCATACCCATATACCATCCTCTCCTTCTCTTCAGACTTTTAGCTCCTCTTTTACCAATTTCTTTCAGTCACATTGTTCATTTCTATTATTTTCATGTTTTCTGTATTATGCATTCATATTGAAGATATTCTGTACATTTTCAACTTATCATTTGGTTATAATTATTTGTACAAACTTATCTTTTGGTATTATCGCCTGGTAATAATTACGATTATTATGTTTTATGCATTATTCATGGATACTAAGACTGGGTGCCTTTTACTTTGTACCGTTGCACGGCCCCGATGCAAATCAGACTCTGTATCTGTTTGTTTTTTTACTGTGTGAAAATATCTATCTATCTATCTTTCTTTGTTATGACCCCCAAAATTATAGTGATTTGGTAATTTTGAAGACATCACCGGAAAGGGCTTTAAAAATAAACCCCTGAAAAACAAAACATTATTTTATATTGGCCATATTGCCCTCTACTTGTCGAACGACTTGTAAACTCTACATTCATGTGCAAAGTCACAGAGAAATTAAAAACAAGAAACAAACAAATAAAAATAACACAGAAACAAATTGTAAGGCTATTGTTTTAGAAAAGGCCTGTATTTTTCCATGTCTGATAATACTTGGCAAAAATACTGACGATGAATGACATTGATAATCACACAAACATTGCAAAAAAAAATGCTTTTTCACCTGATAATTATATTTATCTCGATCACTGTAACCTATTTGTGAACATTTCCATCACAATATTCAATGTCAACTTTAAAGCTTGTGTATAGTTTTGGTAAATCCACCAAAATGCACCTATCACTATTCCAATTAATTGCTAGCTAATATGAATGGATATGCCCTATAACAGTTATGATGTGGAGGATATGAAATGAAAATGTGTTTTACAGGATAAATTTTGCGATTTTACATGGAAATTTAACTTGATCGGGTCACCCGATCAAATTAAAATATCTGTCTTTGTCTTTCAATTAAATCCTATTCCAAATCATGGAATGGGCTGAAACTTTCAAGTTATGTTCTTTGTCTGTAACTTTTGGATATCTAATCACTAAATTTATAAGATAAGTGCTTGAATGCCCATTTTTTAAATTTAAAACAAGCATCGCCGAGAGAGGGCGCTATATATCCAAGATTTGAATATTTGAATTTTTCTCAGAGAAGTGGCAGTTGGAAAAATATCTAACGGTCTCTACGCTTCAGTAAGACTGTCATATTAGATGATATTCGATTATCAATCACATTATTAACCCTTTACCAAAGCTATACACAGGCTTTAAAGTAGATCACTTCAGATAACTCCCATTCTTCTTTGGGTTGCACACTATCAAACTAGGCCCGTTGTGGTTGAAAGAGCTGCAAGATTTCTCTATAACTTTGCTTGTTTTCCACCTGTTTGCAAGAAGTTTGAATAACATGAAGATGACAATGGAATCTTTCACCTTGATGCGCTGAAAATGAAAGTCATTTTGTTGGAAGCTGTTCTCTTCCTAGGCACACTGGTATATGCTAAACCAGTGTGGATTTCTGTGAAAAATATCATTAATTCTTATTTATTTTTTAATCATGTAAAAAACACGCATGAATCTAAAACGAAACTATTGCATTAGGTGCTTTATGGTTCACAGCTTATCATCTGATCGGCAACCCCCCTCCCCTGTCATATGATATTTTTCAAAAATTCTCTCTTGGTAATAGGAGTACATCAGTGGCGTAAAGAGCCAACAATTTTGAGGGGGGGGGGGGAGATATGACATAATTGGTAAAATTTATAAAATGTTGCAAGAAAGCAAAGCGAGCGAGCAATAATTTATACATCCAATTTGTAATAGCTTTTGAGAAAATATTCAGAAAATAATGTTATGCTTCACCCTTCTCTTTTATTATCTTTTTTCTTAGTTGAAATATTTGGGTTTTTTTTTTTTGGGGGGGGGAAGCATCCCCACCTGTATGCCACTGGAGTAAGCTTGCATATGTCAATCTTCCAAAAATAAATTGTTAGTCGAACCTACTTTTTTCAGACAAGATTATGCAAAACATGTGTAATATGCCATTTTAAAGTCATATACAATTTACATGTATATCCAATCCAAACAGGTCAGATTCCCATGGTCTCAATAGATTTAACTTTGGCATACTTCTACATCTTGTACATATTTTCATAGGACCAATGATTCAAGCAGGAGACTATTGGGTTCACATCCCCCTCCCCTTGATGTCATAAATTGATTCCCATATGACAATAGAACCTTTAAAGTATATTTCTAATCAATTCAATGTAATTCAATATTCTAAAATAGAGATTTTGTTAAACAGGAGAATTTTATTACCTGGGCATTACAAAAAATGAGAACATTACCCCCCCCCTGTGTGCTGTACAACATGTGACTATCCATAACAAAACCAACAGTAAGTCACCCATAAGGAATATTGAGATCTTAATGAGCTTAAAAGAGCACTTCTTAAGCTTAACAAGTGGAATGCCTCTGGCCGTCTCACCTGCATCACGCGGTTCAATATAGCAGCAGTGCTGACTTTGAAAACTACTCTAACTCGCACAAGATGTTCAGTGATACATGGTTACTCTTATGTCCACTTTTTATGAACTAGACCAATAAACTTACAGAGATATGATGGTTATTCAACAAAAAACCCCAACATGGCCAAAGTTCATTGGCCTTACATGACCTTTGACCTTGATCATGTGACTTGAAACTCGCACAGGATGTTCAGTGATACTTGATTACTCTTATGTCCAAGATTCATGAATCAGATCCATAAACTTTCAAAGTTATGATGGTAATTCAACAGTTACACCCAATTCGGCCAAAGTTCATTGACCTTTGACCTTGGTCATGTGACCTGAAATGCGCACAGGATGTTCAGTGATACTTGATTACTCTAATGTCCAAGTTTAACGAACTAGACCAATAAATTTTCAAAGTTATGATGGTAATTCAACAGATACCCCCGAATCGGCCAAAGTTCATTGACCCTAAATGACCTTTGACCTTAATCATGAGACCTGAAACTTGCACAAAATGTTCAGTGATGCTTGATTACTATTATGTCCATGTTTCATGAATCAGATCCATAAACTTTCAAAGTTATGATGGGAATTCAACAGATTCCCCCAATTCGGCCAAAGTTCATTGACCCTAAATGACCTTTGACCTTGGTCATGTGACATAAAACTCACGCAGGATGTTCAGTGATAATTGATTAACCAAGTTTCATGAACTAGGTCCATATATTTTCTAAGTTATGATGACATTTCAAAAACTTAACCTCAGGTTAAGATTTCGATGTTGATTCCTCCAACATGGTCTAAGTTCATTGACCCTAAATGACCTTTGACCTTGGTCATGTGACATGAAACTCTAATAGGATGTTCAGTAATACTTGATTAACCTTATGGCCAAGTTTCATGAACTAGGTCTATATACTTTCTAAGTTATGATGTCATTTCAAAAACTTAACGTCAGGTTAAGATTTGATGTTGACGCCGCCACCGTCGGAAAAATGGCGCCTATAGTCTCACTCTGCTACGCAGGTGAGACAAAAATGATATACAACTTTTCAAAATTGATCGAGAACAACCCTCACAAATACTTGACTGAATGCAGAGATTCAGCGAGAGCTTAAGAAAACAAGGATAATACAAGGTTTGAACTTTGAGGTTCACTCAAGCATGAGATGCGTGCACAAAACTATCTCGATAAAACTTTCGGGCAGTCAAAAAAAATGTTTCAAAAGAAACTATTGCATCTTTTCTTATATTCAACTTGAGAACTTCAAATTTTGACAACATAAAGAACAAGAATTATTCTTTCATATAAATTTATGATTTTTTTTCATTTTGGATGTCAAAATACTATTTTGGCAATTTACAGGTAACCTTCTTAGGTGACTAATTGATGGTTTTGTGGAGGCTTGTCACATACGAAGTCTGAAAAAGCCCATTAAGGTACCTGGAAAGCATTCTGGGCCTGAAGTCAGGCAAAGACCTGACGACGGTACTTCTGATTAGAACAGATTAGGGTATGATGCATCACGAAATACAGGACAAGATAGGCTAATAGCTAAATTTGTGATCCTGGTTAGCAATTATTTTTTATCATCATAAATTTGTATTATCATTTGAATTAGTCACATAATCCTCACCGTCATCATCATCATTAACATCATCGAAAGAAAAATCAGTATTGCATGACAGAAATCAAATGATTTCTTTTTAAGAAGATTTTTCTATTTTAAGATCAAGCCCTGTTAACTCATTGAGTGCTTCGTGCACACTACGTATCCTACTATAACATGCCACACTCGCACGCCTACTATTGATTGCTTTGTGCTTGCATTGTTTCCTACCCTCGCCTGCTTCGTGCATGACTGCGCACATTTGGAATTACAATCATTGTTATGCCGTTTTGCATTGTATTGGGCATCGCATGCACGTCGTAATTAGCAGTATTGTCTGCAGTGCGAACTCTGCTTTCTGACACATCAACTTACGCGGTTTACATTCGAATTTTTCGAGTATTTCTACATTTTTTATAAGATGTGGCTCCGCCTCTGAGAGGGAAGAGACCTAGGTTTTTGATCCATACAAAACACTCCACAAAATGGAACTACTTGATAAAACTCATATTTTAGCGGTAAAGATAATAACCAATCCATATAATTAGGACACCATTATAAGGGGTATGAAATTTCCTACAACTTTACTACACAATATTTTGTGGATTAACTAATCGTTAGAGAGTTACAAGCAATTGTAATCATGACTATTGAAAGGAGTGAATACCACTCGCGATCCCATATCAATGTGGCACAGGGGGGTTTTGTGGCTGGCACAGGGGATTAGCATCGGATTAGCACTGTGGCATTGGGTTAGTAGTGTGCGTGGCATGTTAAGAGTTAAATAACAAAAACAAAGTTTTGAATTCCGAAACCAATCTGTTCTAAGCCAATCAGAGTCATATTTTCATCAGCTCAAATCTCAATCTTGCAGATTGTCTTTATCAATGTATCATTGACATGGCATAATACTAGCTCTAATGAACACCTGCCAACCTTCTCAAAAAAAGTATTCTAAGGAAAAAAAAATTGACAAAAAAAGAGCATTTTAAAAAATTTGTCTCAACGTAACTATCGCCAGCCTGTTGTAGTGAGATCAATGAAAAAACATGTGAAATGACTCTACTTGAAAACTTGATAATTCATCATTTGAAACATGTACTCGTAGGCAAGAATTTACTTGTTCTTTTCATGCAACACGGTACTGGCCCGACAGTGATTTTTACCGGTCGGGGACCGTCGGGCCAGCGCTAGTGTCACGATCTGTGTATAATACATACTCCATGATCAGAAATTTAAAAAAAAGTAACAAATCATACAAAAAGAGTATTGGCGTATTCAAAGCAAAAAAGAGGAACAAATACTATAAAAAAGGGAACGGTTGGCACGTCTGCTAATGCCTAAAATTGGTTCAAAGATCACTCTGCTTCGGTTTTTAAAACTAACTGGCGCTGACTTTTTCCTCCTTCTCAAGCTTCACAAAGATGTCCTCTTTCTGCCAGAAGTAGTCTCGGAACCAGGCGACGTGGTCATGCTTCTGGGCCACGGTGAGGAACGGGTTCTTGGAGAGTCCAATCAGGACCAGTTCCATGAAGTCCAGGACCTGGGCTCGCCGGGGGAAGTCTTCCAGGAGATGGTCCAAGAAGACATGCTCATGGAAAGCTACCTTCTTCTCCTCAGCCATCCCTGTTGAAAGAAAGACAGTAATGTTGAAGTAATAACACATCTTATCGCACCAAAATTACCAATTTGTCAACTGCCAACTAAATGGTCTACTTTCATTTAGTCTAATGCCATTCCTCCCATCAACATTTCGTCTTACAACTTATTTGGTCCAATAACCATTTGGTTCAATCATCAAGACACTCACCAAGTGGTCTACTTTCATTTAGTCTAATCACCATTTCGTCTCTGACCATTTCGTCTCATAACCACTAGTCTAAGACTAAAATCCATTCCATTTTCATCATTTTGCACATTCAACACTCAGTCCAATTAGACCAAATAATACTAATAATGTAAGTATATTTACTGAGGGAAGCCACTTCAGTTCTGAAAACTGTACTCCCAGCAGGCCCTGCTATTATTATTACCCCAGCCTTAGTTGGGCTGCCTAGGCACTCAAGCATTTAAGGGATTTCTTCCTACCGGGAATCTATTCACTCTACCTGGGTCGAGTGCAGCACAATGTGGATACATTTCTTGCTGAAAAAAATTACGCCATGGGTGGGATTCGAACCAACGACCATCTGTATCAAAGTCAGAAGACTAATCCACTGGGCCACAACGCTCTACAAATAGTATATGGACTAAATGGCTATTTGACAAACTGGTTATTAGATGAAATGGTGATTGAACTAAAAGGCTATTAGACCATGTGGATAGTGGATGAACTGATGGAAGATCAAATGATAGGAGACAAGTTGGCAATTGGACAAATTAGCATTAGACGAATTGAGCATAAACTGGCACAAACACCAACAATGTATAGGGTGATCATTGTGTACCATTCTTCATTGATTATTCTTGGAACTATCAAACACTCTTTCAAAATCAGAAAAAAAGAATGTTTCTTTAGATTGAATTCATTCTATTTAGATCAAAGTGGCAAACAACAGCACAATGAATAATAAAGTATTTAAGTGAATTTGGTGACTGTTATAATGTAGGTGCTTGGAGACAAAACAATATACATAGAAGTGGAATATTATATGATTATCATCATCATGATCACTAATATAATCATCACGATTATTATCATTATGTAGAACGAGGGAAGATGTAAAACAGGCATGGTCTTACTTTAGAAGGATTAGCTTTTCTGTTTCTTTTCTTTTCAACTTGATTTTGAATCAAATATTCTTTTTTACCATCAATCTGGCCTCTATCTCATTGGGCATTTCAGCTATTAGCCATAAAATTACATAGTACACAAATAATTCATAAATATGTGTGACAGTGGCTATGTGAGACGAGTACGAGGCGCTTGTGTTTTGCATTTTATTGTGAATACCGGAGATACCTGCAGTGGCACTAACATCATAAGATTTAATTCTTGAACCCACTTTGTAATACAGATTGTATCTATTTTTCAAACTGTGTGATTACCTTGCTCATTATCGATGGGATACTTCCAGAGTTTCCCTTCTTCTGTCAATTTCATGGCTTCCTCGAATCCGTTGTGTATCGTTGAGTAAGACAGCGCCCTCAACTGTTTCTCAAGCTCCAGGTCCCAGATGGTTTTCCTCTCTTCTTGCACCTCTAATCCTGAAAAATAACATGAACAATAAAAAATCAATTTTAAAGTTAGATACCACTAACATCCTAATTTGGAATAATTTTTTTTCCTGTTGGTGTTGATCTATGACCAATCTTTATGACTCGTCTTTCAATTTGGTGGATCAGATTCAAGATACGGTGCCCCATTTAGCGGACAGGCCGGAATTTGCAATGCATCATGGGAAAAAGTCAACATCTAATGCATGTGCTAGTACAAAGTGAATGCATGCATGTGATTATTCAGCGCCGGCCGACGCGGCTCAACCGGATATGCTGTTAACTTGGGTCCAGGAGGTAGGAGAAAAATTTGCCTGCATATTTCTTTGCGAAATTTTGACTGTTTTTGGTGAATTCTTACCATACGGTTTCCATATTTTGAAGCACTAGCATCGTGGGCTGCTTGGGCCTGCGCGATGTTGACCCCATAGTAAGAAATTTGGCCTGATTTGCCGATAGATGGCGCACCATATTGCAAATCCATCGAATCTGAGGGACATGGATTCGGTTTCGAAGCCATGCGTTTTCCTTCAGCAAGACATTGACCCATATTGCGCTCCACTCAACCCAGGGGGCCGTTTTATACAGCTGTTTGTAAGTTAAGAGCGACTTTAGGAATGACTGGTGATTTTAACACCTAGAATAGCATCTAAATACATCCAGGTAAAAACAAAACAAAAAGAAAATACCAAACTTAACCAATGAAACGCCATCCAAATCTTAGAGCTGGAAATTCAATTTCACTAACAGAGAAAGAACCCGTTCATGTGATGTCATGCAATGGCGTTGTGTTTCAGTGTTGTGTACAGGCACAGTACAAACCCATGTATTCTCCCAACAGCAGAGCTTATATTTTGCCCTGGAAACATGGTTATTTTCAAGACTCTTATTTTATTCAGAGAAAGAATAGGCTTATGGAAGAAATATTATGCAATGGACATTTCTTTGTATATCATCACAAAGTAAAAAAGATTAGCTGATGGAATAAAATGGAAAAAAAAGTTAGAAATGTTTACAAAAAAGTACATATGGGGTATTAGGGATTCATATAGGAAGAAGTGCTATAGTGTCTAGTGAACTGTGATCATATACATGTAGCTCTTTTCGTCGTGCGTGACTGCCTAAAATACCATAGACAAGCTTCATACTCTCGATAGTTTGAAAAAAATCCTCATAATAAGCCGATCAACTCGAGTTTTAGCCAAGTTTCTCTGTTTGTTGGTTCTAAGCTGACGTTTTTGTGAATCAATATTCTTCTGCAAGTGATGCGGCTAATACCATACTGGACAGGGTTGAGGATTGTAGAATTGCTAGTGAATAGTCATAGCTTGCATTGCACAAACTCTGCTGAATACATGTGAATATTTCTAAACTATGAGAGTTATTTCAACTTATCCCAGGCTGACCTGCATGTAAATTTTATACCAATAAAACGATCAACACGTGGATCATCATGCCAAGGGTCCAAACAGGACAAGGGAAAGGAAAATTATGGGAGACCAGACCCCAAATATTCTCTCATCTTCCACTTCAACAATGCGCCTATTGCCATGAAAATGCGAGCACCACTAAAAAAGGCTCTAGCTTGAACATTGATGTGGGACAGTGTACATTCACAGCTTTGAAAAAAACTAAGAATAAACTGGACATCTGGTTGGAATGCTTTCTAGACTTTTCCTAGTTCTACTCATTTCTCAGTAATTATGCCAGTATCATTTGGGAACTTTTTTTGTATTTTTTTACATATATATATATATATATATATATACAGATACTTGTGTGGTCATATTATTGGACTCTATTCTCATTTGATATTGTTACCACAACTGGTGAGTGTTTCATAAAGCTGTTCGTAAGATACGAATGACTTTACGCACGACTGGTGAACCTTTCTTGTGCTATGTGATACCCCTGTATAACTGAGTCATGACCTAAGAACATGTTCCAGTCGTGCGTAAAGTTGTTCGTAACTTTACGAACAGCTTTATGAAACACCCACCTGGCTTCTATGTTGAACACTAGAGACTGTGATCCACTCATCTACCTGGGTCCCGTCTTACAGAGAGTTGTGATTGATCCAATCAATCGTAACTATATGGAAATCCATCAGTGCCATAATATTTTCTACAGGAAATTTGCAGAACGTCCTTTGTAAACAAAGGAGAATGCACCAAATTGTCAAGAAATCAATGAATTCATGGATACACATTCATATCTAGAAAATCTTTTGAACAAACATGCATATTATATGTTAACTCTGCTGGCTTTCCATAGTTGCGATTGATTGGATCAATCACAACTCTTTATAAGACAGGCCCCAGGTACTTGAATTCATCCATTGAATAGTAAGAGACTCACCTTCTGTATCTGAGACAGGACTAAATATATTCAGACGCTGACGGTCAAACAGGGTCCTCCTAGATAGGAAAAAGAGCAAGCGCGAAGGAGATTTATAATTATAGAAGGCATATAATTTGTACATTGGCACAGCTGACATGTACAGGGGAAGGGGCGGTAATAAGATAAAAAATTTGAATAAAAATAATAAAATATAAAATAATAAAAATAAAATTGGGGGAATTTGACAACTTCAGCTTGCTCACTGCTTATTCATGAAGACACAAACAGAAAACAACTTCTCTGGAATATTGAGTAAAACTGAGAACATCTTGTCTGATTTTAATGAAATTTTCAGTATTTAATGCATCTGTTCAAATCACATTATTCCCAGCCTAGAGTACCCCTTTGAATAAGAGCCTGTGGAAGGGGAAAGAAAGAAATAAAAAGCAAAGTAAAAAGAGAATTAGTATAGGAACAAATTATGTGATGCCATCTAACCCTATCTTAAATGAGAATAAAACCTTTGGAACAAGATAGCTTGTGTGAAAACAGAAAAATCAAAGAAACAGATCAATGAAAGTTTGAGAAAAATCAGACAAATAATGAGAAAGTTGTGAGCATTTGAATATTGCGATCACTATGCCAGGGAGATCCTCACATTGGCAATGCGAACAAGATGTGTGATGTCACTTGTGAACAACTCTCCCCATTACTTTAGTATATATTTCACTTAAATTGCCTCTTTTATCACATCTATCAGTAGATCATGTGCTTTTTTTTTAAACAATGGCATGTAATACTCATTTTTAAAGAATATATCATGGATAAAGAGTTTGTATCACCATAAGAATAAGCAAAAAGAGACATTTTGGGAGGTAATTTTATGGTCCAACAAAGGGAAAATTGTTCACATGTGACATCACACATCCTTGTCGCATTGCCAATAGGAGGATCTCCATAGCATTAGTGATCGCAATATTCAAATGCTCATAACTTTCTCATTATTTGTCTGATTTTTCTCAAACGTTCTTTGTTCTTATTCTTTGACTTTTTTGTTTTGACACAAGCCTCGTTGTTCAAAAGGTTTCATTCCCCTTTAAGTTGGCATACTGATCTCAGCTGCAAACTTTAACATTATCATTCCCATCTTTGCCTACATACTTGCGTTGTCTCTGGTAGGGTTCTCCTCGAGCCATTTTTCTCCTATCAACGCTGTCCTCAAACTCTGGCCGCAGTGACCCTTCTAATGGATATGTCAGGTCAAACTGGTTAGTCATCCCTTGTTGGCCCTTCCCGTCTCGTTCTTCCTGACGTTTCTCCTGTCGGGTCTGTCGCTGTACGCGGATTCCTGAGAGGACCGAACTGTAAACATGGAAGAGACCATTTTACGTTTCATGCCCATGTAATGTTGGATAATGCACATGCAAAATTGGGCAAGAAGCAAATTGATATTGCATGGCCTGGAGCCTTGAAGAAGCGCTCTCCAAAACAACACAGATGTGGTCCCAGATAAATTTGAGCTGTGTCCGGTGGGAGGGAGCTAAAAAAATTAAATGTTTTCAGGAAACCTCTAATGAAATGTTGCAGCTTTACAATAGTTTTCAAAGTAGAGAAATCTGGTATTTTGTTGTTGCATTGTGGTGCTATTCCCCAGGGGGCCACTTCCACTGAGTGGATACCATGCGTGACCATGGGATCTCAAAAAGCACCCTAAACACATATTTTCCATATTCTGAAAATGCACCACTTAACAAGTATTGGCATGTGAAACCCTATCCTTAAGTCTTGGAAACAAAATGATACTATTGGCAAGTATTCCCTGAATTAAACCCCTAAAAAAGTACAGCGGTATTTCAAATATATGTCACGGACGTCGGTTTTACTTTTATCTACAGCCCCACTCGCGCAAATCGTACCCTCTAAACACGTAGTGTTGGCAAAAAGTACATCCTTTCTAAAACATTTTTTAGGGTTTTTGACACCCTTATTACGTTACATATGTAACATGCCCTATCTTTAAAAAGACATCCTTTTTACGTGTTTTTTTGGTCGCACATGGTATCCACTCGTCAATGTAAGTGGCCCAACCGGGTGCTATTCAGAGCACCCTACAACTTCTATACGTCTTTCAAATATATTGACCTAAGGTGGTAATCTGATAGTAATGGTGAACGATGGGTTAACTTAAATCACACTTTCATGGAGCAATGCCCCCCCCCAAAAAAAAAAACAAAAAAAAACATGGCAACACCAGAAAGAGATAAAAAATAGGGGGATAGTAAAAGGGAGGAAGTATAATATTATTCTCTGAATATTCTTTTTAAAAAATTATCATGAGATATGATTTTTGCATTAATAAGGTCAATATGTTTGCTTGAGCTTTGTTTCACAGTTTTGAAGAAATCTAACCCAATCACCATGCCCTTGCTTCCTAAAATGATTTGACTCATCATGCTACTTAAGCACAGGACTCAGTTGCTCACCATGTCATCTGGGCCCCCGTCTTACAATGAGTTGCGATTGATTTGATCAAGCACAACAATGAAAAGCCTACAACATCAACGTAGAATGCCATGTCTATCAGAAATGTTTTAGAGATATGATTCATGCACGCATCATTGTCTTGACGATTCAGTGTAATCCTAAATGACGTGCAAATTTTCAGTAGGAAAATTAAAAAATTGATGGATTTCCATATAGTTGAGGTTGATTGGATCAATCACAACTCTTTGTAAGACAGGACCCACAGGTTTTATTCTGGAACACTGTCATAAATTTTGCCATTTCTCTTCAAAATGTGACATCGCTATGATTGTCACAAATCGGTATTCTGAACATAGTCTTTTCCCTGTCATATCTCTTCCTGCCCATCTTTTCGGAGGCAAACCAATCAAAATCACTATTAGTTACCAGTAGGAGCCCTTCTAACCAATAGGAAGGCCGGGTGGCACGTGGGACGTATCTTCAATATAGTAGCTGGCATCGCGCAACTGCGCGAATATCGATGCGCTTTAATAATTATGAAAAGAGACTGGGAGCTGTGAAGTATTTTTAGCAGAGGTGGAAAAAAGGGAAAACAGAGGAAAAAGAAGGAATCGATGTGTATGCCCATACTACTTGTAACATGAACAATTTTTTTTTCAAAATTGTCATGGACGATGAGTGAAACTAATAGTAATACCATAATCTACTAATACCAAAATCTTATCTATACTGTAAATAATAGCAATGTATGCTTGACATTTATACTTTGGTCACATTTGATCTACAGCGGCCGTACAGCGAGTCGAGAAAAGTCGTTTTATTCAATTTTATTCAAACCACCTATATTTAGCTGGTACAAAAATGTTAAAACGGCTGTTTTTCGACTCGCCGTACGGCTGCCGTAGAACAGATGTGACCATGGTATTAGTCAGCAGGGTATTGGAACATTTGGACTAAAAGATATGACAAAATTTATGACTGCTATCACCCTGTCATAAATTTTGTCATATCTTTTGATTGCATATAGTATTATGTGCATTTAAGAACTGCATATTTTTGGTGCGCTCTAAAGAGACAAAATTTATGACATCCAACAGAATACCGATTTGGTCATACATGTATCTCTAAGAAAGGACAAAATATGGAGAAAAGACAATGTTCAGAATACCGTTCCTGGTGTCAACTCTTCAGAAATGCCTCTAGCTAGACTAATACATGCACAGTTAAACTTTTATTTTATATTGCAGGCATTGTCTTTTCAGGTTGACACTCTTAAAAACTACCCATCAATCGTCTTTTAAGACAGGTTTTTATTATTACTTTCAGAAAACAATGATTTTGTCCATTTCAGACATTCTATTTGGGACCAAGAACTTGTGGAGTTCTTTTCTCAAAACCAAGAATGAGAGGGGCAAAAAAGTGTCTGATCTAAATATAGTAGGGTCTTGGTAATCTACACTGAAGAATGCCCTTTTCTCTGAAAATTTGGTGCCTGATATATGGGCCCGTATTCTAAAGTCGGGTGTAACTTAAACTCAGGTTTAAAGTTGTGGTTTAAGTATGGGCAGCCAATTGTTACATAATCACTAACAGCAAAGATATCATACTTCAGCTCATTCGGTTCTCAAATCATTTACTAATTGTGTAGGAAGTATAAATAAATGATTGTCTCCATCATTGATGAATCAGGAAATAGCACAGTAAACACAAGAAACATACAATTTGATGAAATTTTGATACTTTTGGCCTTCCATACTTAAACCACAACTTTAAACCCGACTTCAGAATACGGGCCATGGAGTACAAAAGAGTGACAGAAGCAATTTTCACTTTTTGCATTTTGCCATTTTTGCCACCATACTTCTGTAGAGCATGATGAACCCCCCACAAGTCTTTGCACATTTCAGGGTTTTCAATACCATATTTAGGTATAGCATGATGACACCCCCCCACAACCAAAGTTTGGTGGGAATCTGTCCATGGTGCCCAAAGATATGACCTCATGAATACATCACTAGCCCCGATGAAGTCAGTGTATCATTGACCTGATTCTAAAAGTTAGAAACCGGGCCAATAGTACACTAGTCTTCAATGGGGCTAATTAATGAGGTCATATATCAGGATGATATGGATCAATTTACACTAAATCTGGGTTGTGCAGGTTTTTCATCATGCTATACCAAAATTTATACCAAAAAACGCTGAAATGCGAAAAGATTTTTGTGACGTCATCACTTCGGTACTCTATTAGTGAATGAAATCTATTCTCGCAATAGCCTTCACCTATTGAAACCTGCCATCCCCAAACTAACAATAAGTTGCCAAAAAGAAATGTTGAGATTGTACGCCTATGCTCGTTCCCTCCCTTTGAAAGCACCCCCCTATCGAAGGTCTGCCAAAATTTTGGAACCCCCCTTTCGAGGGCTTTTTCTGCCTTGGAGACCCCCCTAAATCCAGATCACTGCTCAATATATCCCCCTATCTCAGGTGAGCTCCCATTCCAACAAAGCTCCGTACTTTACTTTTTCAAAATGAAATAATCCTGAATGAGCCTTCAAAACTAGCAGGAACTACAAGAATTTGATCAATTTTACTATGATATTCAAGATATTTTATAACCCCCTTTTAAAATTTCTCAGGAGTCTAAAGGGAGAGATATAAAAATACCCCCTTTTTGGGCCGGACTTGTTCTGTGAAAAAGTACCCCTTTACCGGACATTTTGGGAATACGCATGCGGTCCTTCCAACCCCGGAGTGGGGGGGGGGGTGCAGGATCAACACAAACCAATTTAAGTATTTGATTAATTGTAGAAGAAATACAATTGAGACCTTCAAAGATTAAAGAGAAAACAAAGTTCCAAGCTTTTCAAGACAACAAAATTCCCTCACTTTTCCCTGATGAAGTTTAAAAATTAGTTAAACCCATTCCAAGTTTCCCATATTCTCTCAGTTATTGCAGTGTATTAGTTTATTTTCAGCATAAAAACAATAGGTTAAAACTATTAGTATCACCATAACCAGTCATTCAATGTATGTTGTTTCGATATACAAAAATCATTATAACAGATTCTGACTAACAACCGTGCTTTTGACTTTTGGGCTGATCAAAATTCCATGATTTTTCCCTTTTTTGAGGCATTTCCCCCTGATTTGAAGTATTTTTTTTATTAACTTCCCTGATTTTTCTGACTGGAAAAAATTAAAACATTTTTCCCTGATGAGCTGGGAACCATTAACAATGTTTGATATTTGGGTTTCACTCAAGCATGGTATGTGCACTGCAATTCCAATGAAACTTCCATGTATTCCGGAAAAAAAATTGTTCACAAAGAAACTCTTGCATCTTGTCTCATTTCAACTTTACAACAACTTCAAATTCTAAATGCATGAAGAAGAATTACTCGTTTTAGATAAGCTAAGCTTCTAATTTTTACTTCCTGAAGATCAAATTACATGTACTATTTGTGACCAGCCAAACCAAAACCAACAATAGGTCGTCAGGGAAGGTACTTTGTAAACTAGCTAACACAATAATTTGGTCTTCAAGCAGTAAAAATTAGAAAATTAGCTTATCTCAAAGAGTAAATCCTCTTCTTCAAACTGATTAAAATTGGAAGTTGTAATGTTGAAAAAAGATACAGGAGCTTTCATTTAGATTTTTTTTCTGTACAGCTAGGAAGTTTCATAGATGCAGTAGGCACATCTCATGCTTGAGTGAATCCCGAACTTTAAACCATGTTTTCTCCATATACTTTGAAGCTCTCACTGAATTTCTTCTATATTCAATCAAGTATTTGTGTGGCTTATTATTGAATAAATTTTCATATTTTCACTTTTTTGAAGACCATATTACTACTTGGGCTAATTTACAGAGAACCTTCCCTGGCTGCTGAATGTTGGTTTTGAGGTGGCTGTTCACATGTATTCCACAATGCTGTTCTCTTACTCGATTCCTTCAGGATCACCCCTCTCTCCAGCAGCAGTAGCCTCATCGTGTCTCCGGAGCTCTTTTAGTAGTTCAGACTCAACTAGAGCCCTCTCTGGGTAGACCTCAGCCACCTTCTTGACTGCTTCCTTTGTCATTTCATGGATTTCTTGAAGTCTAGATTGTTTAAATGAGAAGATTTAAAGCCCCTTATTAAACAGATGGCAAGTCGGAGTGTAGACCTTGTTTTAGTATGAATATGTGAAAAATCACTTTCAATATAAATCTATAAGTTTTTTTCTGAAATTCTGTTTTAAGTGGATATCTTAAAAAAAAAATATTTGCTTGAGAGGACAGGTCCTGACCCTCTCATAGAAAAGAAAATTATCTCCTCCCCTCACAATGACAACACTGCTCATGATGACAAGCATCTTCGTTGTGTGCTTTTTTTCATTGCTACTTACCAGCTAAACGCAAGAATCTCTGTTCATTCATTTTGACGTGTCATCTTAACTGAACCTGGCTTTTTTTTGTCCTACAGGTATGTATAAACAAGACAACCTCTTATTTTAATTCACAATTCAGTCAACATCTCCATCAAACTCAGAAACCATTTAATAAAGAGCTCCAACCAGTAAACTTTGAAACAGTCTTTCACATTGTAAAAGCACCAGAATATATTACCCTGGCAACTTTTCTTCTTCTGTACTCTGAGCTTCTTCTTCTTTTCCTTCTCCATCCTCTCGCCTTTTCCCGGCCCTGTCGACAATTCTTTGGAAGTTGGCAGCCGCTGACAGTTTTTTTCGTCTGGTCACAAGGCTCTGTTTATCACTAGTCTTCTGGACCTGCAAAGATTAATAGCCCAATATTTAATGTTTATGAAGGAAATATTTGTTGAATATTCAAAGTTTATGAGGGAGATAGTAGATATTCCATGTTTTTGAGGGAGAAAGTAGTTGAATATTGTTTACAAGATAGTAAGTGGATATTGGTTGCATATTCACTGTTTATGAGGGAGATTGCAAAGTGATATACATGTATTCAGTGTTCATGGAGGACATAGCGAAGAGAAATATTCAGTGTTTATGAGGGAGAGAGTAGATGAATACTCAATGTTATTGAGGGAGTTACTGTAGCAGTCAAATATTATACCCCTTTCATAAACCCAATTAAAATGAATTAGGCGGCTAATAGCAGCATAATTTGGTCGTAATATTGGAGGAGGACAAGAGTTATCCGCATTACTCTGATGCTGCTATTATCCGCATAATAGCGGCATCGGGATAAGATTTTGAGTTTATGAACGCATTTCCAAATAATGCGGATAATTGCCATGGTGCGGTCACAAGGTCACCCTTTTCCAACACAACCGCATCGAAGGGGGCGTGTCCAGTTGTCATGGCGATTATCCGCCTTTTTCAGGACGGGCGCTCGTAAAAATAATGCGGCTTATTTTCGGAGTTTATGAACGCAATTTTTTATTGAATTATCCGCATTACTCTTAGGCAGCTAATTGGAGGATAGGTTTATGAAAAGGGTATTAAATGTTTATGAGGGAAACGGTACTCGAACCCACATCCCACTGATTGAAAGATGAGAGTTGTAACCACTAGACAATGCTCCCAAGTAATAATGCATGCCCACTAGATGTGAATACAATCTCATATTCAATTAAAAGATTTGTACAAGAACCTATGGGATATTCTTCGGATTTCGGTCATTCTAGGGATATGCTCTGGTATTGAACAGCCAACTGATGCAGACCAAAATACACATTTATATATGTACATGTATATACATACATATATATATATAATGAAAAATATTGAGTATTCGATTTGGTTTTATATGTTGATATACATGTATCAGGGCAAAATGATATGAACAAAATGTTGTTGAATATAAAAAGCTCATCACTATTTATTGACCAAAATGCTTCTCTGTATTGCTTTAAAACAACTCAGAATTTAGGAAGCTGGTACCCAAATGCCTACTTGTCATATAAAAAGCACCAATGAAAGTCTCACTTTTGTTTCCCCCCTTCCCTGCTCTCATGGAATTGGAGCTCATAATGAACCTAGATACATGTACATACATAATGAATTTTAAGACTCGGATATATTGTCTTATCTGGGGTTCGTTGCAGAAAAAGTTGCGTTTAAACGCAAGTAAAAAAATCAATCACAAGTCCCAAATGCACGCTGTTGATTGGTTGAAAATCAAGTTGCGCTTGATTTTAGATTTGCGATTGATTGCAACTCTTTCTGCAACAGGCCCCTGCACTAATTTGCCAACTCCAGTCAACTAACATTGAATTCAACTATCGACCAGCACTAAAATTGTTACATATTCTTGAGAATGAACCCTCTCACTTACCCTGAGATCCGATAGGACATTAAGCAAGTCACTGGCTGCCACTGCCGATTTCTTCTTTCCTTTTCTGTCCGCCCTTGACCCTAGGTCATCATTCCCATCATCCTCGGCACTTTTCCTTGTTGCGATATGAATGCATCGAGCGCATCTCACCTGCTTGAGGGTTAAGCAGCTGGTGGGGTGTACATGTAAGATCAGAGAAAACAAATTAACATTAGGATTGGGCTATACATGGGTCAAACATACTTTTTTGGTCATTTTAATATTTAATTGATTTCATTCCTTGTTATGTATCTCAACATGAAATGGCAATATTTTTGTCTCGGGTTCAAGAAAAAAGTGTGCCCGGCCAAAATTCAAAATGGCCGTCCAAACCTCCCCAAATCAAAGTGTTTGCCACAACTTCTTTATTTGGTGGTCTTTTTCTCTGGTTTTAGTGTCTATTCATATGTCTCATGTTGAGATAAGGTAAAAGGGAAACAAAAAAACTGTTGCCATATTAAAACCCAAAATCACCCATTATAGCCCATTCCTATTAACAATAACATTCAAAAGAAAATAATGTCCAGGGAACTTTATGCCAATGTCAATTATTGCTTGTGATCATCGAGTGGTCACTCTAAACTTAAAGTATTTAAACAAATAGATGTGTGTAGACAGTAGATGACCACAAAAAAGAAAAAAAAGAGAATCAATATGAAATAAGTCCTGCATTGAATATTTATGTATAAGCTATACTCTTACGCCAAATAATGCAAAGTATAGGCTGATAAAGCATATAGCATTCATGTGACAATAATAATGGTGATAATAATGACAATGTTAGAATATTTGTCAGTTTCCAGGGAGTCTGTATCCTCATCTCTACTTTCCCTTTCTTGCGCTCCCTTCAAATACTACGTAACTTACATTTTATAATGACCATTGTTGTATTGTATGAGTTTTATTAAGGTTGCCTCTTATTCTCTTTCAACTTTCCACCTCTTGCTTTCCCTGTTCTTTTGACTTATCCCTATTTCTTTCCCTTTTCTCATCCTTTTCCTCTCCTCTTTCTTCCTAATCTTTCACTCCCCCCTAACTTTGTAGTAATTACGTTATGGCTTTTGTCATTTACTTACGAGACATCCCTTTTTCATCTGTAGGAATCTGTATTTATATGTTTACTTTATATGTTGTTATGCTCCTATTTGTACATGTAAACATTCACACATTTTAGTCTTTGACTGCTTGTGATAGTAGTTTTTACTGCCATACAAAAATCCAATATACAATTCATTTCTGTTCCTTAGTATGTCTTATTTTGCATTGGTTTTAGCCTTATTTTTTGTTTGCAATACATGATTATAAATAATTAGTATATTATAATCACGTACTGAATTTTAGTATCTGTGAAATAATAATTCTTATCTATACATTGTTCTTCAAAACAGCATCGCTAATCAGATGTACGTCATAACGAAGAGGTTCAAGGGTCAGGCTGCATTGTATTTGCTTTGTTGACAAACAGATCGAGGGATCTACAGGAGATTGGTCTGGTAAGAACATCTCATTTTTACCATTTATAGTGAAATAATTTTTTTCCCCTTTATACGCATTAAGGTTCATAGATAAATAAAATTTGACCCTACAAACCGATTTTACCCTCTAACTATGGATTTCCACATGTGTCTCTTATACATATATGGCCAGTGGTTCAAGAATCCATGATGAAGTATGTGTCAAAATATTAAAAAACATCATCATGAAGTCCTCAGGACTAAGGTGTACCTTGATTATTTTCATGATGATATCAGGATGAAGGTCTATCGTGACACAGACTGAACCCTCAAGAAAAGGAAAAGTTAGACCTCTTAAGTCGCGTTCGTTCTGAGTACTATTAAACGATAGGCAATTTTGTTTTCAATTTTGAAAGGAGAATGAACGACCTGAACAAGACAGAACTTTTCCTTTTTTGAGGGTCCAGTTAATTTGTGCCTCGATGTTTCTACTCACTAGGATTCCGTGTCACAAAAGGCCTTCATGCATATAATCGAGGTAAGTGCATAATTCATTTTTGAAGGACTTCTTTATGTCCCCTCCACTAATTTAAAAAAATACTTATCCAAAACCCCCATCTTTCGTTCTCTTTTTCTTCTTTTTTATTCTTACTTCTGGGAAGTTCCGGTTGGAATTTGGATTCGAACCTCTCACTGCAGAACGATGAATCTCCAGATCAGTCTCTCCCCTTGCTCACTGAGCTAGCAGGAATTGATGAAAACCAATGGATTCATATGTTTGGTTATCAACCGATATTACCACTAGTCTACTCTCCAAGAGTATTAGGCATTTATTTTTATAACTAAATAAACCGATGCAATTGGGAATTACACACACTCAAAATTTGGACGGAATAAAGCCATATTTTGATATGTACTGTATCCAACTTTTTCTTCTTAAATTTCTTAGATATACACTGTACAGAGTGTATAAAAAAGGGGCAGATTTGAAAAGTCTATAAAATTTTTGTTTCGAATCATGATCTCTATATTTTGGTGTCAATATGTGCCCTGAGGTCTTATCTTCCAAATGCCATCAAAATAATTTAGTTTCGTTCATGCACGAGTGAACACGGAACGTTTTTGTCTAGGGTTAAAAAGGAGGCTTGCGCCAAAATGGCATGAAATGATAAATACGATGGTCGGACTTCTTGCTTATCAGCGGACTTCCACTGAACCTTTTCATTATCTTTGCCATAATTTTCGAATTATGCCGTCAAAATTTGTTTCCAAATCTTCTTATCTGCTTGAATAGTTCTGTTATTATTCGTTTTTAATATGTTCTCTTTCAGCTTTGAATATTCCTCCTTTAAGCAAACAACCTAAGTATGGGAGCATCAATTTTTTTTCAAATCCTTTCATTGTGTGCTACAAAGGTTATGGTGCCTTTGAAGAGTGGCATACTCATGGGTAGGGGATCAGGGTGCCCACCCCACCCCCCCACAAAAAAACATAACAATAAAAATAAATAAATAAATCATGACCAAGAAAAAAATAGAAAAAGAAAATCACAGAAAACATAGAAAGTGGAATATATCATTTTCTGAATATTATGTCAAAATAACAAAATTTGATATTTTGATAAAAAAGAATAGGAAATGTTTTGCTTGCTCGCTTCAAAACTTTTTAATACATTTTACCCGTTCTGCCATATCTTGCTCCTTCAAAATCGACCCAATAGGTTACACCATTGCCTTTGAAAGACACAAATCCTTTTGTTTGTGCTGCAAAGCACATAATTAATCTTGAAGGATTCAATAACCCCTTGAAAATAGGATTCATGTCTTTTATAGGTACCATAGCATAATTTGTTTCAGATAATAAAAGAATTTGAATAATTACAAATTCTCCCAATTAATAATGTAAATATTCTTACTTGGGCTGACAAAAAGTCTTCTTTTCTTACTTATGAGGGAAAATTCAAAGATAAAAGAAGTTTAATAAATGAAAAACAAAATAATTCAAGAAAAATAAATGAATTTGAAAATAAAATTTGACAGCATAATTTGAAAATTGTGGCAAAGATAATGAAAAGATTAAAAGTCTGCTGATTGGCCAAAAGTCTGATCATCAAATTTATTATTTTTGGCATTTTGGAACAAGCATCTTTTTGACCCCCCAACAAAAATGTCCCGTGTTCGCTCAAGCATGAACAAAATATATATTTTTTTAATTGCATTTCAAAGATAAGATATAGAGCATCTTTCAACGTCAAAATATAGATATAATAATTTGAAACAAATTTTTAAAAAGAATTTTCAAAACTGTCCTTTTTTTTTGGATACGCACTGTATAGTCACGTTGTATTGTATTACTGGACACTATCAGGATTCCGGACCTGCATATTACTGCGTTCTAAAACAATTTTGTATCGTAAGACTTCCGCAATTCAATTTCACAGAGCAATACATAAAACAAGATTGCAAAAACAAGGCAAAAAAATCAGACTTTTACCTTTATTTACTTCTAAAATGACAGAAAATGTTTAAAATATCATATAACATACATGTAGTTTTGCATTAACAATTGATATATTTTCTGACGGAAATATGGGCCTGATTTGCCGAATTTCAATCTCGTACGCTCCTTAGATTGAATGATGAGGTGCAGTGTATTGTGGGCGATCGTCGACGGCTAGTTCTCAAGGAACCTGTGTGCGAGGTTTACCGTGATTAGAGCCGTCGACGATCGACAGCGCATCGATAGAACTTGATGAGCGTCACGATATGAACAAGCATAATATTGGAAAGTGCCATGGAACATGCAGCTAACAAGTAAAAATAAGATAAGTTATCAAAACACAAATTTATTACCAACACCTGCTCAGATTCGATATAAAAAAGCAAACAAAAACTTAGAATTAATGCATGATGTGATATATGAAGAAAAAATCACACAAACCTGTCCGGAGCATGTCCAGAGTCATGATGTGATTTGTCAGTGTCACGCATGAAAATAACCATTTTTCTCGAAGGGGTATGCGACGAGTGCGAGGCAAAGGAATCGGTTGGTAAATATAAAATCATATGCATAATTTTCATATTTGGAAAAGCAAGTGCAAATTCTTCTTGATTGTAATATTGTCTCTAGAGTCTAGAACTTGCATTTTTAAAGCACTGTCAATGTCCTGTATTCCCTACAAAAAAAGGATACACTGCCATTGAATTGAAATTGAATCATGAATGGCATTTTGTTGGACAATTCTTGATAAACCTCCATATTTTCAATTTTTTATTGGAGGGGACATATGAAAGTCTAGACCAAAAGCTTCGGTCTCTGTTATTTTGGTTGTTCAGCTGAACTCCGTTGGCTTCACTCACCAAATACAGAGACCGAAGTTCTAGCGCGATCTGTACAGGGGACTCAACGGCCATTTTATGTACTTAAGATCGGATAAAACAGGGAAGTGAATTTGCGCGACAGCCGAGGTAAGTCACTGTTTTTGTTCCTTTTAACTTGATTTTTCTCTGATTTTGGCAATTAATGCCAAGAGGGAATATTAATTTGCATTTTGGTCGCATTAATTTTCAAAATTTTTATTCATTAAAGACAAAAATTGAAGGGCCCCGACGGGGGGATTTTGCATTGCAAGTCCCCTTATTGTGGCTGCACGATATAGCGAGCCGTCTGTAACTTGGTAATAATTTTTGTATTCACTAGAGCGCTCAAAAACTTGAATTTTGGGCATATTTTTGTGTACACCCTCTAGTATTGGTGGAAAGTAATATGGCAAGAAATTTTTCATTTTTTGATCTCTATTTTTAATTCAGAAAAAAATTATTTAAAGTGTCAAATTAAAATAAGAGCCAAGTTGTATGAATAATAGCACTCATGGTTTCAAATCGTCACGTGAGTGAAGGATTCATATGCACCTGGTGCACGCGAATCTTTCACACCATTTTTACTAAAATAACTATGACTTTACATCATAGCTATGAATTATAATTTTTCTATAACACTTACCGAACCATATGGATCGTTTGTTGAATTCTCTTTGCTGTTTGTTATAATAAAATAAGAGCATTTTTCGTGATCTTCACGTAGATGCCTCTTGATCAGCGTTGATATCAACTTTTGCCTAAAGAGGGCGCGCGATATTATTCACCAAGCCGGTAGGCACTTAAGAACCAAGTTTGAAAGGATACTCGTAAAATTATGTCACTCTCGTCGATGAATATTCATTAGATCGTGGTCGTGCGTGTTCAATACACACGGAGTGCATGCATGCAGAGAGTTTGTATTGAACACGCACGACCAGGATCTAATGAATATTCATCGCGAGAGTGACATAATTTTACGAGTGTCCTTTCAAACTTGGTTCTTAAGTGCCTACCGTACCTTTGTTTACGGTGTTGCAAGCTAGCTGCATTCTAGGCGATCAGCATTATTTTCTTGCTCGTTCAATCCACTTTCATCATCATCTTGTCAAAAGATGGCGTACTTTACCAATAAGTATATACATGAGATGCAACCTGTTGATTTTTGGTACAATTTCCTATTACGCGCTGACGACTTGAATTGAGAATGTTCGATACGAAAAATTGCTTTTCGATTGTTGTTTGCGTACTTTCCACCGCAGTATTAAGGACGGATCGAACGGAGTATCCTGGTTGAGACTTGGAGGTAAGCGATAAAAACAGTTTTATAAATAATTTCCAATTCATTTTTTTAAAAAAACTAAAACTATTAAAAAGAAATCATTAGTGGAGAAATACTGAAACGTTTGGCGTTTTTTATTCCCTCACATGCTTGTGATGAATGAAAACGTCAAAGTCCACTATGAAACCACATGCGTTGTGCGAGGTTAGTATTATACCTCGCATGTTGTGTGAGTGGAATAATAGGTGGAATGGAAACTGTCAGTGTAAAAAAATCAGGCATTTGCCCCAAACAAAAAGAGAAAATAAGCCAAACATTGCCACCCCTATTTTGCCACACATGGAGATATAACTGAGAACAAGGTTATATTATAACCTTGTTCATTGAATGAGTGCCTCTGCCTATTTACACGGACGAGTCGTGGCCTGGGCTCCGACCCGCTCCGTGACCGTGGGCCGGAGCTCCCTGGCCTGGCCCTGGGTTGCCGACCCCCTAGTAGTAGGCCTACCGTACCGGTACCGTAGTCCGAACTCCATACACCACAAACGGAGAATCGAAACTCTAGACTAGAAAGGTCGGCAAAATGGAACAATTCATCGGTGAAACCTAAAGTATGAGAAGAAAATCCGTAAGAAATTGCATTATTAACCTAGGACTTACAATTTCGATAGCTGACTGGCAGACAGCAAAAAGTTTTTCATCGTCAAAGATCTTGGCTATAATTTCTGTTCGACTCAAAAAGCGCCCATACATGATCGATCGACAAAATAACCAAGTCCTAACCATGGTCCTAATTAACCATAGAGTTATATAAACCTAAGTCCTAACACTTTTCAGCCCGACCACCGGGCAACTCGACCCAGATCCATGGACAGCTCTATGAGGTCGAGTGTTATTATATATATCTCTATGAGTTGCTCAATCAGTGGCGTAGCTAGGATTTTTTTCCCGGGGGGGGGGGGCACTGGGGGGTCCTTGGTCATTCGGGGGGGGGGGGGAGGCACCGGCCATTTTTCCGGTGTGTGTGTATGTGTCACAAGGGCGGATCCGACTTTCGCCAATAGGGA
Source organism: Lytechinus variegatus (assembly GCF_018143015.1). Taxonomy (NCBI): domain Eukaryota; kingdom Metazoa; phylum Echinodermata; class Echinoidea; order Temnopleuroida; family Toxopneustidae; genus Lytechinus; species Lytechinus variegatus. The sequence continues at coordinate 51,202,969 of NC_054743.1, forward strand.
ATGGGGCCCGAAATTATCTTCACCTATATATTTTCCCCGATCACTCACTTCTTAGTTTTATTCTTATAAAACAACATAAACATGAAATAATCTCATAAGCCTTATGAAAAGCGCGAGCGATTTTTTTTTTTACTTTCATGTATTTTTTCCTGAAAATTTAATATTCTGGGCAATGTTATGTGTGATCCTGAACAAGATTCGAATGTAACTAGATGGTTTCTGCGAACGCCAATATACAGTATTTCAATAATGCGAGCGCGAAGCGCGAGCAAATTTTTTTGACATTCCCACTTCAAAATTTGTCATTTTATTTTTTTCATTAATAAATGGGATAGGTATGTAAATAAACAATTGATGCGAGCGCAAAGTGCAAGAGGAAGAAAATTGAGATTTTAGATCTTAAAGCAGGACTTATTTTGTAAATCATGAATAGGATATATACACAATTGGGTATCATTAATAATGCGATCGTGAAGCGTGAGCAGACAATTATTGATATTCTGATGTGAAACTGGATAATTCAAGTACATTTTAAATAAAGAACATGCAGGCTATCGTGCATGTTTTAGATTTAATCTGGGCATTCTGAATACATTTGTTTATACACGTATGAACTTGGCATATCAAACAATGTGACCACACAGCGTGAGCTTAAAATGCTGATATGTAGACCATAAAACGGACATTTTACAGACCACTTAAATTTGTACATGAAAAAAATAATGAAAGCTCGATGTCCGAGCTAAAATATGTTTTGTATATTGACTTCAAAACTTGCTCCATATCAGCCTATTGAGCAAGATATGAATCTCATCGAACAGGCAATTCTGGCGCGAAGCGCAAGCAAAAATTTTATATAGTAACATGAAAGATTTGTTTTTTAATTGAAAGTCTTCCCCTCACATTATTTTATTCACTCGTCTTCCTCCTCTTATTTTCCTCTTCTTTTTCTTCTGTCTTCTTTTCCTTTTTTCTTTTCTTGCCAATTTTTTCTGGGGGGGGGGGGCACGTGTCCCCCAGGCCCCCCGTAGCTACGCCACTGTGCCCACTGTCCCGTATATCGTACGGTATTAGTTATTATTATTATTTTTGCAAGAATGCACATGCAGGATAAAAGCAAAGAGCATTGCATTGTCTGAAGGAGAGCAGCAATAGACATTCTACATGTACTTTGATCGATGAACATGCAGGCTTAGTCCTACAACATCGTTGGAGTAAACTAAACTTAAATCGATTGGTTCCCCCCACTCAGTTTTATCACCCCGGCTATCTCATAATTATGTCAGCCAAACTGATTTCTGAACCCCCGGACCCTTTCGAGGGCTTTTCCTGCCTTTGAGACCCCCTCCCTAAATCCGGAATACTGCTCAATGTACCCCTTATCTCAGGTGAGCTCTCATTCCAACCTCCTATCTCAGGATAGACCCCCCCCCCCCTTCATCTCAGGTAGCCGTTACAATAGAGGTTCCCTGATGTCAAGATGGAGGACAAGCCAAAGGGACAAGCTTTCAAAACTAGGAGGAATTTTATTCCGGGATATTGATCAATTTTTCTAATCATATTAAATATATTTTAGAACCCCTTTTAGTTTTATTTCAGGAGTCCAAAGAGAGTGGGATTGCGAGAGAGAGAAAGAGGGGGCCGGGGGGGGGGGAGAGAAAACTCTTTATAAAGAAATCCCGGGGTGAAAAGTCAAATACACCCCAAGCGAGCTGAAATATGTTATTTGATATTGAAACCATAAAACAGACATTTTACAGAGAACTTTTTAAAGATCACTAATTATAGTAGGCTATACAAAATAATAAAAGCTTGATGTGACAATTTGATAAAAGAACACTGGATCTTGACTCAACTATAAAGTGTTTAAACAATGCCGGTAATTCAATTTACACGTACTGTTCAGGGAGAAAAACAACTCTGTTGCCCAGGACAATGAGAAAATCAGAATATTTGATATTTTCATGAGTGAGTGACGTTATCACACATCTCATTTGCATACTGACCAGGATGTGCTTATTAACTATACAAATATCATAACTTTCTTATTTTTTTACATCCGATTTTGATGAAATTTTCAGTGTTATATATTGCTTGTTGGATTTTTCTCTTTTTATTCAAATAATCTGGGGTGGAATCGTCCTTTAAAAAAGATTTGCAGGATAAAACTGTTGTCTACTGAGGCCCTATATGTAATAGGCCTATTTATTTGCTGAGATCCAGCAGCCGAGGCTTGGTAGCTTTTCATTGGTCAGAACTCATCTACACCCGATAAAGAAACTAATATATTGGTAATGCTTAGAATCTGTTTAAAAATCGTATCAATGTACGAGTATGACAAGTTGACAGTGATTTTAGAGCAATTCAATGCATGGTATATTGAGCCGACTGCATATAATTCACTATTTTCTTTGTGATAAAATTGTGTTTTTTTTAGTGGTTAGTTTCGTTCATGTTCGCTCATTAATTTTGGTTTACGCAGACGATGTGCTAGTTTACATGTACGCATTTCCAGAATCAATTGCGTATCAAAATCGATTCCGGACTCGATACTACTAAATACTTGCTCTCTCACTGTAGGCTATATTATATCAGTAGACAAAGCTGTATAGTACAAGAACATTGTTTGAATAGGTAAATGTGTTAGTTAATTTTGTTTGGATTGCATTAATATTGTTCCAAATGAAATGGGTCTTGACTATATATAGGAACTGCAACTATCATACGTTAATCACGTAAAGTTGTACACAGAAAAAAGTGACATGTTCTGCCTGCTCGATCTCAAAGTTTGGGAGAAAAATGAGATGTAACCATTATACCAGGGCATAAAGTATTGTAGGTAATCTATTTAGCATTGAGATGACAATAAATCTCGATCTTTTTTTTTAACTTCACGGCTATTTCAGTGGGAAAACAAAGATGCCAGTGTTTCAAAAATAAGGGTATAGTTTTGGACTGTGTGCCATAGCAAGAGTTGTAAACATGGACCATTTGAAATGGTAAAAAAACGTAAATAGTGAATTAATTGTAATAATATTTAAATCAAAGTTAAAGGGGAATAAAACCTTTGGAACAAATAGGCTTGTGTAGAAACAGAAAAAATCGGAATAAGAATAAAAAAAAGTTTAAGAAAAATCAGACAAATAATGAGAAAGATATGAGAATATTGCAATCACTAATGCTATGGAGATCCTCCCATTGGCAATGCGACAAGGATGTGTGGTGTCACTGATGAACACCTTTCCCTTTGGTGGACTATAAAATACCATCAAAATGTCTCTTTTTGCTTTTTCTTATGATGATGCAAACTCTTTATCCATGATGTATTCTTAAAAAATATGTATTACATGCCCTCATGTAGAAAGAACACATGGTCTAGAGGCAATTCAAGTGAAATATAATAGAGTTGTTCACAAGTGACATCACACATCTTTATCGCATTGCCAATTTGCTATCTCCAATAGTGATCGCAATATTCAAATGCTCATAACTTTCTCATTATTTGTCCGATTTTTCTCAAACTTTTGTCAGGGACTTTTGTTGATCTGTTTCTTTGATTTTTCTGTTTTCACACAAGCTATCTTGTTCCAATGGTTTCATTCTCCTTTAATGAAATTTGATAAAATGTTCACACCATAATGGTTAGTCGCGTGCATTTGAGTGTCCGAAAGTCCTTACACAATATATAGTGTGAAAATTTCATCAAATTCCATCAACTTGATGTACATAATTCATTATTTACGTCTCGCTGTTCATTTAAAGGGAAAGTTCACCCTGACAAAAAGTTTATTGTAAAAATAGCAGAAAAAATAATGAAAAATTTTGCCGAAGGTTTGAGAAACATTCATCAAATAATTAAAAAGTTATTATCAATGATTTGATTTGTGACTCGTATGCGAGCAGCATTTCTACATAGTGAATGGTAAAAAAAATCGATGAAATGTCATTTTCTCAGAAAATTGAAAATGGTTTTCACTGTACCTTTTGTATATCAATAGACAAATCATTTCACACCCGATCATGAATAGAAAACAAAATAAAGTCACCAGGAACCATACAAAATTTGAAATTCATGCATTTTTTTATTACATAACAAATGGGGCAGCTGCTCGTTTATGACGTCACAAATCCAAAACTTTGAACTATAATAACTATCTTACTCTTTAACGGATTTTCCTCAAACCTTCACCAATATTTTTTATAATTTTTTCTGCTATTTTCCAACAAACTTTTCTTCAGGGTGAACTTCCCATGAAAACTTGATTTGAATAAAAAGAGAAACTCAACTAGCATAACACTGAAAATTTCATCAAAATCGGATGTAAAATAAGAAATGGCATTTTAAAATAACGTTTATTTTCAACAAAATAATTATGAACGAGCTAGTTACATCCAAATAAGAGAGTTGATGACATCACTCACTATTTCTTTTGTATTTTATTATGAAATTTTTCTATTTTCTCGTCATTGTCATGTAAAATGAAGTTTCATTCCTCCCTGAACACGTGGAATTCCATTATTTTAACATTTTGTGCTTCAGGGAAGGATGTCCTAAATCGTCGAATTCGTAAAAATTGAAATATTGTATAATTCAAACAATAAAAAACAAAAGAAACAGTGAGTGACATCATCAACTCTCTCATTTGGATGTGACTGGCTCGTTCATATAACTGTTTTGTTGAAAATAAGCGAAACTTTGAAATGTCTTTACTTTCTCATTTTACATCCGATTTTGATGAAATTTTCAGCATTGTGCTTGTCTGCTTTTTCTCTATTGATTCAAATCAACATTTTTCTGAGGTGGACTTGACCTTTAAAAGTGTCCATGTTCACATCTCTTGCTATGGCAAACGGTCTGAATTCACCCATACTATCGAAACACCAGCACCTTTGCTATAGAGTATCCCTATAAGGGTCAGAAAGGTCAAGATTGATTGTCATCTTAATGCTAAATAAATTACCTACAGTTTAATGTGTAATACTTTATGACTGGTATAATGGTTACATATCGTTTTCTCCCAAACTTTGAGATCCGGCGAGCAGGCAGAACATGGGCATATTTCTGTGTATACGACGTCACGTCACTAACGTATGATAGTTTCCGTTTCAGGCCCTTTTCATTTGAAACAATGTTATTAATACAGTCCAAACAAACTTAATTAACGCATTTAATGTTGAAAGTAACAATGTTCTTGTACTGATCTTTATAATATAGCAACAGTTTGAGGAAGCAAATATCGAGTCCGGAATTGATTTTGATTTGCAATAGGGTCTGCGTAAGTGTAGGCTAGCATCGTCTGCTACGTAAACCAAATGAGCGAACATGATGGACCTATAACTAACCATTATGTATCAATCTGGTGTGAGATACCGGATTTTTGCATTATACGCTCGTGAAAACTGATCCCTGTGTTGAAGCTATTTGTGGACTTTCGAACACTCAAATGCACGCAATCGGCCGTTATGTTGGAGGGGGGGGGGGGGGGGGGCTTGAACGATTTTTTAGAGGGTTTGCTGCCTTGAGTCAAAATAACCCGACCATTTGAACCGCCCCAGTGGTTGGCTGGGTTTTGGACATCTTCGGACACCCTTTATTACTTTTGCAAAGTTATCGTAATCACTGTTATCTAACTTATTTATGGTCACAAATCATCGCCACTGACATGACACCACCACCATCATTATCATTATCATCACCATCATTATTTCACCATCATTATTGTTATATCATCATCATCATCATCATCATCATCACCACCACCATCATCATCATCATCATCATCACCACCATCATCACCATCATCACCACCACCATCATCACCATCATCATCATCATCATCATCATCAAGGGTTGACTATACCATCGCCGTGGCTGGTTGAAGAAAAAACACAGAAAAGGAATAACAAGCATTTGCTCTCGGAAATGAGACGGGTCTGAAATTCAGGTAAATTCTATATTTCTATATATTTGAGGAAACTTTCCAAACGGGTTGAATAACAGTACTAGTGCCCTTATACGGTATTAATTTTTATGCTCAGTTTGCCAGTGGTCGGAATAGGACATTGCTTCGCGATCGAGTTACGTTTCTCTTGCAGCACGGGATGCTGAAATCTGAGAGCGCTCTAAACTCCACGATGTATTATAGAAAGAAAGATGATTTAGAAAAAAAAAATATTGTCATAAAGGTTGGAGCTGTCCTAAATGCAGCCCATAATGCACCCTGCATGCTCTGGAAAACGCGTACTGGTCGAGCTTTCCAGGGATTTGGGTCGGGCTGTTGTGGGTCCAGTTGTGCAGCTGGAATAGCGCATAGCAAATACTCGTGATCGATCGATGGATCAACGGTATACGGAAAGGGATTACGGCTACGTTCATTTATCTTTGACTTTGATTTATCACGAACATGCCGGGGTACGAGGTGTCATTGATAATGAGGGTCATGAGAAGGGTAAGGAAATATATGTATCATGTTTTTATACTTGTTGGCAACTGTTGGATGGATTTACTTATGCCACACGCCACAAGACTTGTGACAAGTCGCGCAGTTGGGATTTGGAATTGGATAAGAATTAAGGTCTAATTGCCGGCGATGTCGCCCGTCACTCTCGCCCAATAGACTGTGGGATGGACAAGGAAAATGTCTCTAGTTTTTCATTTCCGTGGGGCGGCAAATACAACCACGGTTCTTGGACATGATAATATGTAAAATATTATGAGTGAATACATGCACAATGTTGCCATCGGTAAATTCTGCTCCTGACCTCAAAATTAAAATAATAATATGCAAAATCGTACCATTGACTCGACTGGAAATTCCGCCATTCACCCCGTGTGTTAAGGACTTCCGTGAACGCGCGCAAGCGTGCACAATGCATGTAACCTCGTTCGCGTTTTATTATTTTTTATTCGCTGTACATGCATGATATACGTTATATACAGAATATACGATGGCGGATAAGATGTCGTCGTCTTCGTTGTGTTTTGACAGCGAAAATGACGATTTATCACTAGCAAATATATGCTACATGCACGTCTTCCCCAAGGAAAGAGGGCCAGTAAATTCCTTTCAAGTAAAGAGCTAGAACAAATTTAAGCCTTTGCTGCATTTGTTGATGTAGACTACCTGGGACTTCAGAATAAAAATAGCTATTCGTGCAGCAGAGAAGTTTGCGATTGACTTGCATGCAACCCGGCCCATCCCAGGGAGCAGTGGCTTAACAGTGCAGGGGGGAGCAAGCTATCCCCCCTGGCGGAGTTCACCGGGAACTTAAAGGGGAAAAAAGAAAAGGGGGAGAATGAAAGGGGAAAAAAGAAAGGCAGTGTATACAGCCACACGCGTGTGTCTTTACCATCCAGCCACACGCGTGTGGTTATATCCAGAACACCTATCTGTGGATACCGCCACACGCCGCCAGTAATAACAGTAAAACACGTACTGGTGTGTAGGTCTGACCGTCTATATCACGATCGAAATAACCTCATTTCTTCATTAAATTCTTACATTCTAAACCCCTTTGATATCCTTAGATCGTTTCAATTTCATTCCCACCGTCTTCTCTCCTTGCTTTTCTTGTCTTGTTACAAACGGTCGTCTGTTTAACAGCAAATTCTCTTTTTCTACTTGTGTGTCGATTCTGGCTTCCTTCGCGGTGGCAGACCCATACAGCGTTAGCGCAGCGCAGTAGTAAACATACACATGTCTACTACTGCGCTGCGCTAACGCTGTATGGGTCTATTCTGCCACCGCGAAGGAAGCCAGAATCGACACAAGTAGAAAAAGAGAATTTGCTGTTAAACAGACGACCGTTTGTAACAAGACAAGAAAAGCAAGGAGAGAAGACGGTGAGAATGAAATTGAAACGATCTAAGGATATCAAAGGGGTTTGTTTAGAATGTAAGAATTTAATGAAGAAATGAGGTTATTTTGATTGTAATATAGACGGTCAGACCTACATACCGGTACGTGTTTTACTGTTATTACTGGCGGCGTGTGGCGGTATCCACAGATTGGTGTTCTGGATATAACCACATGCGTGTGGCTGGATGGTAAAGACACACACGTGTGGCTGTATACACTGCCAACAAGAAAAGGGGGAGAATGAAAGGGAAAGGGGAAAAAGAGGAACTGGAAAACGAAAGAAAGAAGAACAGATAGTTGTCATGAAAAGGTGATTTTGTTTTTTTAAAAATAAGCATGCAAAATCATAAACAAAATGTTGTTTACCGTGGCGTACAGACCAAGAAAAAAAAGGAAAAGGAAAGAGAGAAGGGTGAAAAATATGTTATCTTCTTTAACATTATGTCAAAATCTGAAATTGGATTTTTGTATAATAAAAATGTATAATTTTTTGCTCATGCACTCGCATTGTTTTTTTTTTACCCGATACACCATATCGCCCCTCAAAATGTTGCCTCATGACGCAATTGCCTGCCCCCCCCCCTTTTGAGAAGCAAAATACTAAAATTTGTAATGTAAATATGCCATTAAAAGTAAAGGTGTGCCCCCTCTTTTGAAATTGAAGACCCTTTTTTCGTGTACGAAATATACTTCATTTGTGGGTGAAAACCTTTATTTTTTTTTTGCTTGTCAATTGGTTGAAAAACTTTTTTTTTTGGGGGGGCTGGTCGAAACTTTCCTCTGAAAAATTAGCCCCCTTTTGGAAAATCATGGATCTGCCCCTGATAAGACCGGAGATTTTTTTGCTCTTGTCCCTCCTACATGGCCACCGACCCGTTACGCTCCTGCCCAGCCCGACCAGCATTGCAGCAAGATCCGAATGGATCAAACTAACGTTATAGATGTAACGCGTTACATCTTGCTCAGAGCCAGGTCAAACATCGTTCGTATCACCAGCAATCAAGCTATCGAAGGTGAAAAAGATACAGAGGATGATTTTGAGATGGTGATCCTTGTTATAGCGATCTTTGTCCATGCCAAAATTTTCACTTTGTGCTTTTGCATCAGTTTCATTCTCTGCAAAAGTGAAGCAGTACAAGCTTTGATGATTTTTGTATAGGTCTAGATTTCTTAATTGAATCGATACATAATGTGACTCATATGTCATGACTTACTTCACCGCCACATTTACAAGCCTATGAATAGAAGACGAAGTAAGTCATGAGTCACATTATTCATCATGTTCATCGACTCAATTAAGAAATCTAGATGTAGACCTATACAAAAATCATCAAAGTTTGCACCGCTTCACTTTTGCAGAGAGTGAAATGCAAGAGCACAAAGTGAAAACAAATTACCTTCGATCGCTTGATTGCTCAATGCTGGTGATATACGAACGATGTTTGACCTGGCTCTGGGCAAGATGTAAACGCGGTAGGCCTACATCGAACATCTATATTTATTTTGATCCATTCGGATCTTGCTGAAATGCTGGTCGGACGTCGGGCTGGTCTCCCGGGGCCGGGCTGCATGCAAGTCAATCGCAAACTTCTCTGCTGCACGAATAGCTATTTTTATTCTGAAGTCCCAGGTAGTCTACATCAACGAATGCAGCAAAGGCTTAATTTGTTCTAGCTCTTTACTTGAAAGGAATTTACTGGCCCTCTTTCCTTGGGGAAGACGTGCATGTAGCATATATTTGCTAGTGATAAATCGTCATTTTCGCTGTCAAAACACGACGAAGACGACGACATCTTATCCGCCATCGTACATTCTGTATGATAACGTATATCATGTACAGCGAATAAAAAAAATAAAACGCGAACGAGGTTACATGCATTGTGCACGCTTGCGCGCGTTCACGGAAGTCCTTAACACACGGGGTGAATGGCGGAATTTCCAGTCGAATCAATGGTACGATTTTGCATATTATTATTTTAATTTTGAGGTCAGGAGCAAAATTTACCGATGGCGACATTGTGCATGTATTCACTCATAATATTTTACATATTTTCATGTCCAAGAACCGTGGTTGTATTTGCCGCCCCACGGAAAGTCACAGTCTACAACGTTAGGCAGCGCTTAACGTTAGAGTTATACGGTACCTCGAGTGAAGTTCGTGCACGGGCAGGCTCCACTCCACTTCGCTGTAGTGTATTAAAGCGGTAATGAAGTGGAGCCTGCACGAACTTCGCTCGAGGTACGGTACCGTACCGTACGCTTAGTTAGACCAGAAGCTTCAGTCTCTGTATTTTGGTTGTTCCGGTGAACTGCGTTTGCTCCACGCACCATTGATGGGGATGGTAGTAAAATGTCAGAAATTGTTAAATAAATAACCATCGTTTCTGCCTTCTGGGGATTTATTCAACAATTTCTGACATAATCCGAATCCCCATTCACCGACGGTGTCCGTGTGGGCTCCCATTTATAACAACAGCACTTTTGTCCGACCAGAGTCCAAAGTTTGGGGTTATATAACACATCGAGGTTACAATCTAAGACTAAGTCTAAGGATATGTAAACCACAAATTAAAAATATTTGATTATTCAATTTTAAAATACTTTAAACGATATAGGACCTAGATGAAAATGCATGAAAATTATATTTTACCGATGTTTAGTTGGGAAAAGCACAGCTAATCGATCCAAATTAAGGCAACCATACTGAAATATTTACAAACGAACGGAGAGGGCGTCAACAATATACGAATGTGATATCGATATTGCATTCCACCAGCACACCTTCAAAGCAGTACATACGAAACGATACACTCACGAAGACAAACAATAGTTATAATCGCGATATATCGAGACATCAACGATAATGACGTCATTCAAGATGGCAACTTGCAAGAAAAACTGTCAGGTCAGGAGAAAGTGTCTTAGATGACAGATTTCTCAATCATCCAGTGGATTTTTTTTCAATAACTCCGGTCCAAGGTATGCAATTACTTAAGTTATTTATATTTCCCTGATAATGAAACTAGAAATTTCGCTCAAAAAACAGTTTTAAATCACGATATGTAACGCTAGTTCACTATACGTTGTCTGTAGCCCACGGGCCCCTAACTCTTCAGTCTTTGTTCTCAAGACAAGTTGACCTTGAGAAGCTCCTCCTGATTGGACAAGCACTGGACCTCCCCCACACTAGATTTGAGTATAGGACTCTTCTACATGCTGTAGCCAAGACTACTCCCACCATCAAGTCTTGGCAGCTCATCTTGGACAAGTATAATCTCCCTGACCTTCACTCTCTTCTGCTCAAACCCATCTCCTACATCACTTGGAAGAAGATCTCAAATAGGGCAGTTACAAACAAGGTTAAAGATGAGGTACTGGCTGCTATTGAGTCAAAATCTACTCTTTCGTTGTGGAGGAACATAGATCTACCAGCGGCAAACACACTATACCCCAGCTCCCAGTTCCTAAGACGGGCTGTTGTCATCAGGTCACAGTTAGTGAGTCAGACGTACCCACCTCAGTGCAGGCTCTTTTTTTGTCGCCTATGTCTTCAAGGTGATGAAGACACCATCCACTTCATAGCTAGCTGCCATGTGTTTGACACTCAGCGTGATGAACTTCAAGAAGAAGTAAGAAAATTAGGCCTTCCTGCATTGATCTGCTCCTTATTTTCCCAAGACTGCTGTGAAGACTATGCTAAATCCATTCTATTACCTGTCCATCCAAAACTATCTTCTTCCTTGCATGACAAGTTGACCACTAAACTCTTACTCTTCCTGCACAAAATCCACATCTCTCGTACCTCCTTTCTCTCTTCTCTCTCTTGAATGTGTATTAAATTGTACTGTATCACCGATACTACTCTGAGGAAGTGCTTTGTGCTCTTATAATCATTTATGCAACAATACAGCAACCAGCTGTAGATCTCCGGGATCAGCGGAGGAAGAAGTATGGTGAGTGGAGCCAACGTAGTTCAGCGGAACAACCAAAATACAGAGACTGAATGAAGCTATTGGTCTATTAAAGCCCATGCATTCAGGACATGTTGGGATCTATGTACAACGGATTAGAGAGCACAGTCTTTTGGAAGAGTTAGGCCAGCATCCCTACATTCAAAATCACAAAATCTACATGTATGCTGCAGAAGCACGACAAGACCCAGTCCCACCTCTTTGGACAAATTCTTGAGGTGCCAAAGTCTGCCGCAGATGATATTCTATTCCTGCTGACAAATCTGCCAGTTTCTTCACAGGTTGTTCTCGACAGGCAACTCATTGCTCTTGACCATAGTCGCTTTGAGTTCAGGAGATTTTTTTGCAGCTCTTAATGCTGGAACACCTGCTAATGGGCGTTACAAGCCAGAGTGAAGAAGTATGACCTGCCAGATCTACATGCATAGTCTCATCTCCAATCTGCCATCATATTCCAACTGGAAATGTACATGTATCTCTAGATACAAAGTGTTTCATGCGGTAAGACAACTCACTCTGCAAGGAATCTGTTCTAAATCTTCACTCAGGCTCTGGATAGACAAGGTCCCACCTGCTGCTAACCTCCTACAAGTACATGTATATCCTAAGAAATCCATATCACCTACAATTCGGCATGCAATTGTGGCTAGAGCCCTACTACTGTCCTCTACGTAAACTCAAACTTTCTATACTCTGAAGAAATCCTCTACTCGTCAGTGTACCTGCCCCATATGTAACTCTGCGGATGAATCAGTGGAGCATTTTGGTGGAGCTTGTCCCAATCTCAACCATGTGTGCCTGGATTTTGTCAACAAAGCAAAGGAGCGAAAATAGACCACACGTTTTGTCACAACCTTCATGACAGCGATGACTGGTGCTACCTTATTATCCTACCATCTTGCTTCTCATCTGAAAATCACAATAGTACTCCTACTATCCCTCATTTATTTTCACAAAATCCATAACCCCCAGCTCTATGTCTCTTGAAATTTCCTAATATTGGATCTGTGATTTAATTACATACATTTATATTCCATCTGGACTCCAGGAATCTCCAAAGAAGTGGAGGGATTAGTTTATGTAAAAGAGAGATGCTGCCCATTCATTTTTTTTTGTAACTAGTCTTGCCTCAAGATTTGTGGATTTTCCTGACCACACTAAATAAACCAATACATTGGCAAAATTGTATGCATTATATAATTTGACAAGATACAGCCATGTCTTAGATATTTGTTAGGATCCAATAATTTTCATTTATTGATTTTTGCAGGCCCTCCTCACTTTCCTTCTTTTTTTTTTTTTGGGGGGGGGGAGAGAAGATACAGCCTTCTAGATCTAGACTCTCTCTGAAAAATATGGCATGTAATTGTGCCACTGTGGCTCAGGAAATGAACAAAGCATAAGTATATCTAAGAAAATTGAAATCAATGTTTTTCTCATTTTTTTCAGCCAGAAATGGTAGATGCATTGAAGCGATCACTCACTCAAGTGATGGAGAATGGAGGCATTGTGAGAAAGATTGAAAACCTTGGAGAAAAGCAGTTACCTTACCGGATCAGAGCCCATCGACAGAATTTTAGCTATGGACAGTGAGTTAAAAGGGGAATGTCACCCTTATGGAAAGATTTATGTAAAACAAGAAGGAACAAATAAAAGAATATTGGTAGAGGTATTAGGAAAATCTGTCAAAGATTAAGTTATTAAAATTCAATTATTGGATTTGTGATGTCCTGTGCAAGCAGGTTTCTCATATACCGGTATTGTGTATATAAAAATCAATGGAATGCCTTTTCTAAAAGTGAAAGTGGTTTTTAGCTCGTCCAGCCTGAAGGGCAAGATGAGCTTGTGGCGTGGCGTCCGTCATCTGTCATCCGTCGTCTGTCGTCCGTCCACAATTTCAAAATGCTTTCACCATTTCTAGTCTGATTTCAATTCTGTTTACTTTATATGATAGCACTAGGTGGGGCATTCAAAACTTCTACACAGAATTTTGAAATTCATTAAATATGATAATTTATGCGCATTTTTCAAAATTCACAAAAAATGCTACTTCTCTATTTGTTGACCGATTTTGATTTTTTTTGCTTCCATCTGAAAAATATCTGAAAAATGTGTTATTTTTTATGTAGGGGCAATACAGTGCGTCCCAGAATAAACGAAACCGAGATTTAGCGATCATTTATCATTACTTAATCATAAATAAAATAGACAAATGACCTACCAATTTAAAGCTTAGAATCTCCTCTTTCATCTGATATTACTTAGCTTATTTCTTATTCACGCATGAGTGAGCAAAAACAATGTGAAGAAAGGATACCAAAATCTCATTTGGCGAGGGGTATCTGGGTTTCAAAAAGAAAACCACATTTCTGAAAAGTTAAATATCTGCTCTTTAATTTGGTACCTCAATTACAGAAAATGGTCAAGAAATAAAAAAGTTCTGGTCATTTGAAATAAGGCTTGCATTTCCATAATTTCATGAGATAAACGTGTTTTCACCGGTTTCCCACAGAAGCTTTCACATGGTGAACAAAAGATTCAATGCATGGCTGATCGTCAACAAAACGGAGTGTCGAGTGAGTTTGAAAGCCAGCCTGGAGAACCTCTTCATTTTATGAAATTATTGAAATTCAAGCCTTATTTCAAATGACCGGAACTTTCTTATTTCTTGACCATTTTCTGTAATTTAGGTATCAAATTAAAGAGGAGATATTGAACTTTTCAAAAATGTGGTTTTCTTTTTGAAACCCAGATACCCCCCGCCAAATGAGTTTTTGATATCCTTTCTTCAAATTGTATTTGCTCACTCATGTGTGAATGAGAAATAATGTAAGTAATATCAGATGAAAGAGGAGATTCTAAGCTTTAAATTGGTAGGTCATTTGTCTATTTTATTTATGATTAAGTAATGATAAATGATCGCTAAATCTCGGTTTCGTTTTTTCTGGGACGCACTGTATAATGAGTGATGACCTTTTGACCTTTGCATTGTCCTTGAATTTGACCCCCGGGGTCACACTATTTTGAGTCAATATTTCAATATATGAATACCCAACATTATTTCTATATAATATAGAAAAAGTGGAGGTGTATTATTTGTTGTTTTTGTTCCAACTTCTCTCAAAGAAGGCATACTTTTTGCAAATATTTTTACTACAGTCCCACACATACTAATTTCTGTATTGTATAGTGAATACACATATGTATGTTGATACGAAGTATCTCAATTCTTTGTTAGTTACTGGGAATTCCGAAATTTTCCATGTATGTACATGTAATGATGTGCATGCCTGCAAATCATCATTATGAAGTAGGTCCATGAGAAACATGAATTACACTACCTTAATACATTTTACCAATCTCCCGGGGGCAGCCACATATAGTGCTGTACACACGCTTGACCAAAAAACGTGTTTAAAGGGGTGGTTTTTCAGTTTTGGATGCGATATTTTATTTATATATATATTATAGTGAATAAAGCCTGTAAAAAACTTGTTTACGGGGTTATTTTGCACACAGAAAAACTCGTTTAGGTGGTGTTTGGAAATAATTTGGCCATGTGTGTGTACAGCAATACATTTGACTGCCCCGCCCACCCCAGGGCCAATCTTGTAGTGATCAGAGCTCAAGAGAATGTGTCCAATGTGGGTATATTTTTGCAATATAAGTGTCTGAGATGACATATTTCTGAGATGATGATGAAGTAGGAGAAGGAGCATTAATCTAGAATGTTTTCTTCTCCATCCCAACACATGTCTTTGTGTCTTCCTTTGCTGGCCCATGAGGATGCATAAATTTGACAGGATAGTCTCCAAACTCTGGAGATCTCATCTACCGTACTAATCAAGGGTTAATCATGATCACTATTATAAGAAGGTTTTATACCTTCGCAAATTGGACCGTAAACACATAGATTTCCTAGCGAAATAAATACATGTACCCTGTTTTCGTTATTTAAGTGTTTTTGATGCCCTTTTTACTCATATACGTAACATGCAATATCCTGAAAAAGAGATAGTTTGTACATGTTTTTTGGTTGCGCATGTTATCTACTTGTCAATGGAAGTCCCCTCCCCCCGTCTAACTTCTGATCACTAAGCAATGTGTTCCCTTGATAAGTTTGACAAATAATTGTACAAAGCAAGTGCTATCTGAATGGTCACCCATGAAATGGTACATCTACAGTGTACATTGTATAGCGAAAGATAGCTAGGCATGTGTCCAAGCAAAAAACAAAACAAATAAACTACTGTAAGTTGAGGAAAGAGTTGGTTCTAAAAGCAGGAACTTGTTGTCTTATCAATGAATCAGTGAATCTGGTTAATTCTACATACAATGTATGAAATGCTTTTTTGGTGGGGGAGGGAGGGGCTCAGCTCAATGGATCAATTTGTATACATAAGGCGGTTTCAAACCGCCTCGATCACAAGAATCCCCGTTAAATTACGAGAACTTTTTAAGGCTAAAAAATACCCGTTAATTATTCCTGCATTCACACCGCCCCGAAACACATCCTTCGGGATTAGTTCCCGAAGTTACGAGCATGCGCAGTGTGGTCTGATAAGCAGGCAAGGCGGGAGATTCAAAATCACTAGCCCAGCAGCCACCCACGCCGCCGCGCCCAACGACACGCTGGGATAAAAGTTCCCGTAATTTGCTTTCACATCGCCAAAATACCTGCGACCTTGGAAAAATCCCCACGAAAGTTCTCGTAATTTCGCCAAGTACCTACTATTTAGCGGGTATTTTCTTTCGGGGAGATTACGCGTAGTTTGCTTTCACATTACCAAAATACCTGGTATTTTCTGATCGGGGTAAATTTCCCGATCAGAGAATACCTGGAACTGGCGAACTTCGAGGCGGTCTGAAACCACCTATTGTACACTGTATGAACAATCCTGTACATGAAACCCACACAGTGAAAGTTTGTTTACATTACAAAGAAATTGCAGTGGGTCATACATGTATCTGCCTCATATGGTAATTATGGGCATGGTACTATTCCTCCATGATAAAACATTAACTGTTTACTGAGTTTGGCTGGACATAAACTACATGTTCAAGAACAATGGAAAGACATAAATTGTACAGCTTCAGTAAAATAGTGCATTCATCCCTTATTGCATCACAAGTATTGAATGCATGTTCACTGACCCAGCACAAATAGATATGTGTGGGACTGTAATGACAATTTTTGCAGTAAGAAAGCATATTTGAGAGGGGTTTTAAGACAAAGAAAAAAATAATACACTTCCAATTTTATGATATTGTGTAAAAATAATGTTAGGGATTCAGACATAAAAATATTGACTAAAATAGTGTGACCCTGGGGGTCAAATTCAAGGTCAATGCAAAGGTCAACACTTATTATTGCCCCTACATAAAAAATAACACATTTTTCAGATAGTTCATTCAATTTCCTATCCAATGATATCATTTTTACTGATTTGGGTGCATCGGTTACCAAGCCACGGTCATTTAAAACTTGGTGGCCGCGCCCGTTTTCGGTCAAATCACCGAAATTGGGCATGTCATAACGGGAAAACTGTGCATCCGATTGCGCTGAATAAAAAATATGTGGACATGGGCCATGTCAAACTCCCTATACCGAAAATGAACGAATTCTTAGATGGTGCGATTTAACTCGTTGGGTGAATTGACATGGAATGACCCTACAGTGTCAACTGGGCTGAAATTAAAATTGTGTTAAATTGTGTTGCGAGATGCCGGATGAGCTCCACATCATTGATGTGCTAGTTATTTGACCTTTTTTACATGTATATGAAGTTACAGCCAAATCATTTCATACCTGATCATTGGCAATGCGAACAGGAAATGGGATGTCAGTCAGCCAAGTCCATCTGCCCCATCTATACATTGGCTGAATATATTCCTCAAAACATCTATTTTTGCTCAATCTAATGATAATACGTCTGTGATATATTATATATGTCTATTGTTGTACCCTTTCTTATTTATACCTCATTATCTCTCAAACTACCCCTTCACTTCGTCAGATACTTTGTGGTAGACTTTGATGGCCCGCCTACCGTCATTGAACCTCTCAATGAGTACTTCCGCCGTGACATTGATATCATCCGTCCTAGCATCCTGAACAGAGCGTCCGAGCAGTGGCCAGAAGACATGGTCTGTGAAGGACCTCATGATGAACGTTATAACCCAATGGTAAAGAATCTGAAGAAACTCAAGGTCAATGTCTTACAAGAACTGGAAGATGCCAACGTGAAGTTATCGTAGCATTGATGATTGTTCAAAAGGTGTAGGAGAGTGCCATCCATCCTTGGAAGATTGATGCAACAATTCTGTTGCACTTATCTGCAGGAACTAGAACTTTCCACTGTGTCAGCAATGAGCATTGAGCATCCACAAGTATGGTCATAGAATGTTATCTCTTTATTGTGATGAGAAGCATTGCTGTGTTGCGCTCAAATGTTTTAACTGCTATTGGCTCCATCTTTAGACCCAGAACCCAGCTGGTCCTATTTCTGGATAAAGCCATTTGGAATTTTGGAAAAGCTGCCGTTTGGCTGGAGAAGTCATGGAGGCCCTTAGTTGCAATGGATCCAGTCCACTATAACCTGATGGATATTATTTTTGTGATATAAGCCACCTTACTAAGTAAAGAAAAACGAAATGTCTCTTCCATTTTCAACATCTTTAAATTTCAACTTCCTACATCTGGGGGTGTCGTGATCTAGAAGGTACGTCTCGTTTTTCAATCAGAGAGACGTTGGTTCGAATTTCCGTCAGCAAGAAATTAACCTACATCATGCTGCACTCAACCTAGGTGAGGTGAATGGGTATCAGGCTGGATTACTTCCTTGAATGCACCAAGCTCCTTTAATAGCAGGTGGCGAGAAAGCTGGGGATAGTGTGCCATTGAAGAGGCAACTAGATAATTGGCTTCTCATAAATCCTATATATAAGTATTAATTTTATTACCGGTACACAGAAATGTGAACCATAACAAAACTTGTAGTAGATATTAAAGTCAACCTTACGCAAGTCAAATGATCTAAATTGCATCAGGGCGTTTTTGCACCGATGTGGTGTTTGGAAATGTTTTTCAAATGAAGTGTTTTTGCACCGACATGAAGACTTCAGACCAGGGACCTGTCTTACAAAGAGTTGCAATTGATCCGATTTATCACAACTATGGAAAGCCAGCAATGACAAAATCTGAAATACATGTTTGAAATATTTTCTAGATGTGCTGTACAATTCATACATTCATTGATTTCTTGAAAATTCAGAGTTTTTCTTTTTGCTCTCAAATGACAATGTGCAATTTTTTTTAGAAAATGACATTGGTGCATTCCCAAACAGTTGAGGTCGATGGGATTAATTGTTACACTTTGTAAGCTGGGCCCCAGAATATGTGAAATCTGTCACTAATGTCTTCGTTATTTTTGTTAGTTTTTTTCAATTTTGTCAGTCTAACAGATTTCTCTGGTCCCATGAGATTCGACTAAGGCACAGGAACCTGGCTCCCGTAACACAAAATTTAGCAATTAATCGATGGATCCTAACGATTGATTGTTCATTGTAGTCAATGGAATCAATCCATTCCTAAGATTTGTGTTACTTGCCCGAGTAAAACTAATGGCAATCCTTTGTACTTGTTATGAAAACATTGACATTGTTACCAACCATGTATTATTGAAATAAAACAAACGGTTCTAATTGATTAAAACTAATGTGGTCAGTAGCGGACCGTGACCCAGAGGAGACAAAGCATTGGGGGGGCACTGCATTGTTTGTGAACAATGCCGTGCCCCCCAATGCTTTGTCTCCTCGGGGTCACGGTCCGCCACTGAATGTGGTGTTGGAAGATGATATTTTTAATCATTTAAAAATTTCAGATGCTTTACAAGTGATAGATCAATTTTAACGTAAGCAATTAATGCGTACTTGTTGATGCAAGACGCGGACCATCAATAAATTCCAAATTTGCAGAATTGCAGTGAAATGTGTGACTTTCATTTGAGTTTGGGACCTACATGTAAATTGACTTGCCTTCAATTACTGGTGTCTTGCAACACCCCATTAGATTTTAAACATTTAATGATTGTAAAGATTTGATATACTTATTTCCTTTTTTTTCCTTTCTCAAACCCCCCTTTTAAGTAATTCAAAATGGAATATTAATGGAAATGTGTTAAAAAAAAAATCACTCCTGAATCACAGTACCCTGGCATTACCCCTGTAGGTAATATTTTTTTTTGAGATTTGATAATCTGTGAGGGAAGAAGGGAAGGGGGGGGGGGCCCAATGTCTGTGAACCCCAAATCATTATTTTGCTGCCATGGTAAGTGTTACAGGAGATTTTTTAAATAAAAAACAGCAACCGACATGTACTTTCCCCTTGGGAGCAGTATTATGCAGTAAAAAAAAGGTAAAAGCAAATGATTTTAACAAGTTCCAAGTGTTTTGTTGGTTGTGAATGTAGTGTGGCTTATACATACATGTACGTGCATACATGTATTTTAAGGACTTATTAAACCAGGGAAGGTATACAATAGTTACCCAATATAATGTTAAAGGTATTGTTTAACTTGTGAGTAGCCGATTTAAAAAATTCTCAAGCCAAGATGAAACATGTGTACAAGTACATATATTAGAACTAATAAACCCTGAAAACAACAATTATTGAGAATGAAAAGCTAAAACTACAAGGCAAACACCGATTTTGTAAATAGGCGTCTTATAGACTCCTAAATAGTACACATAAGTGTATGAGATGAAATTAAAGGGGAAGTTCACCCTGAAGAAAACTTTCTTGTAAAAATAGCAGAAAAAATAGTAAAAAATATTGGTGAAGGTTTGGGGAAAATCCGTTAAAGAGTAAGAAAGTTATTAGAGTTCAAAGTTTTGGATTTGTGACGTCATAAACGAGCAGCTGTCCCATGTGTTATGTAATATAAAATGCATAAATTTCAAATTTTGTATGGTTCCTGATGACTTAATTTTGTTTTCTTTTCATGATCGGGTGTGAAACGATTTGTCTATTGATATACAAAAGTTACAGTGAAAACCATTTTCAATTTTCTGAGAAAATGACATTTCATTGATTTTTTACCATTCGCTATGTAGGAATGCTGCTCGCATATGACGTCACAAATCAAATAATTGAAATTCTAATAACTTTTTAATTATTTGATGAATTTTTCTCAAACCTTCGGCAATATTTTTCATTAATTTTTCTGCTATTTTTACAATAAACTTTTTGTCAGGGTGAACTTCCCCTTTAAGATGGCATTTCCGGTCACTTTATATTTCAATTTTTGAAGCACTAAATAATTATTTTCGAACGCAATTTTTTCTGGGATTCATTTTTGTAACATATTACAGACACAGGTGACAAGTGTGACCTTCTAGCTCAGATTTTTAAAAAGTCAAACCAATGTTAACCAATCACTTTAATCTTCATTTATGGTGTCACGCTTGGTGTCCGTCCGTCTGGCTGTCTGTCATACTAGCATAGATTCCAGCAGTTCTGTTGATTTTTGGTCAGAAGGTCAAAGGTGAATTCGCCACCTTCCACTTTTCTTGCTCGACCAATAACTCCCTTTTCCGTGTTTCAGGCGGGCGTATTATGTGCTCGCCTTAGCGTTTAATCAGGACAAGACAGTTGAGGAAAGGTGAATGGGGTACGTTAGTATAGTCAAGTGTTCAGGAAGGATGTTTATTATGTTTTGAGTTCAAGATGGCTGTCTGAGGGAAAGGGGCGTGGAAGAAGATCTGAAAGTGGTGGAGTAAAGATGGAGGGTTGGGTTGAGGGAGGAGGGTGCACTGAATATCGAGAAGTGGAGGAAGGAAGTGATGGTGGTTTCTTTTAAGTGTGAGGTGAATCCGGCCAGCCCCGTAGAAGTCAGTCAGACTGCAGCTGGTCCCAAGAAACTGGCTTCTTTCATCCAAGTGATATTCATGACTTTCAAGGTTTTGCATATTTAAGGAGCTGGATGGGGACCAAAACGCTTCTTTTCAGTCTGTCATTGCTGCTCTAATTGTGCATCGAATTTCATGAATTTGGTACCATTGTAAAGAAGAATCATTCTTTCAGGTCATGTGTTTGGATTTATTCAAAGATTTTTGTAATATAGGTTAAAAATTTGATCTAAAATATGCTACAAAATAAATATTTTCACCTGACATAAGCTGCTATTTTCACACTTTTTTTTTGTTTGAGCCCAAATGATTTTTATATCATGATAAAGCTGAATATGTATGCTTTGAAATGATATAGGTTTCAAACTAAGAATTGGTTTAATCGGGTCAAGATCACACTTTTCATTTGCCAAGTACATAATGCAGTTTGAAAACAAGAATACTGCACTCTGATTGGTCA
The DNA here is from genome assembly GCF_018143015.1 of Lytechinus variegatus. Taxonomy (NCBI): domain Eukaryota; kingdom Metazoa; phylum Echinodermata; class Echinoidea; order Temnopleuroida; family Toxopneustidae; genus Lytechinus; species Lytechinus variegatus. The sequence continues at coordinate 51,225,168 of NC_054743.1, forward strand.
AAGAGACCACCCAGTGGCAAATTCCAACAGTCCTAGTGCCTGGGTTCGTGGGAAGGTCACACTTCCTATGTGGTAATCTCCTCAAAGAGGCCGTTCTCATTACGCTTTCTAAAACTAGTTTACTGGAAACCGATTCAGGAAACCACTTTGGAAGATCGCTTTGCTAGCGTTCTCACTTGATCACACGAAAGTGGTTTTCAAAATCACTTCACGTAAAGCGCTCTTGTTGCTATGGAAACGCTCTCAGTGGGATGACACGTTTCGCGCGAAATTCGAAACCGCAGCATAAGCATTCTACACCTGTCGTGTGGAGTAGCGCGCTCAAAATGTGCGAACCATTTTTACTTTCAAACTTCATTTTTTTTCTGAGCCAATCTGTCCATATTACTGAGTTGGGTTTTACATAAATATCCTCATCTGTTGTGTAACTTTCTTTAATAATAAACGTAATCAGTTCTTTATTTGGATGTAGAATATGGGTACTGTCTAAACTTTATTCTTATGTCGGTCGTTTTTTTCTAACCAAAGTTAAAAAATTACATGAGATGTTTCTATAGTGGTATGAAATATATTTTTAAAAGGGAATAATTATGTTCTTTTCCATTCTTATCTTTTCATGTCTTGTGTGAAATGGTAGTGGAATTTAAATTTAATTCAGATAAAAAATTGGGAGTACACGTCAAAGCCATTTTGCCGGGAGGTGGACAATTCCAATGCGCATTTTCCAGACCAGTCGAGAACGAATACTATCGAAAAAAGAATCGACCCAATGATTCTATAAAAGCGGGCCTTTATATATAGGAAGGTGACTGTAAGTGTATACCCCTAGTCAGTTTCTAAGGCAATCGTTGACAATAGTCACTTGCAGGTGGGTATTATGGCTGCTAACAGAATTTATTGTATACGAGGTAAAAAAAGAACAACCTGCTCCTAATCATGTACACACACAAACACATCCACACACACACCCACCCTCACCCCACACACACATGCACACACGCATACACAACCAGATTTTAAGTGGTGTCTGAGCCTGTTTTTTTTCAACCTGGTTAAGATGATGATGATGATAATGAAAACATTCATTACAATAAAAGTCATCTTAAATAATTCCACTTATAGAGCGCTAACATAGATTTAGTGCTCTGAATGTCGATGGCTCCTTGTGATATATGAACTCTGAAGAATCGACTTGAAATTCATGTTTGGAGTGGAGATGATCAAACTATTTTTGGGTCACAAGGTCAATGTAACAGAGATTTTATGAATTATTTCAGGTGTCTTTCATGGATCAACTTTCAACATTGTTCATGCAGTGTATGCACAATCATGGGAGTTATGATGATCATATAAGGCCAACAAGGAGGTCATATTATATCTGATATACAAACACTTTGCATCAGTGGCGTACCTAAGATTTTCCACAGGGGGGGGGGGGGGGCAAATTAAAAATTTGACAAGCAAAAAAAAAAAAGGTCTTCAACCCAAAATATAGGATTTCGTACCAGAAAACAAATTTGATAAGCAAAAAAAATAATAACCGTCTAAAAGCTCGTCGGGGGGGGGGGCAGGGGTACGTCTCTTGCATGGGCTGTGACCCGTCAGGGGGAGCAGACTGCCCCCCACCGTAGGTACGATAGTGCTTTGCATGTATGGGGGTCACATGATGATCAGTCATAAACGTCATGGCTCAGTGGAAAATTCATAATTAGACTTGGTTTATATTAAAAAGTAAAGAAGGCACAAGACAGTAAAATTATTACAATGTTATAAATATCAGTAGCGGATCCAGGCGGGGTCAGAAATGACGTCGCCCCAATAAGAACACCCAGACCGTCCGCAGCGGCCTCTCACCTCCCTCGCTCCTGCCCCACCCCGCCCCCTTGGGAGGGGGGCTTCCATTCACGAGTGGATACCATGCGCGACCATGGGGTCTCGAAAAGCACCCTAAACCAGTATTTCCATCTTCTGAAAATGCACCCCTAACAAGTATCGGCGTGTAACCCTACCCTTAAGAAAACAGAACCCTTGGCAAGTATTTCCTGAATCGATCCCCTTAAAGGTCAAGTCCACCCTAGCAAAATGTTGATTTGAATAAATAGAGAAAGATCAAACTAGCATAACGCTAAACACTTCATCAAAATCGGATTTAAAATGAGAAAGTTATGGCATTTTAAAGTTTCGCTTATTTTCACAAAACAGTGTTATGTACAACTCAGTGATATGCAAAGAGGGAATGGTCTGCCAATATCAACCTTGACCCTAATACCCCCATCTCACTAGATGGCGATTCCGCTGCGATCGTCAAAAATCGACAAAGCGTGGTATATCGTAGCTTGAACGTGGCTTGATCTTTTCAATCTTCTCCGTCGTACCTTGATCTTTTCTGAAGCGGCAAGGATCGCCACCATCTTCCTGGTCGCCACAAAATTTTGAACATGTTCAAAACTTACGTAGCGAGATCGCGGAGGTGCTAAAGCGCATCATAATCGAGTCAAGGGCGTATTACAAACGACATATTCGTAGCTGTAACGAAGCTCCAACGCACAAAGCGTAGTAGAAGCGCATTAAAAGCGGCACCGATCGCCCGTGTTTTTCAGGCCCGTTCCCAAGACAATTCTGCTACGCTGCTTCCGTTTACGAGGCGACTGCCTTGCGCTCGACACGCTTCACACCGTTTCCACCACGACGCTTTCCCTTTGGGTGGCATGTGGCACACGTTCTCAGCCCGCTGCAGGCATTCGCGTTGCGCTTTTGCTGCGCTGCTGATGAATGGCCAGCGATTGAGCAGCGACCGTCTGCGCTGCTATGAAACAACGTGCCGATGGTAGCGGATTATCACATTTTCAACAGATTACGAGGCGACACCACGACGTTTTCAAATATACTTCCCAGAAAAAGGACCAAAGAGGGAAGCTGCCCAATCTGTTATGCCGGCGGTCCAAGAGGAAGCGAACAAGAGGTTATGGTGGTGGTAGAGGAGGAGGATGAAAATCTAACTGCTGAGCCAGCTTGAGAGAGAAAAAAAAGACACTCGCATGTCTTGATGACGAAATGGGTTACCTCCGCAAAAATATATAAATTGAATATGTTTTAAAAATAGAATGAATTCTAACTACAGTGACAGTAAACAATATTAAAATTTTAATGATTCGATCACTGATGTATTGATTGGGAAAGCACACTTTATGGGGATTCTGGCATTGTGCCCCCCCCCCCTTATGAGTGCTCTCTCATCAGTAGACTACTTCTTGAAAGCAAATTTGAAAGGAATTTACCTAACAATTTTGAGTGACAAACTTTTGTGGAAAAAAATAAACAAAATATAAAACATTTTTATGCTCTTTTATGAAATTCTGGATGCATCCCTCATATTAACTATTAGGCTCATCGACATCTTTTGAGTGAAATTTTAATATATATTGTATATTATGACTTAAGTGACAGCCAGGATCGGACCCAGTATCTTTTTGGCCTCCTCCTTCTACTGTCCTCGTATCAGGTTCTCGTATTCAACTTCTAACTGAAGTTGTTGTATAATGCTAAGATGTATAAGTCCAACCAAATTCTGGACATCCATCTTGGTCGGAGGTTGGCAATCGACTGAAAAATGTCTCATGTGCCGCGATCAATATGCCGATTGCTTGAAATCGTTTCAAGAGCCCATCATGAACGTAACACAATCGTTCCATTCGTAGCACCACCGTACCGAGGTCCTAATTAGCGTATGGGCCTCGTTGTACGGTCGCTTTGATCGCAGAAGCAGCGCATCACATCTGCCTCAAATCGTGGCAAGAGAGTGGCAGCGTCGTACTACCAGCGTATTACCGTTGCCTTCAGCGCAGGTCCGTCGCAGTGAAGTTGTAGTGCAATCGCCTCGCAGGCTAAAAATAGAAATCGAGGACGATTCTGCTACGCTTTGCGGGATTTAGACAGATCGCCATGGTCGCCATGGTCGCCATGATCGCCATCCTAGTGAGATTGGGGCCTTAACTCTCAACAGCTATGGGCGATCCTCCCCTTCACTCGCAACGCCAGCCCCCAAACATTAGAAAGCTACTAGTAAGCAGCGAACTGCCCAAGCTTTCGCCCCCAAAAGGCAACAAAAGATGTGGCAAGCCACGATGCCAAGTGTGCACTTACTTAACTACCGACAGCACAGTAAAAATTTCTCAGTCCCTTACTGTCCACCCCCCTAACCCCACATGTGACGCACAGAATGTCTTACTAGTATATGGCATAATGTGTACCAAATGCCCGGGAGCTCTTACATTGGTAAAACTGGCACCAAATTTCGCACTAGATTCAATAACCACAAAAGCTCCATCACCAAAAACAAAAAGGACTTTCTTGTGGCCGACCACTTCCACTCTGTCAAAGATATCAAAGTCTGCATCTTCGGCGGAGGATACAGATCGGCAGAGGAACGGAAATGGGCTGAGCTGAGACTCATGCCGTGTTTACACAGTGACACGGCTCGGGGGTTCGACACGCGAGCCGTGCTCAACACGGCAATTTTATGCTGTGTAAACGGGATCAGTGTGATCCGGGATCAGTGTGATCCGCGAGCCGTGTCGAACACGGCTTTTTCGATCCGCCAAAATCGTAGGTTTCAACCCGCGAGCCGAGTCAGACTCGGCAATTTTTTCGTGTGTAAACAGAAAGCCGTGTCGAACTCTCTTGACCTAGGTCACTGCGCGCGCTTTCACTTTTGGCATTGTTGTTGTTCGCACGGACAAGATTCGATTCCGGCGGTGAATTTCCCGCCTTTAATTTGCGACGTCATAATTCTTCTTCCGTTCGAGATCCGCGAGCCGTGTTGAACTCGCCTTTTTATATGTAAGATAGAGTCAAAAGGGGCCTAAGCTTTCGATCCTAGCAGAATCTTCGTCGGAGGCAAAATGACAAACATAAAGTGGAACAACCATGATATAGACCACAAACATCCAACAGCAACACTAGAAACAAGGAGACAAAAAGGGCATTAGTGAGAAGAGATGACCAATCAGGTTAATGAAGGGGAAGAAACAAAAGGAGTGGGTAGACACAAAGGGAAGTAGGTGTGAGTAAGGCCAAAGAAAGACCTCAAGCCAAGAGGGATTAAGATATGGAGCAGGCAACATCAAACAGGATCTGGAACAAAACAGTGATAAAGGGTATGAGGAAGAGATGAATAACAAGGGAATTAGTGAGAGGTGGGTCAAACAGGTAACAAAGAAAGGCATAAAAAACTGGTGCAAAAGAGTGGGGGGAAAAAGGGAAAGAATGGGAAACAACTGAACATGTGCAAAAGACATAAGTATGTATGAAAGAGGAAAAAAAAACAAACTAAGAGAAGAAAGTGAGTGTAAAAATAAATCTGTAAGTATAAAAGTATGTAAATATATCCAGAAAGGAATCTATGTGAATAAATATATAAATGTAAATACATATGGTAGGCAAAACTTATACAGTGATCCGCTGGGTGTGGGGAAAACAGCAGACTATATATATAAAAAAAAAACCACCTGTATATATGGAAGGGAAGCAAAATGCCTAAAGGGTAAAAGCAAATAAAGAAGCTGATGCTGTATGAGAGAGGGGGTGTATTAAGTAAACATTAAAAAGGCAAAATAAATAAGTGGTAAATCTAAGAGGTGGGTGGAGAGAAAAAAATAAATAAATATATGATGATTATAATATTGCCTGAATAAGGGAGAAAAAATTGGAGCTGAGCATGTAAGAGATATGGGAGGAAAGTAGAGGAAGAAACTATAAAGTGACTAATCTAAAAAAAAGCTGAGGGAAAAAATATGTGTACACAAATGGAAAGTGGAAAACAAGGGGTAATCAGTCGTTCCCCTCTTGGATGTTCAGGCCATGAGGTTGGATGGTGCGAAGTCGTCTCATCCAGAGCTTCTCTCTGCTAGTACGGACTGAGTCAGGACGGGTACCTAAAGATTCGATGCCCTGTAGCATCATGTCAGTGATGGAGTGGTTGGGAATGTTAAAATATGTACGTATAAACGCGATCTCTGATCCCTTCTTCGCAGTGTTCAACCCGGCTTGCGGATTCAACACGCGAGCCGAGTCAATGTGTAAACACGGTAATATTGTCAAAAGCCGTACGTTTGAAAGCGGCCTCAACCAAGATCTGTCTTGGCTCAACCCATTCACATTCTATAGATAACCATTATCTTTCTCCTCTTAGCCTTAATTTCCTTAATTCTGCTTTGCATGTTTATTATGATCTCTCTATGCGATGTGCAGCGTGCGCGATCTTAGCTAGACACTCTTATTATTACGAAATCTCTTCATTGTTACAAAACTAAAAATCATATTCTTTTATTATTACGTATATTACGTAACTTACGTCATTAATGATATTTTACCCAAAAGCGCGCAATATACATCAATAACAGCATTTTGCGCACCTAGCAGCTGTTACACAACGAACGTAGAGGGCAGCAACACACAAGCGTGTTGCTCTAAGGAAGGTCAACTCCGCTCGAATTTTGTGACCACTCTAAAAAATAAGGGGGACTTTTCGGAAATTTGTCGAATTGATTTCTTTCATTTGTTAATTTTAAATATTTTTAATGAACAATTATTAGGTCGGTTATTCTTGGTAGAAATATTAAGAATATTACTTTTATTTTTAAAGAAATTATTTAGCTTAAATATTCATGATACTGAAATTTTTTCTCATTTTGGAATATTAAGTCTACGACGAGGATACCTCTTATCTCTTATTTTCCTCTGCTGAATTTCGCTGCACCACTGATAAATGCATAGACAACCACCGTAATAATCGAGGTCATTTTTCTGGTCTGGGTGCGCCGAGTCTGGGCCGGTCGCGTAGCTACTAGTAACGTTGATGATGCGCTGGGGCTTCAGTCGACTCGTCATAGATCTTCTAGCAACATACACAATGACGTCTAATTTGCCTGGTCTAATTCGAAGTGCAATTGATTCAGGGCTGAAGTTTATCAACGATGATTGTTCAAGGTCAGATTTCAAATTTTATTTTGCATTTGAATTTTAAGTCTATAAATCTTAATACAAGGCGCCGAAACCCCGAAATCCGGGTATAAATTTCAACTTCGAGTCCGAGACTATGGACGGCGAAAAAAACCCCCATGCATCGGATGCATTGCATTGGCTGCGCGCTGCGCTGCACAGCCAGGCGCTGCGTCGCGTCTAAGGTCGATAATCATTGAGCAACCAAACTTCAAAAGCCAAATTAAAGCTTGAATAAACGGCCACCTATTTACATTTTCCCTGGATTTCTTCAATAATTTCTAAGAAAAATCAGCCAATTCTGGGAAATTGATTGCAATGTTACATCGTTTGCAGAGTGCCATCATCGTTTTGCGTTAGACTTAACCTTAGTTATACTTAGATCTAGGCCTAGACTAGAAGAAATGGGAGCTAGATAGATTTTACACCATCTTAATTTATGATTTTGGGCAGAAAGTAGATTTGATAGACAGCATCCATATCTTAATTTGACCATTGATTCTGTGCAATCAAAGACTTTTACATAATTTGTTTGCCATATTCCAAGAATTTATAAATTTTCCTGGGCCTGCATGGCCTGGGCTTGGCTGGCAGAACGCGTATTTTTTTTTGGAGAAATTTCGAAAGAGAAAGAGCAAAGTGACTAAGCACGTCGTGATTTTTATGCATTTTCTAACTGAATTTTAAAGATTTCATGCCTAACGGTAAGGCCTAACGGTAACTTGTCAACCATTAAATCTTCTAGTTCTAGATCTAGATTTTACCCTGTAGGCATTTAACGTACGGACTAAAAAAATCATAACCTCCTAGCGGCTGCCCATGCAGGCTGGCCTTAATTGAACCAAACTTAGCTGGCATGGACCAACCCTCAAATGGTCTAGATTTAGGCGTCCTATATACTATAAAGACAATGTGGAATTCATCTGTTTTGAGTTTATTATTATTTTAGTATTTTTTTATTGTTGCATAGACTATCTCATACCAACAAGTCGTTCTAGATCTATATATATTCTAGATCTACTTAGATAACCAGTGTGGAACAACATCTTCAACAAACAGATCGAGACTGGTCAGAGCATTTGTCTAGTTAGACAAATAAAGTTAGATCTTTAGACTTGGGTCTATCGATCAACTAGACAGGAATAACCGTTGTTTCTGGGGATTTATTCAACAATTTCTGACATTTTACTATAATCTCCATCGGTGAGTGAGCCAGCGCAGTTCAGCAGAGCAACCAAAGTACAGAGACTGAAGCTTTTGGTCTATCGATCAACATGATCAAGATCTAGGTTAGATGTGGACTTCACTTATTACTGATTGGAATGTATTTCTAAATTTATAAGTTTTGGGGACAATGGTGAAAAGAAATGATAACATACTACTGATAGATACGTGAATTATTTTTTTAATACCCATTGGCATTGCTGCCTGCTCTAATAAATAAATAAATAAATTTAATGAGTCACGGCCTATATGGACTGCAGATAAATGCTGATCGACGCCTAGCAGAACAAGTACCAGTGCTAGACTAGGGGGTTGAAATCTAAGCAGACGACGGAGCATAATGTAGCTTAAGCATAGAATGATGATGGGTTCAGCGAAGAGCCCAGAGAAAATAAGGGGGACATATTCAATCCCGAAATGCTTTGCGAGTGGTCACAAAATCGTCTCGGCGCAAATCACCTTATTCAGCCGTCTGGTGAAATCGCTGATAACAACAATCACCGATTTGGTAATGATTTTAGTTTCCTGAAACTTGCATTTGTAAAGTTTTAAATATCAAAGTATGTTTTCATATTTATGTTTATCCCTCAACATATTTTTTAATGTTATCTTTGATATCGTTGTAGTCATATTCTTTCATATTTGTTTCTTGATCACTACTAATTTGTTGTTGTATTTGATCGGCATTTGATTTCGTTGTCATGAACAATAAAATATGCGCGCAGCTCAGTTGCATGCGCGTATCGAATTGACCTTCCTTAGAGCAACACGCTTGTGTGTTGCTGCCCTCTACGTTCGTTGCTGTTACCCTAGTCCCGCTGAGATCGCGCACGCTTTAATAAAAACAACTGTCATTCAAACTTGTCACAATTCACGAATCTTCCCTGAAGAAGGTAGAGGTCTACCGAAAATTTGGAGAGTGAATAAAAGAACTTAATTGTTGGCATTACAAAAACTGCATTACTCGTGAATTTGTTTCGCATTCCTGATATATATATATATAGCACAAAGCGCGAGCAGAAATTTTTTGATATTGTGATCTGAAACTATAGATAATGATTTGAATTAGAGAACAAGTTGGGTATCAGAATAAACATGCGCGAGCGTGTTTCATATTTAGACCTAGAATATAGGCATTCTAAATACAACTTTAATCATGAAAATCATGAAACTTTGATAGTCCGATCTGAAAAAAAGAGTCAAAAGCACGGGTGATTTGGGGGGGGGGTTCAATTTGGTTTAACTTATCACCAGAGTAGGCCCTACTAGAATAATGTGAACGGGAGCTGTAGTTTCTGTACTGTTGTTTTAGTATACCCTTCAATATTATCAATGATAACCTCTAGGAAATATGCAATCTCGACTAATTATCCTCATCAGTGGCGTATTTATTCAGCATGGGTGCTTTTTTGTTGGGGGGGGGGGCAAACGCCCATGTCCTTACAGTCATTTCCTAGATTTACTTTATAAGCAACATAAATGTGTTATAATCTCATAAGCCATATGCAACTAAAAATTAAATTTCATGTATATTGTCCTGAAAATTTAACATTCTGGGCAATGTTTGAGAACCTGAACAGGACGCGTATGTAAATAGATAATTACCATGAGCGCGAAGCGCGAGCAGAAATGTTAAATATTATGGACTGGTCGAAAAGTTAGTCATCAAGACGATACATATTCAACGATTAAAATGAAAATTTTTGATATTCCAAACTAAAAAGATGAGATTTCAAATCCCCCAATCATGCCAATGGGACATTCGACATTCATTTCCATCTCTCCTTTTCTTATCTTTCTTTCTATTTAAATATTCTTCTCTTCCTTCCTCTTTTTTTCTTCTTTTTCCTCCTTTTCCTTTCTCCTAGCTTTCTTTTCTTCTCTTCCTTTTCCCTCCTCTCTTTTTTCTCTTCTTTCCCCCTGTTCTCCCGTTTTCTTTGTCTTTCCTTTCCCCCTCTTACTCTCTTTTCTATTTTCTTCTTTTCCCATCTTCCTCTCTCTTTTTATTCTCTTCTTTTCCCCCCCCCCCCTCTTTTTTTGAGCGGGGGGGGGGGGGGGTGGGTGGGTGAGGCAGTTCGGACCCGCGGTCTATCGGACCCGCGGTCTAACGGACCCGCGGTCTATCGGACCTGCGGACTATCGGACCCGCGGTATATCGGACCTGCGGTCTATCGGGATGTCCCCAATGATATATCTAAAATTTATTTCAATAAAAGGATGGTAAATGTATGAAAACTAAAATTTAAACAATCTCTGTAAATGATATTAACCAAATGCATAATTGGAAAGCAATGACATATTATTGGTTCGCTGCGGTCGCGCGTTTAATAGAAAGAGAATGCTTTATAACAATGTAGTTATTTTTAATTCACTTGAGACATAGCCTATATTGTACATTATCTAAGCTCTTCTAGATTCATTATTACCATGGTCTTTGGATTCAATCGTTTCATAATGTATGCACACCCTCCACTCCCTGAGGAGTATGTTGCCATTGAGGCGCACACTATAGGACAACCTACACTGACTTTCACATCCTAGTACCGGGTACCAATTATACTTGGGTAGAGAGGGTTTATTTCTAATTGGTCTTATGCTAATTCATCTAATCGCCAACTCGTCTATTATAATTTGGTCTATCATCAATTCGTTCTCTATCCACATGGTCTAATTGCAATTTCGCCCCCTCATCATTTCGTCTCATAACCAGTTGGTCCAATAGCCATTTAGTCCATAAACCATTTTTCTAATTGAACAAGTGTTATTGGGTGAAATGAATGACAAGAAAATGGGTATGAAGACCGACTGGTTATTAGACTAATTGGTGATTAGATGAAGTGATTATTGGACCAAATGGTTGTTAGACGAAATATTGATGGACGAAATGGCATTAGACTAAATGAAGGTAAAACGTGATGAGTGGACGAGTTGACAATAGATGAATCGGGAGTAGGGAGTGTGTATTAATGCCCTGTTAAACGACGCTACAAACGTGGGATTTATACTCACGACCCTTGAATTAAAGAATCGGAGTCGCCATTTAATACATATAATAATTCATTGGCAAAAATGTATATAGATAATATTAGTTTGCAATATTATAAGTTGTACTTGAGTAGACAAAAATATGCTGGAGACCGCTACCATAAACAGTGCTTGACTAGGGTAGCGGCCTCAAACGTAATAGCGAAATAAAAAAGAAAACGAAGTCAAATACAAATCGGGCATTGACTTAAATAAATTATAAACACTAACATAATCATTAATACGATATTTGCATTCAAGGACCTGATATTATGTGCACAGTTGACGTGTTTGGGTGTGTTTGTGCATGTGCAAACGTGTGCGTGTGTGCAAATGTATATTTAAAATTGTGTGTGTATGTATAAGTGTGTATGTGTCGATATAATTTATGAGAGTCAGAACCATTGCACTACGGCTCATTCAGGGAAAAATAATTAAACCAGTAAGTTTGGAAAAAAAACCTTTTTGGATAGGCATTGTGATAAATAACTTGTAACAAATTAGTTTTCGTTTGCTGTTGGTTTATCATCATAATTTAAAATATAAAATTCAAGAATTAAATCCTTTGTAATCCATTTATATAATGTATTGTATATTTAAGAATGCAGACCTTGGCAATATTATTGACATTCTTCTAAAGACTTTTTTCTTTTTTTGTATTTTATTTCTCAATTTGTAATAAGTTACTTGAACAATAATTATAAAATATTAATTTGGAAGAAAAACCAAAAATTGAATACTTTTAGATTTGATGTCGAACGACATTCCTAGGATTAAATATTACATCACCAGTCATCCTTTATCCATTTAGATGTTTATACGATAATCCGGTTAGGAACCATTAATAATCATCGATAGAATAAGAGTACTAAACGAAATGAAAATGAGCAACGTTTTTCGTTTAATTCCACCTGACTTCATCACACAGGTTTTATGGGCACAAAGCTGAAATAATTACGAAAGAAAAGCACACATAAAAACTAATACTGGACGGTATCAAGAGAGCAACTATAGTTCATGAGGGATTCTATCATATTTGTTTGTTTGATTGATCCCAATAGGCTGAGATAGAAAAAAACCCATTAAATTCTTCAAGTTCATAGCGGAAAATATATCCTTGAATAGGATTTTAAAAAGAGAAAAAGTGCATCGTCAATTATTCAGCCAAGCTTTATCGTTTATCGTTAAACGTAATATATATATATATATATATATATATATATATATATATATATATATATATATATATATATATGTATATATATATATATAGCAAAAAGCGCGAGCAGAAATTTTTTGATATTGTGATCTGAAACTAGATAATGATTTGAATTAGAGAACAAGTTGGGTATCTGAATAAACATGCGCGAGCGTGTTTCATATTTAGACCTAGAATATACGCATTCTAAATACAACTGTAATCATGAAAATCATGAAACTTTGATAGTCCGATCTGAAAAAAAAGAGTCAAAAGCACGAGTGATTTGGGGGGGGGGGTTCAATTTGGTTTAACTTTTCACCAGAGTAGGCCCTACTAGAATAATGTGAACGGGAGCTGTAGTTCCTGTACTGTTGTTTTAGTATACCCTTCAATATTATCAATGATAACCTCTAGGAAATATGCAATCTCGACTAATTATCCTCATCAGTTGCGTATTTATTCAGCATGGATGCTTTTTTGTTGGGGGGGGGGGGGGGCAAACGCCCATGTCCTTACAGTCATTTCCTAGATTTACTTTATAAGCAACATAAATGTGTTATAATCTCATAAGCCATATGCAACTAAAAATTAAATTTCATGTATATTGTCCTGAAAATTTAACATTCTGGGCAATGTTTGAGAACCTGAACAGGACGCGTATGTAACTAGATAATTACCATAAGCGCGAAGCGCGAGCAGAAATGTTAAATATTATGGACTGGTCGAAAAGTAAGTCATCAAGACGATACATATTCAACGATTAAAATGAAATTTTTTTGATATTCCAACCTAAAAAGATGAGATTTCAAATCCCCCAATGGGACATTCGACATTCATTTCCATCTCTCCTTTTCTTATCTTTCTTCCCATCTTTCTCTCTTTTTAATATTATTCTCTTCCTATTTTTTCTTCTTCTTTTCCTTTCTTTTCCCTCTTCCTCTTTTTTTCTCTTCCCCCATTACTTATCCCTCTTTCTTTTTCTTTTCTTTCCTTTCCCCTTTTTTCTCTTTTATTTTTTCTCCTCTCCCTCCCCATTCCACTCTCTCTTTTTTCTTATCTTTCTTCCCATCTTCCTCTCTATTTAAATATTCTTCTCTTCCTTCCTCTTTTTTTCTTCTTCTTTTTCCTCCTTTTCCTTTGTCCTAGCTTTCTTTTCTTCTCTTGCTTTTCCCTCCTCTCTTTTTTCTCTTCTTTCCCCCTCTTCTCCCTTTTTCTTTGTCTTTCCTTTCCTCCTCTTACTCTCTTTTCTATTATCTTCTTTTCCCATCTTCCTCTCTCTTTTTATTCTCTCCTTTTCCCCTCTCCCCCTCCCTTTTTGAGCGGGGGGGGGGGGGGGGGAGGGGGTGGGTGAGGCAGTTCCCCCTCGCCCCCCCATGGATCCGCACCTGATAGAACCCCATGGTCTCGTATCATTTGACCTTTGGACCTCTCGATGACATTTGATATATCTGATCATAATTCTACACGCACTGCGGACTATCGGACCCGCGGTCTATCGGACCCGCGGTCTAACGGACCCGCGGTCTATCGGACCCGCGGACTATCGGACCCGCGGTCTATCGGACCTGCGGTCTATCGGGATGTCCCCGCATTTTCTGCTGGGTTTCGCTAATTTTTTTTGCACTATTTTACGTGCCAGGGTATTCTGGTACTTAAATTATTTTTAATAATGTAACGTTTCCGCCGGTACACTTTCTACTAGTACAAGTATAATTTTGAGCTTCACATGTCCAAATTTTTTAGTTTTGCGATTCATTTCCATGGAAATTTCAACAAAATGAATATAACATAGGTTCATATATAAATGATATTGACTTTCACAAGATAACAAAATAAATTAAGTTTTATTTTTTATCAATTTAGAATTTCAGATATGGAATTAAAACTATATATCAGTAATGGATAGGAGAAATAATAATTTTCCGGACAATATTAAGGGTTTATTAAACTAAAGGATTTCCCTGATTAATCATGGATGCAGTCCATATGATGTCAATGAAAAAATGGCGACAAGTTGACTGAAGTAGCGGTTATCCGATGACCTTGAAAACCAATGGCGTAGAATGACGTATGTCGAAGGTTATCGGAGATCCACGAAGTCTGTTGAAGAATGGCGTCACCGAAGTGTAGGCGCTTTCGACCTGTCGCATGACGTCGAAAAGAAACTAAGCTGAACTCGGGGTTGAATATTCAGGATATGTCATCATGGTTCAGGGCTGACGAAAACTGAAGGCTTCTAAGGATGTAGCCCCAGAATAAAATGGCTGTCCTTGGGTAACAGCTCCCTGACCAAAGGACCCTTGAAAATTGAATAAATTCCCATTATCTAAAATGGCAAATTCTAATTTTTAACATCTCAATGATTACTTTTATAAATCATTTGATAAATACATGTCTTTCTTATTATTTAATAAGCAACGACAGAATATCTAGATAGTAATAATTCATCTGCATAAATTATAAATCCTACAAAAATTGACATAAACTCACTCCTGAAAAAAATACTGAAATAAAACTATTCCATCAATGCAATATAATTGTGATAATTATTTGAAGCCGGAAATTGTTTAAAACTCACAGCGTAAACTTATGCCAATCAAAGTTACCGAAAACAGGCTTCTGATTGGTATAATTATTACAGCAAAATCTGGATAAGACTTTTAGACCAGAATTACCTCTTAGAGTGAAGAATGTAATATTTCTCTTTTTAAGCTGAAATATACTGATAAAAATATAAAATAGACTCACCACCATTGTGGGTAGGAAAACTCCCAAATTAATTAAAACTGAGTGTCATATCTTCCTTGCTCCTCAGAACACAACCTCTCTCGAAGAGTAACAAAATGAAATAGGTGCACTGTACAATCAATAGACCTCGGGCGGGTCTTGGAATGTTAAGTGTTTATTCCACCTGTTATTAGAACCTGGAAGAGCTGAATACTTTATAGCCCTTCCTATTTAAAGTAATTAATAGTCTGGTAGGGAGATAGGGTTCCCATGCACCCGAATGATATATTTTTTTAAACTACATTTTTGTAATCCGGAAGATGTCTAGTGAATGAATTTTGATGTTCCCAAAACGAAATATTGTCCCATGGGGTTCAAATTCAAGATGGCGTCCAAAATGGCCGCCATATTCATGGGATTTGGATTTTCGTACATAGATTCCGCCACAAACATGCATTTGCCACAAAATTAGTGTCATATGAAAGATAAATAAATTTTCTACAAGTTGATACTATTCATGGGTGATGAAAAGGTAATTTGGCTGAGATTTTAATAAGAAAAGTGCAATTTTGAGATTTTTTTCCAAAAAATTGAAAATTTGTGAAATACATAATTTGCCATAAATCTAAAGAAAATAGCGGAATCGCGTCGAAAATTTCTAGAGAACTTTCCTAATATACAATTATTAAGTGGACGAAATTCCAAATTAATATCATTTTTAGTCACAAACTTACAATGTCTCAAACTCGAAAATTCAATTTTCAGAAATTTAGCTTTTTTACTGCATGTCGGAGACTTGGATATACTAATGTATATTGTCACATTTTCAACCCAGAAAATGGAAATAGGCCTTAATAAAATGAGAAATTATGTATTATTTTGTTGGTAGAATTTACTACAATCCCTTTATTCTTCGATTTAAAGTCGGTTGATATAGTTTTTAAAAGAATTAAGACTTTTTGCCAAAATTTGTATGTTTTTGGTAAAAGAAATTGCACGTGCACTGTTATTGATCAGATTTATTATGAGTATAAGTAATAAATGCACAATCTCAACATTCGATATGAAAGAGGATGTATCAACGAGAATATTGACAGGCCTCATGCCAATATAAGTATCTTCATTTGCTTCAGATAGAAGGAAAATATACTGAATGTATTAAGCGATTTTGCGCTAAAGTGAGGCCAAAAAGCAACCTCAGTGTGGCAGTCACACCCATGAAAACGATTGCAAAGTGATGAATGGTATGTCATTCAAATAATACAATAGCTTGGATCAGCCTCTCGCATCGATTGTGTTAGTATGACTAACACACCGTAATGTACAGTATGTATTGTGCATGGTAATAGAAATGTATCTGATTCAGAAGAATGCAAAGACAAAAAAGGTGTTTCTGTTACATTATAAAGAAATTTATTTAATGAAGTCTCTTGGAAACAGTAATAAGATACACTAGCACTGCAATCGTTTCAGAACGATGTGCATGCATTGACGCCTCTGATTTAATAGAGGGCAAGAAACAGGAGGAGATCAAGAGAAAACTCTAGATGATATACATTCTCAAAATATTACAGGGCACTATTTCTTAAAGGAATGATCACTGATGCGTAAAACACAGTTGGAGTATGTGAAATGATACAATTGGCAAACCCTGAAAACATGAGACCAAAATAAATTCAAACAAGGAAGTTATGGCAATTTAACTATTTTAAGACTTTGCAATAGAAGGCGCTATTTCTAAAGGTTATGGTCCCTAATTATGGACAGTATGTCTACCAAATCAGAATGAATTTGGATGAGAAACGGAGGCAGGAGAGGACTAACAAAAATTACATGTTAATCAAATTGGATTTTGGCAGATTTTGCTTTTCATAGGAAATTACATTCTCGAGTCAAACAAATTTCGTCCATTTTTAGACCATGTGGCCGCTGAAGAAAGAGAGAGAGAGAAAGACGCAGAGAGAGTAATAGAAATAAGCATACAAATTCGCTGACAATTCATCAACGTAACCCAGTGTTAAGTACATATCAGAACGATGTGCATGCATAAACTGAGTTTATCGCCTTAATGGACAAATGGCGTGCCATAGGACGTTCAGTTCGTTTTTGCGCGAAACCGATGCAATAGACACTGTGTACAATTCTGTTGTTGATAATGTGTACATAGTGAGCAGTATACCATGTGTTCAGATTGACTTATCTTGAAATTTTCTGTTGTAACCTATGTCGTATTTGGTATCACTGGAAAGAGTATTCCAATGCGGTGACATTGATACCACTTTTATTTGTGCGCAGGCAATAGACCGGAAGTAAATGCCATATAAAGAAAGACATTAAAAATGAAGGTTTTGCACAATAATTTTAAGCTGACGTCAGCAATTTGTTAGTTTCTGTTACAAAACATTAACGAACTGTTGAAGTATATATCAATACTCATATCTGCCAAGTTAGAAATAATAAGCTTCAATAATAAGGAAATAAGAGCAAGTTGAAGTTGTGCTGGCATTAAAGTGCCTTTTGGGGTATTTTGCTGATTTTGGGGAGCATTTTTCAGATATTTCGTCAGTTGTAAGGTATATATTTTTTTAAATGGCATGAAAGGGCATATCTTGAAGACCCTAAATCCAAGAAAGGGTACGGGTTTGGCCATGCATGACGCAATGAGGAGCATTCAAAGGTAAGTGTTTTTGAAACTTTAGAGGGCGCTTTTTCAATGACGAAAAATCAGTGATGCGTGAAAACTAAGTAGTATGTATGATATGGTACTGTAATCAACTCCTGAATATATGAGCTCGAAATGAATAAAAACAAGAAAATTATGGCCATTTTACGATTTTTTGACTTTACATTTTAATAAATATGAAGTTTTTGAAGGAAGGCTATTTCGGATTTGAATTTAAGGCATGAAGATGGCATTTTGAAGGTCAAGTTATACGTCGCAGATGACGGAACAACTCTTGGACTATCTATAGCAATTTGTTAGAAGTCTTTAGCATGCAGGATAACTGAGATATGAAAGAATGAAGAATGGTATGCAAATGGACTTGAAATTGACAAAATGGCGCCTGGATGGTCATGCATGAGTGATTTTGGAAAATGGAAGACGAGAGGCACAACTAGGGATGCTGGACAACATGTCTACCAAATTTGGTTGAATTTGGATGAAGGACGGAGCCAGGGTAGAGCTAACAAAACCATGTGTTAAACAAATGGGATTTTGGTGGAAGAAGAAGAAGAAGAAGAAGAAGAAGATTACGGAATAGGAATATGGAACAAGAACAATGCATTGTCGCCATTGGGCGTCAATGCAATTAGCACTGCAGGTAATAGAGATGAAGTTCTGACACATCAATACACAACTCAAAAGAACATGTCAAAGCTACCCCACCTTATCTGTATTTTTAATCTATGGCCTGTATTCCAAAATCAGGTTTATTTTCCAACAAGTTCTAACTCTTTTCTAAATTTATGAAGAGCCAAAATTTGAAAATTCTGTTTATTTTATATCTCGTATGTTTACAACTCTGTACCTTTTGCTTTCATAACGAAGGAAAAAACCCTCAATTATCATTCTCAGACAACTATAAACCATTTGGGGGTCAATATTAATTGAATCGGCTCTCCACAGTGAAAGTCATTGGGGGTAATTCTGTCGTCAATCAAAAAGTGATCATAGTCGAAAATCATAACATAGTTCAGGTAACCGAAGATCTGACATATCTGATGATCGTTTACCAAAACAAAAGAAATCACGATCAAAATCAAAAGGTCGAAAGAACTAACCAATCAGCGAAATGGACACAGCACACGATACTATCACAGATCATGATCATTATCAGTTGGAAAGCAGTCTATCTAACTTTACATAATTTGACACAATACACACCAATAGGCCACACACAGTTGTAAGTTTAGAAGGTACAGTAGCATTTGCTACCATTGACATATGTCCACAGAGTCGGTCAACATAAGCTCTACCTAAGAGTTGACTCAAGTGCAAGTACTAACACTATCATAGTACGTACGCCAAGAAAATATAAAGTTCAAAGTGCGAATCATTAGTGAAACAAACATCAGTAAAACTTGAAGCTTATGGTGAGATTCCAATCAAATTTAAAGGTACACTTGACATAAAATGTTATAGTCCAAAATGGTCAACACAGACATTCTATGCAGGTTGTTAGGTTACACTGACCTTGGAATTATCAAAATTCACTCAATGTACAATTATGACCATACACATTACCCTAAACCTAAACAAACACTTATCAAAAGTGATAAGGATCTCGAACAAGCATTTCCAGAGCACTTCGATGCTATTGGTAGTTTCAAAGGAAAAGCGATGCTTCGTGTCAAGGACATCGCTAAACCTATCATAGACGCACCACGCAAGTGCAGCACACTAATTGAAGGACAAGATCAAGATCAACGTGGAGGAACACGACAAGAATCTGTACTTGTTCATGGAGACAGCAAAGCAAGAAGGCTTAGTGTTCAACAGCTCCAAGTGCACAATCAAGAAAGAAGCTATCAACTTCTTTGGCTCAAAGTGCACTAAATCAGATATCTACCCAGATCCTAGCAAAGGTAGAAGCCAACACATTACCCAAGTACTATTACCCAAGGACAAAGAGGATGTTCAGAAATGCCTAATATTGTTCAAATACCTAGCAGCATATATTCTTAATTTGTGGGAAAAGTCGGCACCACTTCGATAACTTCTCCACAAGGAAGTACCGTTCATCTGGGACGAAGATCATGAACATTCCTTGAACAGCCTGAAATGTTCAGAATCATCAGGTGCATGCCTACAGTTCTATGACCCAGAGAAAGAGAGAACTGTCAAGATAGATGCATCAATGAAAGATCTAGGAGCATGCCTGCTTCAGGAAGGTCACCTGCTGCATTTGCATCCAAAGTCTTTCCACTGCACAGTCCAGCTACTCAAACATAGAGGGAAATCTTAGTCCTAATGTTTGGTATCAAACGCTTCTATAATACCTGTTCGGGAAGGAATTCACAGTCATAATCAATCACAGACCACTGGAAATTATATGAAAAAAAAAACTATTACAAGTGCACCGCCGCATCTACAGGGATCGCTTATCAAAGTCCAAGGAAACAGGA
Organism: Lytechinus variegatus; assembly: GCF_018143015.1. Taxonomy (NCBI): domain Eukaryota; kingdom Metazoa; phylum Echinodermata; class Echinoidea; order Temnopleuroida; family Toxopneustidae; genus Lytechinus; species Lytechinus variegatus. The sequence continues at coordinate 51,245,470 of NC_054743.1, forward strand.
GTCAAGTCAAGTACCCAACTGGAAACTACATGATTCTTTCCGATACGTTGAGTCGACTTCCTAGTCCCAAGGAAGCATGCGATGTACCGTTAGGTGTCAAAGTTAAATCCATCTGCTCTGAGGAAAAAGATTCGCATATGCGATCGACTTTTTACTCTTCGGACAACTCAAGAGGACACAACTTCAGAGAGAAACGGCTAATAAAGTACCAGACAGATTGCTCGTGAGACAGTGTTCTTGTCAAACATCAACAAGGACATCGACCAGTTGATAAAGCAGTGTGAAACATTCTAGAAACATCAGGCAAGGCAGCAGAAGAAAAGAAGTGGAATATCAAGCACATTACTTCTTCTCCACACTATCCAAGATCAAACGGATTAGCTCAGAGGATGGTTCGTACCGTCAAGAATCTGTTGACAAAATGTCCTCAGACTGGCCAAGACAGTCAACTAGCAATGATGAAACTGAGAGCAACACCAGTCGAAAGTAACTTGAGATCACCAGCAGAAATGTTATTTGGTAGACCCATCATAACCACATTATCAAGTCACTATTTCTCGAGAGATTCTACTGCCACTGATTTTCTCTTGAATAGGCAAGACAAGGTGAAGGAAGTGAATTATCGACATGCAAGTTCTGATCTACTACTTCTGCATTTAGGACAGCCAGTGAGAGTTATACACCCAAGATAACATATTTGGATACTAGCTAAAGCATCCAAAGTCCGTGAGGAACCCAGGTCTTACGAAGTATCAAAGCCAAAACGGAGGAATCTTGAGAAGGAACATATCCCCGGGGGCCACTTACATTGACGAGTGGATACCATGCGTGACCAAAAAACACGTAAAAAGGATGTCTTTTTCAAGATAGGGCACGTTACGTACGTAACGTGATAAGGGTGTCAAAAACACAAAAATATTGAAAAAAGGGTATCTATTTCGCTCAGAAAAATATACGTGTTTAGGGCCAAATATGCGGGGATAATAAAACAAAATCAAAATGTTTTATAAAGGATGTCCTTTTTGCCCCAACACTACGTGTTTAGAGTCCGATTTCCGCGAGGCGTGGAAGGTGGGGGCCACACTAAACCAAAATAATGGTGTCTAAAAAAGGTAAAACCGACGACCGACGGGTGCGTGACATAACAATAAAATATCTCTGTACTTGTTTAGGGGTTCATTTCAGGGAATACTTGCTAAGTTTATCGTTTTATTTCCAATACTTGTTAAGGGGTGCATTTTCAGGATATGGAAAATACATCGCTCTTCTTGTTTAGGGGCTCAGTTCTGGGAATACTTGCCAATAGTATTTGTTTCCAATACTTGTCAAGGGTAGGGTTTCACACGCCAATACTTGTTAAGGGGTGCATTTTCAGAATATGGAAAATACGTGTTTAGGGTGCTTTTCAAGACCCCGTGATCGCGCATGATTTTCACTCGTTAATGGAAGTGCCCCCCCCCCGGAACAGATCACACGTGAGGGAAATTCCATCCACCATCCCCACTCCAAAGCAGGGCTCGAAATTAGCGGTTGCCCAGAGGGCAACCAAGAAAATTCTGTTGTTTTTTCTCAAATACAATAAAATACCCCAGAATTTTGCAGCAAGCAAAATTGCTTTTCTAGTCCAAAGCTTACAACTTCTGGATCAGGAATATATCTTTCAAGATCACATTGGCACAAAGTTTTAGCTCAAAAAGATTGCCCAAATCTAGCACATGAGCCTGCCAGTAACTTCTAAGATTGACTGCCTGTCTGTCAAAGTTTGGCTTAGTCCTCCCTAAGAAATATAAAGCTTACATTTTGACATGACAAGTTGTAAAATTTAATTTACAGCAGGCCTTTTCCGTGGTACTGATTCGTCACCACATTTTCTATTTCGAAAAAAATTAATTAGATTAATAACACAACCAAACACATCTCAATGTACCAAAAGGATCCTCCCCTTCTTTACATTGGTCAACAGAAAGAGGCTTTTGTCATTTTTGGCACTTTGATGTATCAGAATTGTTTAATCTAATTCGTAAAGAATAAAGATAACCCACTCAATTAATTCATCATACTCAGAATACCCTCAAAACGTTTGTAATTTGTTTTCCTATGATGCCGCATTGAAAAGTTCGTCAAGGTGGCGGCCAAGGGACAATATTCAAGTTTTCAGAACATCAAAATAAATTCATTTAGTATACGACTCCATGATTGAAAAGGTGTAGGTTAGAAAAACCTATCAATATGGTGAAAAGGGTGGTAAAGATAATGACAATATTGTACATCTGAAACTGTAAAATGCAGTAAAAAACAACAACTAAATTTCTTAATAACTGTATATGAGGAAAGTTTTCTAGAAAGTTTCAAGGCAATTCCTTTAATTTCCTTAGATATATGGTAAATCAAGTATTGCAAATTTTCATTTTTGGGGGAAACATTTTCAAAAATGCATTTTTCTTAAGATCTCAGCCGAATCACGTTTGCATCACCTATGAATAATATCAACTTGTAGAAAATTTATTCATCTTTTATATGACACTATTTTTTTGTTCGAAGATAAACCTGATTTAGGAATACAGGCCATAGATTCAAAATACAGATAAAGTGGGGGTAGCTTTGACATATTCCTTTGAGTTGTGTATTGATGTGTCAGAACTTCATCTCTATTACCTGCAGTGCAAGTGTAACTTATAACTGTTTCCAAGAGACTTCATTAAATAAATTTCTTTATAATGTAACAGAAACACCTTTTTTGTCTTTGCATCCTTCTGAATCAGATACATTTCTATTACCATGCACTGTACATTACGGTGTGTTAGTCATACCAACACAATTGATGCGAGAGGCTGATCCTAGCTATTGTATTATTTGAATGACATACCATTCATCACTTTGCAATCGTTTTCATGGGTGTGACTGCCACACTAAGGTTGCTTTTTGGCCTCACTTTAGCGCAGAATCGCTTAATACATTTAGCATATTTTCCTTCTATCTGAAGCAAATGAAGATACTTATGGTGGCATGAAGCCTGCCAATGTGGTCGTTGATACATCCTATTTCATATCGAATGTTGAGATTGTGCATGTATTACTTATATTCATAATAAATCTGATCATTAATAGTGCATGTGCATTTATTTTTACCAAAAACATACAAATTTTGGCAAAAAGTCCTAATTCTTAAAAAAAAAACTATATCAACCGACTTTAAATCGAAGAATGAAGAGATTGTAGTAAATTCTACCAACAAAATAATACATAATTTCTCATTTTATTAAGGCATAATTCCATTTTCTGGGTTGAAAATGTGACAATATACATTAGTATATCCAAGTCTCCGACATGCAGTAAAATAAGCTAAATTTCTGAAAATTGAATTTTCGAGTTTGAGACATTGTAAGTTTGTGACTAAAAATGATATTAATTTGGAATTTCGTCCACTTAATAATTGTATATTAGGAAAGTTCTCCAGAAATTTTCGACACGATTCCGCTATTTTCTTTAGATTTATGGCAAATTATGTATTTCACAAATTTTCAATTTTTTGGAAAAAAATCTCAAAATTGCACTTTTCTTATTGAAATCTCAGCCAAATTACCTTTTCATCACCCATGAACAGTATCAACTTGTAGAAAATTTATTTATCTTTCATATGACACTAATTTTGTGGCAAATGCATGTTTGTGGCGGAATCTATGTACGAAAATCCAAATCCCATGAATATGGCGGCCATTTTGGACGCCATCTTGAATTTGAACCCCATGGGACAATATTTCGTTTTGGGAACATCAAAATTCATTCACTAGACATCTTCCGGATTACAAAAATGTAGGTTAAAAAAATATATCATTCGGGTGCATGGGAACCCTATCTCTCTCCCCTACTATAAATACATAGGTCTTTTGTACAACTCAATCAATAACACTGCCATCACAAGGCCAAAATGAGTAATCATTACCTTTTGAAGTTAGACTTTCTTTATTTAAACATAACTTTCAAAACTACACCATTAATCAATTTTTCCTGTTAACATTTTCTTTGTTAAATAAACAAATTTTAGAATTTGGTTTGAGTGCAAAAATAAAAAAGAATAGCTTGTGACACTAAGTTTCAAGTAGTTCTTTATTTCAAAATGAAAATGTCGTCACCATGTCAATAATCAACCTTCATTTTTAAGACGTTCTTTAAAATAATAAAAAAAAGCTTCGGATGTATGTACTTGAGTGACTTTGTTAATTTGTACACATGCCTATATCTTTTGCGATATTTATTTGGCTCCGTTTCAGATATTTCTTTATTTTAAGATGATAATGTCATCATACCAATAATTGTCCTCGATTTTAAAGACGTTCTTAAAAATGAAAACTCTGATATCAAAGACTTTCTTTACGATTAAAGCAAGATACTCCATGTAAGTACTTGAGCGATTTCTCCATTACCTTGCCACAAATGCCCATATCCTGGTAACATTGAGCATTCTCGCTTTCAGGTAAAATTGCAATGTCATCACAATACCAATAATTGTCCTAGAGTTTAAAGACGTTCTTAAAAGAGAAAATATCTATATGGACACTTCATTCTGATGGATTCATTAGTGTTGGCGATACATGTCAGCCTGTGTCGGCTTTGAATTACTGGAATGATTTGCCACTTGCGAGCAGAGACACTCTCCATCGCTAGCAATTTTCAGGAAAGCATTAAAACCTATCTTTATGTAGTTTGTAGTACGAAGATTATATAACCCTATTAAATTAATTATTGCAAGCGCTTTTGGCCCTATGGGAAAGCGCAGTGAAAATAATACGTAAAAATAGAAATAATCATAACACCCTTAGAACATTTTGTCCATGAGAATAGATTGGGTTGTTTGATCGAGATCGAGAGTCTCATTGAACAACCCGATTGTATCCAAGCTATCCCGTTATCTATTGAGTCAGCTTGATTGGATTGTCTGCAGACTTTCTTTATGGTAAATTGCTAATTCATCTACTTCCAACTCGTCCAGCCATTCCGTCCATCAACATTTCATCTAACAACCACGTGGTGTAATAATCATTTGTTCCAATCATCAATTACAATTTCGTCTATGACCATTTCATCTCATAACCAGTTGGGTCTAATATCCAATTCATTTTCATTCATTTTGTAAAATTAACACTTAGTCCAATTAGACCAAATGGAATATGGACGAAATGGCAATTGGACCAATTGGTCGTTAGACCAAATGGTGAGTGGACGAATTGGCAATAAGACCAAGTGGATAGTGGACGAACTGATGGTCGACCTGGGGCCCGTTTCAAGGACTTACAACTGTTGTAACTTTGACATTATGGTAATTACCCTGGTAATAGGGCCCATCGACCAATCAGAATCAAGGTTACCACTGTAGTTACCATAATGTCAAAGTTACAAGAGTTGTAAATCCGAAACGGTCCCCAGGTGATAGAAGATAAGTTGGCGATTGGTCGTATTGACATTAGATTAGACGAACTGGAAATAAACATTTCTCTATCGATGAGAGTGTACTATCCAAATGGGATATTTTACCTTCTTAAAGAACTGGCATAATATATCGAAACAAATCAATTTTATTGATTAATTTTGCATGTTATGAAAAGAAACTGAAACAATAATGAAAAGAATCTGAGAAAATAATGCTAATGATGATGATTATAATGATGATAATATATACTACTATTATTATTTCTACTAATACAAATACTATTACTAATAATAATGATGATGATAATATTAATGATAATAATGATGATAATATCATTATTAATAATACGATAACGATAGAAATTATAATGCGGATGGTCTAATGATATTGTTGCTGTTGTTATTAATATTATCGTCACCATCATTAATGTCTACTGTATAATTGTCATCATTATTTCATGATATCATTTCAGTATTTTGTATTTAAAAGAAGGTTGATCAATAAAATACTTTTTGTATTGGGGTGAGGTGAATGGCTACCCGGCAGGAGTAATTCCTTGCATGCACTGAGAGCCGGTGATGGTAGCTCGAGCTAAAGCCGGGGTAATAACAGCAGCGCTTTGTATCCTCTGGCAAAAGCGCATAAATCGAGCTATTATTATTATTTGTTGTACCTTTCCCATATCAAGGGGTGTGAAGTGCCACTTTTGAATAGTATAGAGAAAGGTTACAGTCACTACAGTTGTCACCATCATCACCATCGCGATCATGAACACCTCTACGTCAATTATCATCATCATCATCGTCGTCATCATCATCACCACCGCAAGCACCACCAACGTCATCATCGCCACCATCGTGATCATCACCCTCATCATCATCATAATCACAATCATAGTCATCTACGCCATCGTCATCATCATCACAATCATTATCACCTACACCATCGTCATCATCACCACCACCACTACCACTACCATCATCACCATCATCGTGATCATCACCGTCATCATCATCATCGTCATCAACATCATTGTCATCGTCATCACCATCATCGTCATCATCACTGTCATCATTTATTATCGTCGACATCATTTATTTTATCCCATTTGTCAAAATTAATTTAATAAAGAAAAAAATATTTAAGATTGACATGAGGGCTGCAAGATAATACAATAGGATAGGCAAAATAAATTACCGAATCCACGAAGTTCCCCAAGTGTGATAATGATTACGATGATTTTGATAATTGTGATGATGATAATGAGGATCATCTTGATGAAGATGGTAATGATGATATTAATGAATTGAATTATAATGATAAAAACCATCTAAATGTGAAATTTTTACGGCCAGAGCCCTCCCCCCACACACATTTTCATCTCACTCCCATTTCAAAACCGTTTCGGGGACTGTGGATGATTCTGATGAAAATATCAAATGCTGCGATGCTCCTACAAAAAGAAGATTTTCTTAAGTCATACGTAAAATCTCATAAAAATGAAGCATAAAATTCGCACACGGAAGAACGACATTTCCTTTATAAAACTGATCAATCAAAAATGTCTAATTCTGAGCAAGCGCACGAAGGCACCTGTCATTGGGTGGATGCTCATGCATAGAATTTGCCGGAGTTGGTGTTACCTAACTTTTAGATCACGACTCATAACTCGTGCATATATTCTGAGATTTGGAGGGCAGTTTTCTTTCCTGTCAGTGAGAAGCGACATCAGAAAGCAACTAATATCTCTTTCAAGAATTCGTATTACTTTGATTTCCAAAGGTAAGTTCTGTTTTAAAGTATTGTTTGGGATAAGTCATTTTGCAATTTAAAGATGAATGCATGATCATATATCATGTTTATCATGTCACGTACACTTCTTTTTCGTTTTCCTGTTGATCGGCGAGGTCCGTCTGTGAGTGCTGGGGCTGGATTCTGGAGACCTTTAATCTCTCTTTTTCTTATTTCCTTTTCTATTTTTATTTCCAATTTTTCTTTTTAATTCAACTGGTCATGTTCAAGTTGGTACCTTATTTTTTTATATGCTAAACAACTGCAAGAATATTTATTAGGAGGCTGCACTCTACAAGCTCCGCTTTTTAGCAGCCTCCTCCATTTCCAACCTGATTTGTAATAATCTTGAATATAATTTTCTGTACAGGAATATTTGAAATATGTTTTGTTATTTATATATGTCAACATGTACAGAAGAAACTGTAATTGTTGAAAATGGAAATAAACGAATGGAATATATTACTAAAACAAATCTACTTTTGTATTATTAAAAATATAGTAAATTTAAACACTTTTTGTTAGTATATTCATTTCATCTTTCAAATGTTTATTCTGATACTAGAAATTGATCTTGCTTTCATTTGTGAAAAAAATGATTTTAGGTTTTTGTTCATTTGTATAATGCAGTTTTCGAGAAGATTGCCTAAAGTAGAAATTCAATGTCTTTTTTATTATTATCATTATAAATGGTCTCTTGGGGTTGATTGGAATAGTGCGCATTGAATTCATTATTCTTTAAGCGAAGGTGACATATAGGGCTATCTGAAGGAAATAATATATTTATCTAGCATTACCACTTTTAATCTATTAGCTCTAATCTTTTTTTGCGGAAATATTGTAAAGTGCGTTCATATTCAGAGCCGATTTAAAATGTCTACACACACAGAATTGTTTTATACAAGTAGTATGAAAAATATACAACCACTGGTTATCCCGTGCCTCAGCTAATAATTGGTTAAAATTTAACCATCTGCAAGTTGTCTAAAGTTTATACAATTTCTTAAATGTTTTAAGCAATAATAAGTAAAGGTGTTGTACAATTGTGTTGCTTAAACTTTTAACTTTAGGAGTTGGTCAAAGGAGTTGTATAAATATTAGGCAATTGGTTAACTTGATTATTTTATTCCACTCTAATTGCTTAAATTTTTAATATTGTTTTTTAAAAAGGTTGTTAATATCTAACATTGCATAAAAATGAGTCATGATTGCAATTTCGCGCTGTTTCGTGCCGCGCACAAAGGCTTCTGACGTCACTTTTTCTATCGATCGTAGATTGGAAATTGGCGATCAGAAGAAAATGGCGTGCCCGGTGGAGGAACTTCTCCGAACCTGAAGACTTGATGTCCTGATTGGGCAATTTAAAGGTGAGGAGCTTACCGTATATTTGAGCGTAGTGCTCATCGTAGTACCAAGAACAAAATACTGTAATTTTGTTGGTTTTATTTTCTGAAATTTGAGTTGGTTGAAGGAGTTGCATAAATATTAGGCCATGTTTGGTTCATCTTATTGTTTTAACCACAATAATTTCCTAAATTTTAGGAACTTTATTAAGAGGATGTTTGTATTTTAATCCATGATGGTTATTTTCACTGTTTTAACCATACAAGTTACTTAAAATGGTACATACTGGAACATTGCAATGAAACACCATGCACTCAATCAAGATGCGAATTTGACATATTTTAATAATATACAAAGTGCTTTCAATTTGCTATTCGCTCGGATCCACTATTTTACAAAGAGATCCTCGATCAAGCCCTAGGCCTAGCGGCTAGCCTAGGGTATTCGGTACGGTATAGTTTACCGTCACGTTGGCCTCGCTCGTAGACGCCAGCACATGCCAGAGGCATGACGCAATATTATCGTCAAATTTCAGAAAATAAAATCACCAAAATTACAGTATTTTGTTCTTGATAATACGGTGAACACTACGCTCAAATATACGGTAAACTACTCACCTTTAAACTGCCCAATTAGGACATCAAGTCCCCAGGTTCGGAGAAGTTCCTCCACCGAGCACGCCATTTTCTTCTGATCGCCAATTTCCAATCGACGATTGATAGAAAAGGTGACGTCAGAAGCCTTTGCGCGCGGCACGAAACAGCGCGAAACCGCAATCATGACTCATTTTTATGCAATGTTGAATCCTTTCATAATTCTTTGGCGCGAAAATATTGGTCGCGTGACTCATTTTATTCAAAGTTGAAAAATATTTAGCTTTTATCAATCGATCGATTTTTTTTATTCAACGAAAAGTTATAAAGCAACTACAATGTATATATATGCTTTTTATACAACTTCCGCAATTTTTATACAATTCTATTTTAACTTATGCAATTTTATACCGCGTTTTGTGTGTGTATGATAATGCCTACGGGGATACCCATAGCTGAATATATTTTCGTTTAAAAACATAGAGTAACATATACCGAGAACAACGTTGATTTTCCATCAAAATCCGATAGAAAAATTAAATCAAATCCCATTCATTCAATCATGATCACAGGGATTTGTTAACCAAATTCGAATGAATATGTATACACAACAAAAAAGTAAGTCCCCCTTGAACAAACATCAATAATTTCCGAACCAATGCGAGTTTTTGATATATTTTTACACGAGCGTGTAAGTAATTTTATAAGCTACCCTCTGAGTAAATGTTATGGACGTATTTTACGTCATGCTTCAGTGAGCGCCGTCGGAAGGCAAAAATGTCACTTTTCAAAAGTCACAAGCCAAATATCATGACTTTGATTCCATTTTATAGGAACTGATTCCACATTTTCAACATGAACAATAGGAAAGCTTGTAAAAGATACTTTCTAAAAGACGATACAACTTTTTTGGCTAAATTTCACGGTTGAATAAACACAAGTCCAAATTTGCTATAATTGGATTTTTTCCACAATTTTATGAATAAAAATGATCGAATATGATGACGATTGTTTTTGGGAAGAGTATCTACAACAATATTCATCGTTTTACGGTTCGATGAACATTTATTTAAAACAAAACATACGATTTTCAAATATCATAGGCAAGTATTGTGTCATTTTGGTAATTGAAACTGATCTTTTATCATTTTTTTCGTTATGTTCATGAGCAATTAACATGCTTTAATGATTCAAAGGCGTTTAATTAAACATTCTTGAATGAACATGTGAAATGTGATTAGCTCTTTTTTACGTTATTGGAAAAAATGCAATTTGTAACTATGTATGAATGTGACTCTGAACCATGTGCGAATTTTCATGAAATAACTGTTGGCAGAAGTAACAAAAACCGTCCATGAAACAAACCCTTCATTTCATATTTTTTTACATTTTTGACTTCCTCTCTCATAGACTTGTGTACATTATGGGTGTATATGTTTAAGAATAAGTTACCCCTTATCAAATATGGTGGAACTTTTTCTCAAGGCTGTCTTTAGCAATGTCATTTGGCAGTAATGTTTATCAATCCATGGGCAGAATTCTGTGCAAAAATGAAATCGATTTGTTTATACATGGATGAGTGAGCACGCATCGAAATGGGAAAATGTCACAGACTCATTCTAAAGGGAAATAAGTTGAATATTGGGGGCAAATTCGGTTTCAAATGTGACTTTAATTGCTGTTGTTTTTATCATCCATCATTTCTATCACCCCAACTTTCCGAACTTTTAACATCGTCATGGTTGAGCGAGCACATTCGAAAACTTAGGAATGAATACTCTTTATACTGCATAAATGTATTATTGTCCTAACACTTTCCCATGATCAGTTTAATTTATGGACAAATCAGGGGTGGATCCAGAATTAAAAAATGGGGGAGGGGCCTATAATCGGGGTAGACACCAACATTTTCAAATTTTTGTAAGACCTAACAAGTCGTAGAGGATACTACCAAAACCCCTATGATGATACGTCACAATATAGGGGCCGCGGAACGGTTTTCAAAGTATGGGGGAGGGGCTGAGTCAAAAGTGTGGGGCTGACCATGCAAAAAATCACAATCGTATGGTCAATTTTACATTTTTGTACATGCTTTTGGAAAAAAAACTGGGGGCTAAATGATGGATAGTATATAAAACAGCATTAACACCATAAAATTCACCTAAAAACATCTTTTGCCCAACTTTGTATTTGCACAATCTGAAAAACGACTCTTGTGACTTTCACAAATGGTCTTTTTTAATTCAATCTTTAATTATACTAAATAGGTTTATTATTGCGGATTGAAACAATCGCTAGAGGGTATTCATTTGTCTCGCAATCTACTATGGTCAACAAGGAAATTCGTGATCACTCTCGCAAAAAGTGTTCACTGGCTTTCTAGGAAATTCGTGATCACTCTCGCAAAAAGTGTTTTCAATCTTTAATTATTCATGCATGACTTGACTGATCAATCTCATTTTTCTCCAGGAGTTGCTTAATGAGTGTAGAAAACTACCTACGAAATATCATATCTCAAAATAATTCTGTTCAAAAGTTACAGCAATTTGATTGAGGGGGGACTTACTTTTTTTTGTTGTGTATAGTTTCACATTACAAAATGTACAACAATAAGCAGGCACATGACACAATTAGCTTGCTCAGTAAAAACATGCATTCAACTATTTAACCGAAATATTACATAACTTTAAAATTTTATTACTTTGTTACATGCGCTTCCGAGCAAAATTTAATGTGGTATGGTATGATTGAGTCCAGACTTGTCTAATATTGGAAGGAGGTATTATTTATCCACATTTAAAATCAGTTGAGGATATAATCTTATAAAGAATGTTTTTATCAAACAATAATTTATCGTATTAATCCTATAATAATGATTAAAAAGTTAGAAAGATGGAAAGGCGTAATGCGACTCGAGAACGACAGCTTTGATTTCCAAAAGTGATTACTGATGAACAAGCGAATATCTCGATGATCAAATCATTCGTTCGCGAAGCACAAGTGTTTTTTTTTGTTACGTACTGACCTGAAAAGGAACATTTAAGAATAATGGACAAAAATTTTAAATGGAACGCTCCACTAGATCCGCCTATGCGAATAGTATTCAACTATAATCGCTTCTTAACAAAAAAAAATTATGACTGTCAATATTTAAAGAAGAGTTGATGAGGGCTAGATTAAATTCTTGCAAATAATAAGGGAAGTATGAATTTTCATTTCTTTTAACGTCATATGCGAGCACTTTGTAATGAAATAGGATGAAAATAGATATATTTCTTATAAAAGGGGATATGAAATAGTGTGTTTGGAGATAACCACCGCACAGATAATAGTATTTTAAGGAATTCATATCACAAGAAATATGGAGGAGCTTCTAGTTTGTGACGTCACGAAATAAAAAAACCTTTAAACATTCATGCCTCAGTTATTCTTCTACCGAATATGATCAAACCTTTGCCGGTGTTATTTTTTCTTCTGTCATTTTTTTCTTCAGATTTTGTAAAGATCAACTTAGGCCCTTTAAATCAGGCCCCTATTATCAAAGTGATCCTCTCAAACAAAAAAAACAAAACAAAAACATATCACTAATTTAAACAACCCATAGAATTGCCATTTCGCGGATAATTCATGGCCAAAGGGAACATCGGTCGTTATCCATTTGATCATTAATACCACTTTTTCTCGAACCTTGACACATTTTTATTCAAAGATCCTGAACCCTGTGGTTGCTTGTTAATATTTATTGAAAAAAATACATAGTATCCATTTGCACAAGCACTAAAAACCTTGTATCTATACAAGTCCCCCCTTAAACAAAGATCCATAATTTCCGAACCAAACATGTTTTTAACATATTTTTAAATGAGTGTGTAGGTAATTTTATAAGCTACCCTCTGAGTAAATGTTATGGACGTATTTTATGTCATGCTTCAGTGAGCACCGCCAGAAGGCAAAATTGTCACTTTTCAAAAGTCACGAGCCAAATATGATTTTGATTCCAACTTATTGGAACGAATTCCACATTCACATCATGAAAATAATCAGAAGGCTTGTAAAAATTACTTTCTAAAAGAAGATACAAGTTTTTTGGCAAAATATCACGGTTGAAAAAACACAAGTTAAATATTGCTATAACTAGATGTTTTTCACATTTCTATTGATAAAATAATCGAATATAATGACAGTTATTTCGGGGAAGAGTATATTCAACAATATTCATCATTACATGGATCAATGAACATTTAATGAAAGCAAAGAATATGAATTTCAAATATCAGAGGCAAGTATTGTTTCATTTTGGTAACTGAAATGATCTTTTCTCAACAATTTTTGTTATGTTCATGACCAATTAAAATGATTCGATGATTCATATGTGTTTAATTAAAAATTACGCTTGGATGAACACGTGGAATGAGATTAGATCTTTTTTACGTAATTGGAAAAAATGCAGTTGCTAACTTTGGATATCTGTCACAGACTTCCTTCCACAGTTCATTTGATTTGATTTTTGTAAAAATCCCGAAGTCTAATGCTTCAGTAAGCACACAATTTTCGAAAATTATGCAAATGAGAAGACAGTTTAAGGCCTTGGCCCAACTCTGTGCTGTATCGAATGATTATTTCGCATACATTCGTAATTACGAAGCTTCGTAATTCCGAAGGTTCGGTTATTCCGAAGGTTCGTATTTCCGAAGGTTCGTAATTGCGAAGGTTCGTAATTGCGAAGGTTCGTCAATCCGAAAACGAAATAAGGTTCGTAATTCCGAAGGTTCGTTAATCCGAAAACAAAATGAGGTTCGTAATTCCGAAGGTTCGTCAATCCGAAAACGAAATAAGGTTCGTTAATCCGAAAACGAAATAAGGTTCGTTGATCCGAAAACGAAATAAGGTTCGTAATTCCGAAGCTTCGTTAATCCGAAAACAAAATAAGGTTCGTTAATCCGAAAATTAAATAAGGTTCGTAATTCCGAAGGTTCGTTAATCCGAAAATTAAATAAGGTTCGTATTTTCAGAAAAAAATGAAAAATTATTCATTTTGGTAACAAAAACGGTGTTGTCATTACAAAATTACACGATATTATGCAATGACGATCGATGATACATGCATGTGTTGTGGCCAAAAGCATGTATTTCAATAAGAATAGGCGCCCTGATCAAGCATATGCCGATTTTATCTGAGCAATTGCTGCCTAAGCAAATGGTTTAAAGATGCAGGGGATCAAGTGTGTTGGTCGCGTGCGAGTAACCTCTAAATAATAGGATTTGTTTTGAGGGGATGCCATTTTTAATAACAGCTTCTGCTGGTAATAAAAATAATACTATAATAATGATCCTTGTGAGATGTTGAAAGCGCAAATCGCAAGCTCAAACTAGTAGACATTTCATGTAACAAGACGTGAACTTAAACATTCTGAGCAGTTTCATCGTGAGAAAGATGTGTATCTTTCTAAAGAATTAACTTGAGGGCGAGCTGTAATTTGTTCATATACTGACCTGGGGCCCGTTGCATAAAACTTTTTACCTAATAGAATATATATCTCACGAACTAAATAATGAGAGCGCGAACCACCAGCTTAAGATTTGTGATATTCCACCTGAAAACTGGACATTTTATATTTTTTTGTAACCAGGAATAGAATGAGTTCCTCAATAAACAATACTTGATGCGAGCGAGAAACGTGAGCCAAAATTTTCCGATTTTCCAACCTGAAAACTGGACATTCTAAACATTCTTGTAAAAAAACAATAGCTGGGACTACAGTTTTCAGAACTGAAGTGGCTTCCCTGCTACATGAAATTTCCAAAAGTTTGAGCACGTGATTCGCTCGCAACATCTCACAAGGATGCCCTTTTAACAGTAATTGACCAAAAAGGCGAATTTTACATCTTCAGATTTGATTTCTTCCCCCAAATCGCTTGCTCGCTACGCTCGCAGAAATGAAACGTAAATATATAATTTATCAATCAGTGATCACTTAATTTTTTTTGCTCAATTCAATTACTACAAAACACACAACCTCTTTACACAGATGATAATCTCATGGTGAAAATATACGTTTGCACCAAATTGCAACTATTGGCCCCTTTTTTGGCTCCCCCCAGGAAAATATATTCCGCCGACACTGGTTGAAACACGCATCGTCTTCATGGCTAACTGCAAAAAGTTCTTTAAATGTCCCCTTTAGATCAGGTCAGAGCTTATATATTTAAAATTTCTGTTTGTGATCTTGCTCGCAGTTATTATCTAAATTTAGTTACAAAGGCATCTCGTTTTGAAGATCACAAACATATTGCCCATCATATCAAAAAAATATATAGCTCGCGCTAGCATTATTTAAAAAGGGTTTATTATGTTATTACATATTTTATAAGTATAAAGCTAATTATTGACTGTTAGGACTACCCTTTCAAAGAAACAAAAGAAATAAACTTTAAGCTGCCGATCGAGGAAAATGTGGCTGATAAAAATATTGCCCCCCTCCCTATTTGACGAAAGTTGGATCCGCCGGGAGGGAGGCAGGGGGCACTTGCATCCCAAAAATGAAATAAAAAACGGGGAAATGAGTATTTTCCAAAATGGGAAAGTTCCTGTTTCAAAAATAAATATGCCGTTTTTCGTGTTTTTCGAGATAAAATACTCTTTTTAAAGTATACAAGTTAAGTTTTCAGGCTGGAATATTGCAAATTTTCAGCTTGCGCTTCGCACTCTCATTCGATTGGTGAAATATGCATCCTAAAGAGGTCACTAAATGCTTTCTTTAACAGGTTCCTTTTCTGGTCAGTATGTTTAAGCTGCGTTTTGCGCTCGTGTTAATTTTTTTTTAGTTAGATGCACATCTTTTTAATGACAGCAGAAATCTGCTCGGATTTTTAAAAACTTATTTTCATTTTTTATTGAAATACCCTAAAGTTTTAGCTTGTGATTCACGCTCGCAACACCTCGCAATTATGCCATTTTAAGAATAATTGACCCCAAATAACATTTTACAACTTCACCTTTGAATTTGTTTTACCAAGCCGCTCGCTCATTACACTCTCTCCCGAAAAATAACACTAAATATACGTTTTGCCATAATAAGAAATCCCTTAAAAAAAGTTTTTTCTCCACTTAATCACTATCAAACACACAATGACTTCAAGCAGATGATAATCTTAAGGGGAAAGTGTCCATTTTGACGTATGATTTTCATTTTTTGGCTTTACACCCCAAACGAAAATTCGTTCGGCCGCCCTTGCCTTCCCATCCTCATAACAATTGAGCGGCAACAGTGTCCCCCGCCCCCCTTCCCTTGCCTCTGCGACTGCTTTCCCGGTTTTCATTTTTCGGATTAACGAACCTTATTTTGTTTTCGGATTAACGAACCTTATTTTGTTTTCGGATTAACGAACCTTATTTTGTTTTCGGATTAACGAACCTTATTTCGTTAACGGATTAACGAACCTTATTTCGTTTTCGGATTAACGAACCTTCGGAAAAACGAACCTTATTTCGTTTTCGGATTAACGAACCTTCGGAACAACGAACCTTATTTCGTTTTCGGATTAACGAACCTTCGGAACAACGAACCTTATTTCGTTTTCGGATTAACGAACCTTCGGAACAACGAACCTTATTTCGTTTTCGGATTATCGAACCTTCGGAATAACGAACCGTCGGAATAACGCCACAAATGTTCGGATTAACGAACCCTTTTTCGTTTTCGGATTAACGAACATCGAGGTATAGGCAATTTACGTGTTTCGGAATTACGAACTTTCGGAATAAAGAACCTTCGGAATTACGAAGCTTCGGAATTACGAAGTGTAACCGATTATTTTGGTGTGCTCGCCTTTTGGATAGTATTAATCTTAAGCCATGTGCGAATATTCATGAAAAAATTGATGACACAAGTAACAATAACCGTCCATGAAACAAACCTTCATTTCATTTTTTTTTATTTTGACTTCCTTTCTCACAGACATTGTGTACACTATGGGTGCATGTGTTTAAGAATAGGTGACCCCTTATTCATTATGGTGGAACTTTTTTTCAAGGCTGTCTTTAGCAATGTCATTTGACAGTTTTGTTTATCCGAGTCAACCTACGGGCAGAATTCAGTGCAAAAATGAAATCAATATGTTTATTTATGGATGAATGAGCATGCCTCAAAGTGGGAAAAGGGGCATTTTCAATGTCACAGACTCATTTTGAGTGGTGATAAAGTGAATAAAGGGGCATATTCGGTTTCAAATGTGACTTAATTGCTGTTTTTTTTTTCATCAATCAGTTTTATCACCACACACTTCGAACTTATCACATTTTCATGGTTGAGCATGCACATTCAAAAACTTGGAATGAATACACTTTATACTGCATAAATGTATTCTTTTTCTCAGAATCAGTTGAATTTATGGACAAATCAGTGGTGGATCCAGACTTTTAAAATGGGGAGTGGCCGAGTAATTGGGAAGAGGCACCAACATTTCCCAATTTTAACATGTTTTCAACAAGTTGTAGGGGAAACTACCATAAACCCCTATCATGATACGTCACAAAATATTGTGCTCACTCAACCATAAACATAAGGTGGCCAAATGATGGATAGTAAAACAGCTTTAACACCATAAAAATTCACCTAAAAACAACTTAGGCCCAACTTTGTCTTTACTCAATCAGAACAACTCTTGTGACTTTCAAAAAATTGTCATTTTTAATTCAATCTTTGATTACTCATGCACGACTTCACTGACCTCATTTTTTTCTCAGGAGTTACTTAATGAGTGTAGAAAACCACCTACGAAATATCATATTTCAAAATTATTCCGTTTAAAAGTTACAGCAATTTGATTTAGGGGGGACTTACTTTTTTGTTGTGTATATTTGGTTATTTCGGACCCAAAAACCCAATGTAATTTACTGCACGAATCAATGATAAGAAAAGCCGCGGGTATTCCTACGATCTGGTCATTTTTAAACAAAGCTATGATAGCTTTCCAATCCCTTTCCCGCTCCACAAATATTTTTAAGCCCCAAAATATTACCGTAAGATGATCATGATTAAAAAGATAGGAGTTTGTCTTACTTTTGGATTATAAACATGATAAAACCTCAATATCATCATTGACCTACTAGTATAGCATGCCTAGTCTCTTCATCATGTCTTGTTCATTTCCTCTAACCATATTAACGTCTTTTTTTCTTTCAGGTTTGCCTTGATGCAAAATCCCGTCGCGTTGCCTCCATTTATCATTGTTCTAAACCTGATGATTCGATATTCCATGTTAAGACTCAAGAAGTCCAAGGACTATAACACGTAATCATGAGCAAATCTGATAAACGGAGTGCTGGGCGGTTGATGCTTCGCCTTACTTTGCTCTCTCTGGTCATCGTAGTTACATGTAACTCATCTCAGCAGTCAACAATCCAATCACCAGAGGTCTCTCAAGAAGCCTCGACTGTGGGCTGGAGGTTCAGCTCGGACAACAACGAAAATACTGACGAGATTTCCTCCCAATCGTTACACTCCATTGATTCGACAACTGCGAGTACGTCAAGTTACGATAGCTCTGATTCATTGCAAACTTTGATCATCCAAGAATTCACTGACGAGTTTACCACCGATGACACGACAACTTCCCAACCTGCTACAGACTTGGTCGCCAGTGTGGATACAACTATCTGGGTGTGGCAATTTTCATGGACATGGGTAACCATCCTTCAGTTAATCATTTCCTTGATCGGTATTCTTGGAAACCTACTGGTTGTCGTTGTAATGGCTGGTAGAAAATCCACAGCTAACTCGACAGACATTTTCATTGCAGCACTCGCTATATCTGACTTGCTGACATCAATCTTCAACATACCCATTCCAAGGGCACGGCAGGTACCTGACAGCCTTCCTGGTGTGTTGTATTGCAGGCTCATCTTTACTCGTAGCTTGTCATGGATATGTGTTATCTCCTCGAGCTACATCTTGATTGGTGCTTCTTTCGAGCGCCTGGCAGCGGTTGCCTACCCTTTGCGCATCAAGGAAATATTCACAAACCGCAGGGTTTGCACTTTCATCATAGTAGCATGGGTGTTCTCGTGTCTTTCGTGCTCCTATTACCTAATATCCATGATCGCGGAACCTGATCTCTTATCCCGAATCTACTGTTTGCCCTCCAATTCCGATTCTTCTTCACTACAGTTGGTCAACATGTTCAATTTCACCATCCGGTTGCTCATTCCGGTCGTTCTGATGTTGGGTTCCCAGATAGCTATGGCATTCCTACTTCATCTACGGTCGAGAAAAATGCAACGTGTCATAGCTCAAGGTTCCAACCAGTCCTATCATATAATCGCTAGGAATCGTGTCATCAAGATCCTGTTGGTCGTCATCATTATCTACATCCTTTGTTGGGCTCCAAGCCAGATTGCATTTGTAGTCATCTCTTTTAAAGGAGCAGTTAGGGCCAGAGGCTACGTTGTTGGAACCGTCCGACAGATTCTCAATCTATTCACGTTCATTAATTCGTCCATCAACCCCTTGATATACGCAGCCCAATATCCCAAGTTTCGTTCTGCCGTGAAGGATGTGTTTGCAGGTACGGTGCAGAAGCACATAACGTTGTTCGGCATCGATAATTCATAACGCCCTCGGCATACTTAAAGCTTTAAGATTAGTGTTGACAAAGCTGGCGAAAAAGCTTAATTGGAGTTGGAATTCGATTTTTCATTAATTTCGGTTTCACATTTACAAACTATTATAAACAAAATGAAATAAAGTTAAATATATCGCAAAAACAGATACAGCAATAATGATAACAGTAGCAGAGATAATAGATCGGAACTTACAAGATATGACCTCAGTTGATTTGAATATATAAAAGTGAAACGGAGAGGTTGGCCAAAAATGGCCAATCTTGCATGTCTTGTATAAGAGGCAATTAGCCCCCTTAACCTAGGTTCGCAATGAAAAAAAATCATTGTCGGAATGATAATTTCCAAAAATATCATCATTTGAAGAAATATAAGTGATGTAAGAAACAAATACGATAAGAGTAAAGAGAGGTATACAGTTACTGTAGAGGACAGTGGGTGGAGGTGCAGTGTAAATAAGTTTGACAAAACAGTTTATACTTTGAAATAAATTATACCTTTTTGAGCAAATGACGATAGAACTATTGACAAATCTTTCTGCTTGAGTGAGTAACAATCCTTTTAAAAGTGATTTGCGCAAACATTATGAAAAAGTTAGAAGGATAAAAGTAAACGTTAATAATGAAGAACGCATCAACTATAGCTAAGAAGGTTGATCTGATGACAGATTTTTCTTTCTAAATATGTTTCCTTTGGCCAAAGAATAATCCCTTGAACCAACTACCTCCCCCCCCCCCTAGAAAAAAAAACATAGACAATTTTCTGCAGTACATGTTTCAGTGATTCCCGTAGAATAAAATGTTAGATTTTTTCTTTTTTTATTTCTTGTCATGCCTGCGGAATCTGTCAGTATGAATTGTAAATCCCCTTTAAAATGACAAAACTTTTAATGCTGAAGCTGTCGGAAATGAGCTTGTATTTACATTAATTTGTGTATAATGTTATGTCCTCAACAAAACAGTCGGCACAAACGATCCTAAAAATTAAGTTTACCTAGGGTTGAAATGCTTCTTTTGCTAGAAAACTTGCTTAAGTTGACGCCCAGAAGATGAGGTCTTCAATTTTTCATTTGAATAACAAGGGCACATTAGAACATACATCGCACACAGACTTTTATGCTTTTCTTTTGTCTCCCTTTTTCTTCATCTTTCCTTTCCCTTTTTCAACTTTTTTTCTTACGTTTACTCATTCTGCTATCAAATCATTCATAATTGTCTAGGAAGTATAAATAGATGATTGTCTTCACCATCGATGAACCGGGAAAGAGCACAGTGAAAAATTAGAAACATACAACTTACTAAAAATTTTGACACTTTTGGCTTCCCATAATTTTAGCACAGAGTTAGACCGTGGTCTAAGTTAAACCTGACTTCAGAATACGACCCATCATGACTGCACATTTAACTTCACAACTTGACATGAAACATGATGGCATATGGTTACGTTCTGGTGTCATTTATGCAGCTTGATAGCGTTGGTGCAAATGCACTGTGGGGTATTGTTTGGGGTACACTATTGTTCGCACAACCATGACAACGGGAGGGGGGGGGGGAGGGTCTGTGTTTATATTAGTTACTTTTCATTAATATTTTTTCATTGACATGACTGTCGATGGGAATAATAGAAAAAAATGGGGACGGAATTAGAGAAAGGGGAGAAGAGAGAACAATAAAATACTGTATTACATAGTAATGTCTAAGGTTCGTGTCCAATGATATATGTTGACTTGATACATGGAAGGGGAATTCGTTTTCTGATCCTCAGGGTGTCGTGTTGTGGGCGTTTATGTGTGTATAAGTTGACAGTGAATTCATTCATTTAATTTATTTATACAGGATAAGCTCTCTGAAAGGGTCCCCTACGGTTGTTTTTTCGCGTATTTATCTTAATATATCTAAAAAGTTAAAATGCGACTTTCTATAGGTAAAATTCAGCTTAGAAAAAAAAAACACTCCTATACCAGGGAATAATTGCGTGACTGAGATGTCACACAAGGAATATTGTATTCCAAGTGATAATATAGGAAATACAAGAGCTGAAGTATGAAGGCTAAAAGTTGTCGAATCTTGCTGAAGAAAGTGAATCTAAAAATCTTACCGTGCCTTACTGCTGTTCCTTCTCCTTAAAGAGGTTGGATGTCATGGTTTTCCATCTTTCTCTGTCCAGCGCTAGCTCACAACATACGTATATCTTTCTGCCTGTCATCTCCTCGATATTCCCAAGCCAGATTTTCCTTCTCGCCCCTCCCTCCTGTTCCCTCAAATTTACCCTCTATTATTTTATTTTGCAAAAAATTGTGTCTTCTGCTATGGTAATTGTATAAGAATTTGTGTTCTTGAATAATATTTGTTCTTTACGTGTGAGATCCATGAGTTTCGGGACATCATCTTTCGATTTCCTTTCTTTCCATAATATTCGTACATGAAGATGGACCAAACGTAGCATTTATTGAGGCATAATCGTGTGCTGATACAGCTTATAATACGGTGGATGAGAAAGCGTTCTTTCCAAGACAGATCCTTCTTTTAATTTCTCGTGCAAATTTGTCATCCACTGTTATTTTCTGACCAAAGTTTATAAAAGTATTGACTTTTTTCACCACCTTTCCCTTTATAAAAATATCTGTATTAGGACATTCCGTTTTTGTGTTCTAAATGTTTCTTTTCTGGTCTAATTGTTCATTTCTATCATTGATTACAAGTGACTGCATATCAGTCTTCTTTGCATTCAGCCAAAAGGACTGTGTCATCTGCATAGCGGAGGTTATATAAAAATGAAATTTATAGTGCTTGAAATTGAAATAGATTTATAAAATTCAACGCTGAAAGACCTAGAGAAACAGATATATGATCAGTCAGAAGTAATCAATTGGCAATTTAAGATTTTAAGTCATCAAAAATGATGGCAATTCAGAGGAATAAAATTCGAGATGAAATTGCATCAGAATCTATGCCGTTCCTTAACAGAATAAAAACTGAATAAAACTTGGTGATTAATTTCCGAGGACCTCACCGCTATAAACTACAAATATGGAATCTTAAACACAGAACGAGAATTTAAAAAAAAATGTTTCGTTTTTTGGTATCTAATGGATGTAAAAATATTCGCAGCTCCGTAAAGTCCATCAAGAAGCTCGTTACATCCGTTAAAGAAAGCATCAGACCTATATGGCAATGTAAGCTGTATATTACTCAAACATGTATCATGTTTTCTTCCTGTATTTTCCATCACTGCAAGTCAAGGCTCTGGGAACGATTTTTTCACTGGGGATGCTGACGTAAATTTGGAAGGCAAAGTAGGTATTCCACTGGAAAATAAAGGTCATTTTGGTTTATATTTCTCCATTGCTTCGCATCTTCCCTAATTCCAGGAGTGCTGCTTATGTAGAATAATACACGCAGCACCCCCAGGAAAATATTGTGGGTGCTTCGGCATCCCCGCTTCCCAGGGCCATGTTGCAGGTCTATTCACATCCTTGTAATACATCTCACTTTTATTTTTTTTAATGAACTTTTTTGTCGTAAGTTTTGTTTTAAGGATATTTCGTTTTGGGGTAGGGATAATCTTTGTGGCATATATGTCAAAAATTTGTGAAAGTAAACTTTAAAGTATATTATGTACGAAACGTTTTAAATGGATACCTATTATGTGCTCATCTTTCTCAGGAAAGATACAATGATCCATTTTACCATTTTGTAAACTGGATTTGTCCACGTTGGGTACTTAGACATTTACCCTTTTCAGCTGAGTAAGGCCCTTTGCAACCAAAACGGAAAGCAAAACAGTCACATGATTTTATCAATAATTCTTATTTTTTAGCACACTACGATTCTGGTAATTTCAGGGAATTGTGGTGTAGGGATTTAAATTTATTCAATAATTGAAAGGGGTCATCTTATTGAAGAACTTCAATGAAATTAGATATATATTTCATGTATGCAAAAATTATATATTTCTGGTTGCCAAAGCGTCTAGGCTTAATGATTTATTGATATAAGATAGTGAAGTACGGCCATGCGTTTTGATTTGAGCCAGTAAATATGTGGAGTAGAGTACAAACATCTACGAGACAATTTTCAGCAATGAAATCCTCGTTACATGGAAGCCCTCAACAGATCCCTTTAACATCATTGTCCTACATTTGAATTTATCAAGAAATATGTAAGTGTAACTGAATGAATGGCAATGTGAAGTATTGGAAGTACCAAAAGCATGGAAGAGGCAATATAATTGTACTAAATCCAAACTTGGGGAATATATCTTCCTAAGAAAGATAACTTTTGCATTCTTGAAAAAGAGGGTCATGGAGACCTAGTGTGTACAACTGCCTTGTAACTTTTATCTAAATCCGTCTATTCACTTTGGATAGCATGGAGCTCAAACCCTTTATACCATAGATGAGTAAAATGTTACGCCATACTAAATGTTAAGCAAACAAACAATAATTTATTCTTATTTTGTTTGATTACATACAGGATCCTGACAATCATTTTGATAGCGGCTAGCTAAATTCAGATGGGTCCGCTAAATACTACACAGTAGTAAACAACAGTGTTAATGTGAATCGCACAGAAGTTGTATAAACATTTTAATCAAGTGTTTAAATGAAAAAAGACGAAACTTTCATGTCGCAAAAACACGTCACACAAAACTGGCAAAACTCAAAACGCATGGCCGAAGATATAGAAGCCGAAACGGAGGTTTTAGCATACATGTATACATGAAAGTATCATATTTGACAAGTGTGTATACCCAGTTGTGTTGAACACTAAGAAAATGTTTGTATTCTTAACATCAAATATTCAAAACCTGTCTTTTCTTGTAAATTGGTAAATTACTTCATTCCTATGAAAATTGATTTATTAAGGGAAGTAAACGTTCTAATGATATCGATGGGTGATTTGATTAATGATATCATGAATTATTATTTAGATGTAGGGTCTTACAACTATGCGAGCAGCATTGTGAATAAAAAAAATGACCATTTATAAAGTCACAAGAGTCGTTTTTCAGATTGGGTAAATAAGTTAAGTCGGGCGAAGTTTGTTGGTGAATGTTAGAGTGCTAATGTCGTTTTATTATCCATCATAGTATGTTCATGGTTAAGTGACCACAATATTTGGTGACGTATCATCTTAGGGGTTCATGTTAATATCCTTTATCGCTAAAAAAGTTACTATTGGGAAATGTTAATGATGTTCCCCTCTCACAAATCCTCGGCCCCTATCTTTATTTAAATTCTGGATCCATCACTAAATACTCCATAAATTTTATCAACTGATCCTGAGTAACTGTTCTAACATAATGCATTTATGCAATATAAATAGCATTCATTTCTAAGTTTTCAAGTGTGCTCGCTCAACCATGAAAGTGTAAAAAGATCGGAGAGTGTGTGGTGATAAAAGTGATGGATGATAAAAACAAAAATAAAGTCATATCTATAACTGATTTTACCTCCAATATTCCCTTCATAACCCCTCAAAAAGACTCTGTTACATTAAAAATGTCATTTTCCTCTGTGATGCGTGTTTACTCATCCATAGATACATAAATCGATATCATTTTTGCACAGAATTCTGCCGATAGGTTAATCAACATTACTGCCAAACAACATTGCTAAAGACAGTTTTAAGAAAAAAAGGTTTCACCATATTGAATAAGGGGTTACTCATTATCAAGCTTATGCACGCATTGTTTATACGATGTCTATGGGAAACGAAATCAAACTTTTTAAACAAAAGTCTTCTCTTTGTTATCCTTGAATGTACTTCCATTGACACAGCGGCCGTTACACGGCAAAACGATGTATCTGCAAAATGCACATTCTGAGAAAAATCTCTTTGAAGTTACAGCTTTTGTCTTTCTTCAAAAGAAAATTTCCCAGTGTTGAATTTAGTTAGATTTATAGTAGTTGTTATAACATGTAACTTTTGTGTCACTGCAGCAGTGTGCAGTGAGATGTATGTAATTTTAGGCTGTTTACATTTCTTGTTATATGTTGTTTTAATTGAATTTCCTTTTTTCTAGATGTTTAATTTCTGCATCTTTTTCTTAATCCTTTTCTACATAAAGTCCCATAGGGCAGGTTATGTGTTAATGTATAGGCTTAGAGAAATCCAAGCCAAAGAGCAAACTGTACGTCTACCCTATATTGTTCCGATTTGAATAGGTTAATCAAGTTCATTGTCTGGTTTTCTGTTTATAGAGTACCAGCAACTCTAATTGGGAAACAATAAGTAACTTAAGAACATAGCAAAAGAATTATCTATGTTGGTTCAGTTTCTGCATGCTTTATATAGAGAGAAAAAGCTTTCGGCTATCAGTTTTATCAAAGTTTTCATAGAGAGAGAGCGACAGAGATTCAGAGAAAGAGATAGAACTCCTAAGTTGTACTTTTGACAAGCTTCTCATCTAGATTTTACAAGTGAGCTATATAGGGTGTAATCTGCTTAAAGCCTCCAATTGGTAAGTTAATTCTTTCAGTAATTTAAGTATTATATAATGCGATACACATGTAACTCTAACATACTTGCGATGGATCGTATTCGTTAACAGACATAACGACTGTTATAAGAAAATAGTTATATCTATAAGTTTATTTAATTAACCTGTAAAGTAATGTAGATCAATACGTATTTCATTTTGTTGTAGAATTAAGAGTCCTTGGTAGTATAGTATTTGTATGAATAGGCAAGTTTATTCTTTAGTGCTTTGGTTATTAGTTTCAGTTGTTATATATGCATTATGATTTATTATATGTTTCTTTCTTTGTATTTGCAGTATTTTATCTCAATCTTGGTTCGTCTGGGATGATGAAATAAAGCACCATTTCACATAAGCCAACACCATTTTTGTGAATATATTTCTTTTGGAGTGTATTGACTTTGAAACTCCGCATTGGTTACCGAGGGTAAAGTGCGGTAGTCACATTTTGTTTTTCATCAAAATTACTGTTTTTATATAGCCAAATTATTCAACTGTCCACATTAGTCCTACGTTTATTGCAAAATGATGTATCTATAGATACATCATACAGCCATATCATGGCAAAAAGTTGTATCTGCACATACATCGATTAGTTTCTATGGTTGAATCATGGCAAAATGATGTACATGTATCTGACAACGGGAGAATCAACGCTTAATTTTCTGCAAGAATTCGATAATTTGATGGTAATTTTTTTTTAGATTTTTCTTTCAAATATATCAGAAATATTGTAAATTATCATGATTTACTTTCATAAAATGAACTTAAAATGAATTAATTACGTCTTACGTGTCGCATTTTTAACTTTTGGTGGTTACTTCCGTTTTTCGAACGTCTTTCCGAAGTCATTATAACACGTATTGTACTATTGCGTAGTTTGGACTTACAACCATATCAATTTTATTTTGATTTTCATACAAAATCGAAAATTGAATTATTGTAAAAACATATATATCTTTATTCATTACAATTCATATTATTTCAGGGGCACGGACATGTAGTAGGCTATAGTGATATACGCCTTTGGATATTTGTCTAAGCCTTCGAACATGAATATAGGTAGTATCTGATTTTTTTCTCAGGCAGAATTTTACAGACATCTTTATTTAAGCACACGATAGGAGAAACAGTAAAAAATGTAAGAAACATACCACTCATTCAATCATGGAGAAGTGGTCTAAATGAATTGTCATGAAAATTAAGTAATTATTCCCTATTGAAATAAATATTCATTCACTCTTTTATACAAATTAACATTGTTGTACTTAACAGTCATATCCAAATGTACTTTCTGATTTTGATCTCATTTGCTCTCACGTGTAACCCCATGGCCCTGGGAAGCAGGGAGGTGAAGCATTGAAGCACCTTCACAAATTTCCAGGGGGCTGGTCAATGTGTTATTCCCCATAGGAATTAAGAAATTAAGAAGCTGTATTCATGGTTTTGTTGCAATAGGCTATTGTTGAATATTAAAAAACCAAATGCATAATTTTCCGCTCTAAGGGTAAAAAGCTACCAGGGCGTATTAATTGTCTTCATATAGGTGGTCATGATGTTGAACCAAGTGCAAATATTTTGTTTCTTGGGTTATATATCGATGAGCACCCGCCTATCCTGGAAAAATCATCTAGATGCTGTCTGCACAAAGGTGTCTCGCAGTGTAGGCGTTATTTATAGGTTAAAATCAATTTTACCTGAAATGATACTGATAACAATATACAATATTATTGTTCTACCTTATTTGACATATTGTAATGTTGCCTGGGGAAACACTTTCAAGTCATATCTTGATAAATTGAGAATATTGCAGAAAAGGGCAATACGACTTATAACAAATTCTAATTATAGACATCCAAGTACTCCATTATTTCTTCGTCTGAAAATGCTACCACTTAGTAAACTTGTGTCGTTTAATTGTGCATTGTTCATGTTCAAACTACAATCAATGCCCCAAGAATGTACCTTAAAAAAATTATTTCTTCAGAATTCAAATATACATAATTATAATACACGTCAAAAGGATCTTATTCGTCAGCCATTTGCGAGAACAAATGTCACTCTTACCTCCTTTCATATATCATGTATTAAAGAGTGGAACAATTTACCTGTTGATATAAAAAATAGTAAAACTCTTTTCATGTTCAAAAGATTATCCAAAACTTATTTTCTTGGCAGAACCTGATTATTTTCCTTCAATATGTATTTTAAGTTGATGTATTTGCATTTAAGTTGATC
The DNA here is from genome assembly GCF_018143015.1 of Lytechinus variegatus. NCBI lineage: Eukaryota > Metazoa > Echinodermata > Echinoidea > Temnopleuroida > Toxopneustidae > Lytechinus > Lytechinus variegatus. The sequence goes on from NC_054743.1 coordinate 51,273,967, forward strand.
ACCTACTCAGAATCTATGTTTAGTTTGTACATGTGTGGGTGGATGTGGTTGTGTTTGTGTGGGTTTGTGTATATATGTGTGTTTGTAATAGTTTTTCTATTCTATATTTAGCATCTTAACCTTATTAGACATTTTTTTTCTCACCCCTTTGTATCTTGTAGATTAGTATAACCTATGTTTTATGTTAATAACCATAAGTATTCCAGGGCCCTACTCACAAGCTTTGCTTTTAAAGGGGTCCTAAAACCAATTCGTATGTATGCTATAGTTTGATTGATGTATGTTCATGTACTCATTTACATTGTATGTACATCTATTTTGATTATGATGTGATGTTTTTGGTTTTGAATAAATAAACTTGAACTTGAACTAGGCAGCACCACATGGAATTCTGGTAGGTGTTGCAAAATGGAGAAATAAAAGCAAAGCGACCTTCACATTGTCGTGAGACCTCTCTTTCTTAGTTTCTTTAATTTTGTGCTTGCATAATTTCTCGGGTCCAAAATGGACTTCAAGTTTTTATTGACCCCTGCCCTTTTTTTTTTTTTTTGACTGGCTCTAAACTACATGAGCTCTCCCTTAAAAAAAGAAATTTTGGCTCAGGTGTAAAACCATAAATGTCGCAACAGGTAGGCGGCGGCACTACCGAATTGCATCGAAAACAAGCAGTTAGAAACTTTAACAAGCCAACGCGAGATAAGGTGGCGCTATGACGTAAATAACAACCTTTATCATGTTTATTTTATGGCGCTGTAGGTTTTCTTCGTTTATGATATATGTGTATTCGAGGCGAGATCTCATTACATAGAATATCTTTACAAACTTAATTTCAAAAAATATTGAACATTTATTTGTGTCTTTATTTCTTTATTCGGTAAATGAAGAACGAATATGTAACGCATTGGTAATCATTTAATTTATGATATGTAGTAGAAAGACAGATTTTGATTGACGGGCACAAATTGATAATTAAGGCAATAAACCGTTTTTAGCACTGTGATATAACGCATAGAACGATCATGATTACTATATGCCTCCAAAGAATGAATCATTTTTTATTCTGCCCTTGAATAGATCTAAAAAAAATATCCACAATCTCTAATTTAAATCGATCTTACCAAAGCATCATGTCTAGAAGTAGGCCTACATGTTTAAATGAACATGAATTACAAATTCAGAGAATCACAAAACATTAAACAATATGGAGTATTCAAGATTTCAGCGAGGCAAAATAAACCTGGACGATAAGAGATACTAGTAGTGGTTCTGATTCCTCCTATTTAATCATCGATCGTAGGATCGAGTTAACATTAACAGCGAGTCAACATAAACATGGATGATAACAGAGACTAGTAGTCATGGCAGTGGTTCTGATTCTTCCTTGTCAATTATCAGGTCATAGGACCGAATCCAATTCCAGGGCTAAATCCAGGCGTCACTTACACTTATCAAGTATTTATTAACAACACACATGATGTTTGTTAGGGACAATAAGCACTTAGTAACCGGTATGTTACACACTTCATAAACACACTAATCTTGCAGCAACATTCTTCCCCTTCTCGCCCTTAAAAAAAGTACATGACATTGTATAGGTCTTAGAAAACACAGTATGTATACATGCGATCATGTCCAACTTTATAGTTGTTATATATTGGGCTTTTTCTTTAAAAGCATACTTAGAATACAAATCTATCGATTGGATTTCTATGCATTTTGCCTCGACGGCAAAAAAAAATCATTGTTTCTGTTGGCTAGAACTCGAGTATTCAACTAAACTAAACATCGGAACGGGGCCTTGGAATAGTAAAATTTAAAACGTTAAAACATTTTTATACTATAACTCAAGTACATTAACTTTAGTGGAAGATGAATGTAACTTCTTGATGATCAATATATGATAATACCTGGAGTAGACAGAATCTTGACAATTTTTTTTAACAAACTATATACAAATTTAATAAACTTACGCTGTAAGGTTATAACCATACAAATATATATACGACATTGTGTCACGTGCCCTTGTTGACTACAAACATAACAAGTGGAATGCCTCTGGACGTCTCACCTGCATCACGCAGTTCAATATAGCAGCAGTGCTGACTTTGAAAACTACTCTAACTCGTACAAGATGTTCAGTGATACATGGTTACTCTTTTGTCCACATTTTATGAACTAGACCAATAAACTTACAGAGATATGATGGTTATTCAACAAAAAACCCAACATGGCCAAAGTTCATTGACCTTACATGACCTTTGACCTTGATCATGTGACCTGAAACTCGCACAGGATGTTTAGTGATACTTGATTACTCTTTCGTCCAAGTTTCATAAATCAGATCCATAAACTTTCAAAGTTATGATGGTAATTCAGCAGATACACCTAATCCAGCTAAAGTTCATTGACCTTTGACCTTGGTCATGTGACCTGAAATGCGCACAGGATGTTCAGTGATACTTTATTACTCTAATGTCCAAGTTTCATGAATCAGATCCATAAACATTCAAAGTTATGATGGGAATTCAACAGATACCCCCAATTGGGCCAAAGTTCATTGACCCTAAATGACCTTTGACCTTAATCATGAGACCTGAAAATTGCACAAAATGTTCAGTGATGCTTGATTACTATTATGTCCAAGTTTCATGAATCAGATCCATAAACTTTCAAAGTTATGATGGGAGGTCAACAGATACCCCCAATTCGGTCTAAGTTCATTGACCCTAAATGACATTTGACCTTGGTCATGTGACATGAAACTCTAATAAGATGTTCAGTGATACTTGATTAACCTTATGGCGTAGTTTCATGAACTAGGTCCATATACTTTTTAAGTTATGATGTCATTTCAAAAACTTAACCTCAGGATAAGATTTGATGTTGACGCCGCCGTCGCCGCCGCCGCCGTCGGAAAAGCGGCGCCTATAGTCTCACTCTGCTATGCAGGTGAGACAAAATCTAAAACTATCAATGTAGTTTACCACTGCCCCACCTGTATTTCGTTACCATGTCAACAGTTTCCAACACATGAACATATATGTCTTGACTATTCTTACCTCAAGACTAATGTGTGAGATACATATATCATGATAATTGTTTATAAACTGATGAAGTGGTACAATTTTTTTTGCATAATTTTCGAGATATGTAGTTACCACGGCAACACGATTTGTGACGTATGGAAACATTATTTCCTGCACATTTTTACCTCGAGACCAATGTGTGAGCCACATCTCAGTTAATTTCAAACTTCGTTTGGCGGGGCATACTAAAAAACTACAGTAATGCAATACAATGCACAAAAAGAACAATGAACAAATAATACAACGACGTTATGTACTCTAGTATTTAAACAATATACAGACATCACTTTTAAACTATTTACATCAGGTACTATGTGATTTGATCCAAATACAGTAACAAGCAATATTGAGAGTTTGTAGAGATCGTTGAACATAATCCGTTTTTTTTTATTCAATCTTATACTTTTAAAGCGAACCATTTATGATTACCCATCTTTTCCTGCACGCCAGTTTAAAGGAGAATGAAACCATTGGAACAAGATAGCTTGTGTGAGAACAGAAAAATCAAAGAAATAGATCAACAAAAGTTTGAGGAAAGTCGGACAAATAATGAGAAAGTTATGAGCATTTGAATATTGCGATCACTATTGCTATGGAGATAGCAAATTGGCAATGCGACAAAGATGTGTGATGTCACTGATGAACAACTCTCCCAGTTACTTTAGTATATTGTCACGAAATGGGTTTTATTTCGTGTTAGGAAATTATTTTTGGTTGATTTATAATGATTTTGTCGTAGCTGGCGATATTACATGCATGTTTCTACAATAATAACGACGTAGATAAGACATTGAAAGTTATGCATGTTTTGAACCGTTTTTGTGGAATAACAATTTTCTGGAGATGCTTAACTGATTATTATGGTTATCACTAGCTTGATCTAATTGAAAGCTTTAATTTGATATGTCATTCATGCATATCCGGTTTTGGAGACCAAAGTTATAGCTGTTTTAAGATTGTAACAGAGGATAACTATAACAGATATTGTATAATTAATGCATAAGTACAGTAACTTGTTGCACTCGTGAGGCTTTGTCGATGATCTGTTGAAATACGGCGCCCACGGGGTGCATTGCACGTAAAGTATGCAGATCGATTTGGATTCGCTATCCAATAAATAAAGTTGGTGGATGCGATCGAAATGATTTATATGATCGTTCGCATGTCTTTCCACGGGGAAACCTAGAATCCTAGGCGACGACTGTGGTTAGATTTCCTTGGATGATGGGTCTTTTGCACGCCAGCAAGAGACTATACCAGGGCTTGCTCTTTTGGTAGTCTAGTCTGGTTGGTCTGGAGGCGGACGGTTCGGTCTGAAGCGGATGGTTGCTGGTCTGGAAGCAGACGGTCGGAGGTCCGGAGCAGACAACGGGAAAAACTACAAGTAGAGCAGAGCCAATGGGTGTGGTCGTGGGAACCTGACTGCAGAAGGACCCATACATATGGTCGAAGAACCAGACGTCGTTTCCGGTACTGAACAAATCAGGGTACTAATGGATAATTCGTTTTTCATACCCGTTCAGCGTACAGCGAAAACGGAAAATCAGTACGTGGTTCGGTCTTTGAAAACAAAAAACGAAATCACAGCGTGAAAACCCGTGCTGTGATTTCGTTTTTGTTGATCAAAAACAGAATATTGAAATCAGAAATGTTTTGGGCTCTCTCTGATTTCTCATTTTATATTTGTGTTTTTATGTATCAAAAACAAAACCAGAACACGCTCTCCGCTCCGTGATTCCGTTTGTAAAAACGAAAACAGCGAAGACGAGATCAGAGACTCCCTTGCAGTCCCTGCAACGTGATTTCGTTTTTCGTACAACCTACAGGCATATTAAAGAGCGCCCTCCAGGAGGTGAGGCAAGTTTCAATGGAGACTTTAATAAACTGCATACCACACATATAATGTTGAAGCCAGTTTAAAAGGAGGTGAGGCAAGTTTCAGTGGAGGTTTATATAACTGTACTCTAAATTATGTTGAAGCCAATTTAAATGAAGGTGAGGCAGGTTTCAATGGAGCTCAGTTTTTTGTAAAGAATAAACTCTACCATATGGTGAAGCCAGTTTAAAAGGAGGTGAGGCAAGATTCAATGGAGGTTTTTTTCAAAAGAATAAACTGTAGGCCTATACTACACATTATAGTGAAGCCAGTTTAAAAGGAGGTGAGCTAGCTAGTTTCAATGGAGGTTTTTATAACTGTACCTTAAATTATGTTGAAGCCAATTTAAATGGAGGTGAGGCAAGTTTCAATGGAGCTCGTTTTTTTAAAAAGAATAAACTGTACCACACATTATGGTTAAGCCACTTTAAAAGGAGGTGAGGCAAGTTTCAATGGAGGTTTTTATAACTGTACCACACATTATGGTGAAGCCAGTTTAAAAGGAGGTGAGGCATGAATAAACTGTACTACACATTTTGGTGAAGCCAGTTTAAATGGAGGTGAGGCAAGTTTCAATGGAGGTTTTTTAAAAAGAATAAACTGTACCACACATTATGGTGAAGCCAGTTTAAAAGGAGGTGAGGCAAGTTTCAATGGAGATTCTTAAAAAGAAAAAACTGTACCGGTATTATGGTGAAACCAATTTTAAAGGAGGTGAGGCAAGTTTTAAAGGTAGTTTTTTATAACCGTACTCCAAATTATGGTGTAGCCAATTTAAAAGGAGGTGAGGCAAGTTCCAATGGAGTTTTTTTATAACTGTACTACAAATGATGGTGAAGCCAATTGAAAAGGAGGTGAGGAAAGTTTCAATGTGTAGGTTTCTTAAAAGGAATAAACTGTACCACACATTATGGTGCAGACAGTTTAAAAGGAGGTGAGGCAAGTTTCAATGGAGGTTTTTTTTTAAGAATAAACTGTACGTACCACACATTATGGTGAAGCCAGTTTAAAAGGAGGTGAAGCAAGTTTCAATGGAGGTTTTTTAATACGAATAAACTGTACCACACATTATAGTGAAGCCAGTTTAAAAGGAGGTGAGGCAAGTTTCAATGGAGTTTTTTTTTTTAAAGAATGAACTGTATCAAGACATAAAAGGAGGTGAGGCAACTGTGCACTAAATTATGGTGAAGCCAGTTTAAATGCAGCTAATAAGGCAAGTTTTTCAATTTTTGAAAAAACCTCCATTTAAACTTGCCTCACCTCCTTTAAAACTGGCTTCACTATAATGTGTAGTACAGTTTATTCTTTTGAAAAAACCTCCATTGAAACATGCCTCACCTCCATTCAAATTGGCTTCACCATAATTTAGAGTATGTTATAAAAACCTCCATTGAAACTTGCCTCGCCTCCATTTAAACTGGTGCCGCTTCATCCTAATGTGTAGTACAGTTTATTCGAAAAAACCTCCATTGAAACCTGCCTCACCTCCATTTAAATTGGCTTTACCGTAGTACAGTTATAACAAGTGGAATGCCTCTGGCCGTCTCACCTGCATCACGCGTTTCAATATAGCAGCAGTGCTGACTTTGCATACTACTCTAACTCGCACAAGATGTTCAGTGATACATGGTTACTCTTATGTCCTCTTTTTATGAACTAGACCAATAAACTTACAGAGATATGATGGTTATTCAACAAAAAACCCCAACATGGCCAAAGTTCATTGACCTTACATGACCTTTGACCTTGATCATGTGACCTGAAACTGGAACAAGATGTTCAGTGATACTTGATTACTCTTATGTACAAGTTTCATGAATCAGATCCATAAACTTTCAAAGTTATGATGGTTATTCAACAGATACACCCAATTCGGCTAAAGTTCATTGACCTTTGACCTTGGACATGTGACCTGAAACACGCACAGGATGTTCAGTGATACTTGGTTACTCTAATGTCCAAGTTTAACGAACTAGACCAATAAACTTTCAAAGTTATGATGGTAATTCAACAGATACCCCCGATTCGGCCAAAGTTCATTGACCCTAAATGACCTTTGACCTTAATCATGAGACCTGAAACTTGCACAAAATGTTCAGTGATGCTTGATTACTATTATGTCCAAGTTTCATGAATCAGATCCATAAACTTTCAAAGTTATGATGGGAATTCAACAGATATCCCCAATTTGGCCAAAGTTCATTGACCCTAAATGACCTTTGACCTTGATCATGTGACCTGAAACTTGCACAAAATGTTCAGTGATGCATGATTACTATTATGTCCAAGTTTCATGAATCAGATCCATAAACTTTCAAAGTTATGATGGGAATTCAACAGATATCACCAATTCGTCCAAAGTTCATTGACCCTAAATGACCTTTGACCTTGGTCATGTGACGTGAAACTCATGCAGGATGTTCATTGATACTTGATTAACCTTATGTCCAAGTTTCATGAACTAGGTCCATATATTTTCTAAGTTATGATGACATTTCAAAAACTTAACCTCAGGTTAAGATTTCGATGTTGATTCCTCCAACATGGTCTAAGTTCATTGACCCTAAATGACCTTTGACCTTGGTCATGTGACATGAAACTCTAATAGGATGTTTAGTAATACTTGATTAACCTTATGGCCAAGTTTTATTAACTAGGTCCATATACTTTCTAAGTTATGATGTCATTTCAAAAACTTAACCTCAGGTTAAGATTTGATGTTGACGCCGCCGCCGCCGTCGCCGTCGGAAAAGCGGCGCCTATAGTCTCACTTTGCTTCGCAGGTGAGACAAAAACCTCCATTGAAACTTGCCTCACCTTCTTTTAAACTGGCTTCACTATAATGTGTAGTAGGCCTACAGTTTATTCTTTTGAAAAAACCCTCCATAATTGAAACTTGCCTCACCTCCTTTTAAACTGGCTTCACCATAATGTGTGGTACAGTTTATTCTTTTTAAAAAACTGAGCTCCATCGAAACCTGCCTCACCTCCATTTAAATTGGCTTCAACATAATTTAGAGTACAGTTATAAAAACCTCCACTGAAACTTGCCTCACCTCCTTTTAAACTGGCTTACCACATTGTGTGGTAGTTTATTCTTTTTAAAAAAAACCTCCATTGAAACTTGCCTCACCTCCTTTTAAACTGGCTTCACCATAATGTGTGGTACAGTTTATTCTTTTTAAAAAACCTCGATCCATTGAAACTTGCCTTAGCTGCATTTAAACTGGCTTCACCATAATTTAGTGCACAGTTGCCTCACCTCCTTTTATGTCTTGATACAGTTTATTCTTTAAAAACAACTCCATTGAAACTTGCCTCACCTCCTTTTAAACTGGCTTTACCATAATGTGTGGTACAGTTTATTCGTATTAAAAAACCTCCATTGAAACTTGCCTCACCTCCTTTCAAACTGGCTTCACCATAATGTGTGGTACAGTTTATTCTTTAAAGAAAAAACCTCCATTGAAACTTGCCTCACCTCCATTTAAACTGGCTTCACCATAATGTGTAGTACAGTTTATTCTTTTGAAAAAACCTCCATTTAAACTTGCCTCACCTCCTTTAAAACTGACTTCACTATAATGTGTAGTACAGTTTATTCTTTTGAAAAAACCTCCATTGAAACATGCCTCACCTCCATTCAAATTGGCTTCACCATAATTTAGAGTATGTTATAAAAACCTCCATTGAAACTTGCCTCGCCTCCATTTAAACTGGTGCCGCTTCACCATAATGTGTAGTACAGTTTATTCGAAAAAACCTCCATTGAAACCTGCCTCACCTCCATTTAAATTGGCTTTACCGTAGTACAGTTATAAAAACCTCCATTGAAACTTGCCTAGCTCACCTCCTTTTAAACTGGCTTCACTATAATGTGTAGTAGGCCTACAGTTTATTCTTTTGAAAAAAAACTCCATAATTGAAACTTGCCTCGCCTCCTAGCTTTTAAACTGGCTTCACCATAATGTGTGGTACAGTTTATTCTTTATAAAAAACTGAGCTCCATCGAAACCTGCCTCACCTCCATTTAAATTGGCTTCAACATAATTTAGAGTACAGTTATAAAAACCTCCACTGAAACTTGCCTCACCTCCTTTTAAACTGGCTTACCACATTGTGTGGTAGTTTATTCTTTTTAAAAAACCTCCATTGAAACTTGCCTCACCTCCTTTCAAACTGGCTTCACCATAATGTGTGGTACAGTTTATTCTTTTTAAAAACCTCGATCCATTGAAACTTGCCTTAGCTGCATTTAAACTGGCTTCACCATAATTTAGTGCACAGTTGCCTCACCTCCTTTTATGTCTTGATACAGTTTATTCTTTAAAAAAAACTCCATTGAAACTTGCCTCACCTCCTTTTAAACTGGCTTCACCATAATGTGTGGTACAGTTTATTCGTATTAAAAAACCTCCATTGAAACTTGCCTCACCTCCTTTTAAACTGGCTTCACCATAATGTGTGGTACAGTTTATTCTTTTTAAAAAACTGAGCTCCATTGAAACCTGCCTCACCTCCATTTAAATTGGCTTCAACATAATTTAGAGTACAGTTATATAAACCTCCACTGAAACTAGCCTCACCTCCTTTTAAACTGGCTTCAACATAATATGTGTGGTACAGTTTATTAAAGTCTCCATTGAAACTTGCCTCACCTCCTGGAGGGCGCTCTTTAATATGCCTGTAGGTTGTACGAAAAACGAAATCACGTTGCAGGGACTGCAAGGGAGTCTCTGATCTCGTCTTCGCTGTTTTCGTTTTTACAAACGGAATCACGGAGCGGAGAGCGTGTTCTGGTTTTGTTTTTGATACATAAAAACACAAATATAAAATGAGAAATCAGAGAGAGCCCAAAACATTTCTGATTTCAATATTCAGTATGAAAAACGAATTATCCATTAGTACCCTGATTCGAGCTGCCGGTGGACCGTACCACCCCCGCCCCGCCGAGCGGTTCCGTCACAATATATTTCACTTGAATTGCCTCTTTTATCACATCTATCCATAGGTCATGTGTTCTTTCTACATGAGGGCATGTAATACATATTTTTTAAGAATACATAAAGGAGTCTGTATCATCTTAAGAAAAAGCAAAAAGAGACATTTTGAGGGTATTTTATAGTCCACCAAAGCCGGGAAAGTTGTTCATCAGTGACATCACACGTCCTTGTCGCATTGCCAATGGGAGGATCTCCATAGCATTAGTGATTGCAATATTCAAATGCTCATAACTTTCTAATTATTTGTCCGATTTTTCTCAAACTTTCTTTATTCTTATTCTTTGATTTTTCTGTTTCTACACAAGCCTATTTGTTCCAAAGGTTTCATTCCCCTTTAAGGTTTATCATGCAATTTTGTCACGTACTTCGCATTCATTTTACTGCCCTGTATTGACAAAAATGGTTTTTCCGATCTCTTTTGTGTGATTTCTCTTTAATTTTGTGCAATTTGTGGGCAATAAGGTTTTTCCTTTTTCTGTTTTTTTTTATATTATTCATAATATTTACAACAATATTTTAAAAGAAAGATGCACTGTACACTAATGATAATAATAATAGGCATTTATATAGCGCCATCTATTTAGAAATATTCTATTCCTAGGCGCGATATCATTATTATTACCACGGCCATGACGGCTTTAGCTTGAGCTGCCTTTCAGCGCTCATCCATTCAATCTCTCTAAAAACTTTTTTGACAACATCTTCCATTCATAACCAGTTTGTATAATTGTACTTAAATATTTTTTTTTTCAATGTTGTATTTGCTTATTATGTCAAGATGAACAAACAAATCATTATATGCCATCGCGGGAAATTGGAAAGAGTGATATGAAAAATTAAATGAAATTATGAGATGATAGAAACTCATCAGATTTTGTTTGGTCATCCCCTCAATATCTACAGTATACACATGCTACAAAACAAGACATCGAACCATTGATGTAGTGAGCAATATAACATTATAATTTGTTTTTTTAATAAACATATTAGGAAGTTTGCATTTCTCTGCTTAGATTACGTTTGGTACAAATCAGACGATTCAACTTTACAGACGATTCAACTTCATATCCCACATTATAATGATTGCTTGTTTCTAAACAAGATAATAACAATGTAAAAGTTCAATGAAAAGTAACTCTTTAAACAAAAAATAGAGTAATAAGTATCGTATCAGGCATTAGAAATGAATTATGTACGAACGTTCAAGGTTGTAACTGCTCGGTAAGAATGAAATATCTAATAGAACCACGACAATATTCGATCAAATACAACCCTCCATGGTAGAGGACGGTCTTACAGCTGCAGTGGTTATGTTTGGGTATCTTTTTATCTTCGACTCCTTAAATCGGTTGGTCAAAAAAATTATGGACCCGTCCACCACCAAGAAAATAAATTTGAATGAAATAGGGGACGCAAAACAAGTGTAACAAGCGAAATTTCTTCAAAATCGGATGTGAAATATGGACCGACGTTTTCAGTACCGAATTGTGACGTCACGGTGTCATGGCAATGAACCGGTTGGTTCTAAACAGAGTCGCAGGTGACAATCGTTTATACACATTCTAATTTTGAAAAATGATGATGTGTTTGTCCCTGGTTGTTACCATTATTGTGAGGTTGATGAAATTCCGATAGCAACCTTCTTTTCCTGAGAAACACGTGCTTTGTGATATGAGCAGTTTGCAATACTTCCGGGTTCACTTGTTTAGAACCAGGCCGCCATGGCAGCATGGCAACCGACGTCATCGCTTTAGTAAGCTATATGAGTTTAATAAGTTATACACTTTTTAAAGAGTCTGGCTTATTTCCACGATACAGTTATAAATCCTTTTAATTCTATTATCTAATGTATGGCCTTTTTTTACACAAGGCAATCAATTGTCACTGAATCACCATAGATTGCAACAATGGCACATAACATGTAGGAGTACTTGATAATGAAACACAACAGGAATAATGAGTCGGTTACTGTATTAATTCTTCATTTGCATAACGACCAGAATGCGCATACCCCCCTTCCCCCCATGAGTATTATGCAGTGTCCGCGTAAGCGGGGGCGGTGGGGGAGGGGCGGGGCTTTAACCCCCTAAAAAATCATTCCGTGTCCAATGTTGCTGAATTTCATTCGGTTTATATGTTTTCTACTTTCATCCTACCATGTTCCGCCGTCAATTCGGCCTTGAGGTGAAAAAAGCAGTTCGTGATTAGACATTGATATTACACAAACTGCATGCGCAGAAGATGAAAAAATCACTTATATCCCAGAAAATAAATGTACAGTTCTGGTTTACCCTATGCATATTTCAAGATAGATGCAATATTGTGACTGATTGCCTTATATTTATAATCCTTTTTTATTTTTTATTTTTTATCCTAATATTAAAGATATGCATGTCTCATATTATGTAGAGAGCGTTTATCTCTTAATTTGATTGAGGTCATTATCTGCGTCCGGAAGTCAGCGGATAAAATGATTATATAATTTATTCACAAAGTCGGCTGTTTCCTAATTTTGCTGCTTCAAATCTAAAGCATGTTGACTGAAAAGCATTCTCTAACACAGGGCATCAGCCAACATAACTAAAACCAGTAAAGTTGTGCTTTGAAAATAATGAGATACGACTTGGTAGTTGCCATTGTCAAAATACCTGTATGTTCTCATTAGGGTGCACATTATCATTGGGCGGTGGATCTGGTTCGATCAAAGAAATGATAGCGTTCAATGTCTAATAGGTCCATTATTTAACCGACACATTAAAGTATACACACAAAGAAAATTCACGAAAGTGATGATTATAGACAAATTATATATGAATGGAAAGGTCTTGTCTTTTTATACACAAATATGTCACTAAAAAGTCTTACGGATGTCGTGGAAATACAAGAAATGAAAGTAATAGAGACCCTTCTCAGCCCCCCAGCCGCCCCCAGGCAGACAATCACGCGATCGAAAACAGTCGAGAATAAGACGTCACATGATCGACTTCACACTATCTCTCTGTGCATAATACACTGATACACCTTCCTGGTCTCTATTTTTCTTCGAATTTACCGTTTTCTTCATGTGTTGTGATATCCGATTTCTGTTTTCGACAACTTCAGACTATAAGAGAACCAGAACTGTGTTACTTTGTCAATTTTTTATTGAATTGTGAACTGGAAAGTCTGATTTTGTCCACTCGACAGTCTTCGTTGTGTTGCTCTGAATATTGAAAAACTCCAAGAGTCCAAGCTGTACGGTCCCATTCACTTCTTCTTCTTCCAGGCTGGTACAGTCCGCCACTGGCGTATTATCGTACCTTGTGCTTGTCAAGTGTTGAGTGTACAGTGCAAGTAAAAAATTTCTACAATGGACTCTATGTGCAGCTAAAAAACCAGACTGAAGCTTAACGAAGCTTGACACACTGCACCTCCAGCTTGAAAGGCTCCAATGAAGTGCAGTTGACAGCTACAGGTGGTAATGAATTCCACAGCCTGATAGCGTCTGGATAAAAAGATGTTTGGAGAAATCGTGTCCTTGCATAGGGAACCAGGAGTTTTTGTGGGTTTCCCCGAGTGCGTGGGGCTGTTACTGGAATGAGATTGGCGGACGGAAGATCAACCAAGCCATGGAGTATGCTGTATATCATATAAACTTTCTGCTGAGCTCTCCTCTCTTGAAGACTTGGCCACTGAAGCTGATGAAGCATAGATGTTACGCTGCTTGTGCGGCGGTAGTCATCTAGGACAAAACGGGCAGAACGCCTCTGTACCATTTCTAACTTTCTGATGTTCTCCTGTGTGGATGGGTCCCAAACTACCGCAGCATACTCCAAGACAGGGAGTATCAGAGTCTTGTAAAGTAACACCTTTGTCTTTGGTGGACAGGCCCTCATGTTCCTCTGCAGAAAGCCCCGTACAGAGTTAGCCTTCTTGGTGATTGCATCCACATGATGATTCCATTTCAAGTTGCTCTGCAGATTAACTCCCAAATACTTGGTGGAGTCCGTTACCTGTAAGCGCTCCCCATGAATGTCATAAGGAAAGGACACTATGGATGTTTGTCTCTTATTTGAGACATGCATTACCTGACATTTTTGTGGATGGAATTGCATTAATGAGTCGGTTGCCCATTCCTGGAGTGCATCCAAGTCTTGCTGCAAGCATCTTGCGTCATCTGGGGACATTACCTTCCTGTACAAGATACAGTCGTCTGCGAACAATCTCACTGTTGTGCCTGGAGAAACATGGCTTGGCAGATCGTTAATGAAAAGCAGGAACAGGAGAGGTCCGGTCACACTACCTTGTGGTACGCCTGACAAAACAGGGCAGGTGTGAGAAAAGCAGCCATTGAGTAGCACTCTTTGTGAACGTCCAGAAAGGAGATTCCTAATCCAGCAAATTGCTGCCGATGCAGGTTACGCTGTTTGATCCAGTCAAAAGTCAAGTCAAGGTAAGCATGTTTGGAAACTGTAGTCTGTACTTGTTCTGACGATGCATTCAGGTCAGATGACAGATACAGATCTGATATAATTTTAGATTATTAGAATCTACTATTAAAATTAAAAAGTCTGGTGACAAAAACTACGATAATGCCAAACATTCCTCTGAAACAGCATATTTTCAGCCATGGTCCATGCCAGTGCTCCTAAATAATTTAATCGCCTGAGTCCTGACCAGTTTATTTAGAAATCTGAAGAAAAATCAGCTGGAATTGTGCAAAAACATTATTTCGACTAAAATTTTGAGTCGAAATTAAATTATTTAGGAGCACTGGCATGGACCATGGCTGAAAATATGCTGTTTCAGAATCAGAGGAATGTTTGGCATTATCGTAGTTTTTGTCACCAGTCCATTCACTGCCGTTTATTTTGTCAACGGCGGTGATCCACTCCCATTGACTTTGTACACAACGAGCGCACAAACACCAAATTTCACGATAAGGCCGAATGTTTTCACGATAAGGCCAAATGTTTAAGTTTTTATTATACACAGGTCTAGTGACCAATGCGTTTATGCTCAGGAGGGCCCTGCATCGTATACATCCAGATACACAGAATTATATCACCATAATGCCGATGTCATGAAGCAAGACAAATTTTCAGCAGTGGTTACCCTGATCATGCTGATTCCTGGCCAAAACTAGAGTCTGGTGTTTCTTTCTGATTAGAGTGCTGCTACATATGAATGCGTAATGCCTTCAACATAAAACAATGAAGATAAATGCACTCTTTGTAATGACACAGAGTACCGTACCTCTAGTGATTCACTACCGCTACAGCCTACACACCTACCCGGGTAGGTGTGGCGTACATGTATGGTAGTGAAGCGGTAGTGAAGTAGAGTGGGGCCTACATAAACATCACTTGAGGTAGAGCACCAGTGTTCTGAGTGGAATTTTTCAGGTGTCTAAACCTACTATTATTTGTTGTTGACCGGGAATTACATGCCACCGCACGTCATTAATCATCAAGATAATGAAATTCATACTTTGATTTGATTATTAAATTATTATTTTTTTTTCTCTCACTCTTCTACACACAGATCTGCACACTTGCTGACTCTGGTGACTTCTGGTCTCTGCTCGCTACTTCAATCTGGGAGATTCCATCATGTCCTCTTACTATGATTTGGATATAGCCATTTTTTCTGCACTCTTTCCAGGAGCTACGGTGCAAGTTTTGGACTGATAATGATGCAACAGAAAATTTATATTTATCGATCTTGGAAACAATTTTGAGCACAGTTTTGGAGAGAACTAAAAAAATTGACTTGGACAGGAATACAGCTTGTCGAAAATAAGAACACACAACTTAAAACGAAAGAACAATTTTAATGTTATTAGGGCATTTTGCAAGAAATTTTCTAATCAATCACACGTCCCAAATCAAGGGTAAGTCCTTTGATTAAAGACAAACATGTAGTTGAATTGCTATTGCAACTCGACCTTATTACGCTTGAATTTGAATTTAAGACTTACGCTTGATTTGCAATGGAACATAAGTTTCTTGCAGTGCCCCATAATTGTGGTTTGTTATCAGATATTTAACGTGCTGATTTTTCTCGAAAGGTATAATATATTTGTCCTTTTAAACGGTATTTGAATATGGGTACGCCTTTTGTTTTCCACAATATTTATTGCATGTACATGTATGAACAGAAGTGAAATATTTATTGTGAAGCACTGTGAATGTTGTGTGCTGTTGTGTGATGGTTCATCATTTTTTTTGTTATAAGACTGTAAGCCTGGTGGGTGTGAGGAAGTGGCCTGGATGAAAGAAAAGTGAACATGTGCCCAATTACAGATTTGCATATTCTAAGACAATTTTGTTTCTGGATGAATATTGCTATGCATTCCTTACATTAAGAGTAAAGGAGAAGTCCACACAATCAAAAATTCATTTGAATTTAAAGAAAAATAAGATATTGCAGGAAATTTCATAAAAACTTTGATTCAAATTTATATAATTACTATTTTAACATTGAGAAATTTTGCCTAATTTATAAAACGATGATATGCTCATCTGTGTCGATGTGCAAATTACACTAACCGATTATGTCACACGCACTAAGTTCTTTTGTATTTTGTTGTTTGATATATTTACATGACATGTAGATTAAATATTTAATTTTCTAATTATTTTCTTAAAAATTTTTTTTTTCCTCCAAATAACATTTAGAGTTACAGTTCCGTAAATGTAACCTATTGTGATCGGATGAAGAGTTTCCTATCCTCAAATCTGCAAAGAATTAAAAAACAAAATGCCACAAAAAATTAGAAACGAATGTGATGTGAGTGACAACACTAATTTGCATATCATTGTTTTGTGACTGTTTTGAGTAAGAACAACGAGGGAAATTACTGTATTCAAATAATTTTTAGTTGATGTGGACTTTACTTTTAACTCATCCTCTACCCCTCCCATCCCAAATAAGAGTAGAATCTAATCAAGAACCTGAAAATCAAAAGCAGCAATTAAGTAAGATTTGATAAATACAGGTCTGAATAGGATTTCACAAGAAAAAAAGCTGGGTAGGGACGAGAAGGAATAAAAAAAAAATACCCAAATGGAGCTCGAGTTTTGAACCAGGGTCCTCGCACACGACAAAACAATGGCTAACACATTTGGCCACAGACCATTTCCTTCTTTGAGATGGGCTTTTATATGGAAGCTTAAAAGTGCCACCGAGATGTTGAGATAATTATCTCGGGAAGTCGACATCTTGATAGCAAAGGATAAGATGACGAGATAACAGATCTCATCATGTCAACATCTTTAAGAAGAGATGATGAGATGACAAGATCCCGGATCTCATCATGTTGACATCTTGTAGAAGAGATGATGAGATGACAAGATCCTGGATCTCATCATGTCAACATCTTTTGGAAGAGATGATGAGATGACAAGATCCCGGATCTCATCATGTTGACATCTTTTAGAAGAGATGTTGAGATGACAAGATCCCGGATCTCATCATGTCAACATCTTTTAGAAGAGATGATGAGATGACAAGATCTCGGATCTCATCATGTTGACATCTTTTAGAAGAGATGTTGAGATGACAAGATCCCGGGATCTCGTCATGTCGTCATCTTTTAGTAGAGATGATGAGATGACAAGATCTCGGATCTCGTCATGTCGACATCTTTAAGAAGAAATGGTCAGATGACAAGATCTTCGATCGATGATCATGTCATCTAATCATCTCTTCTACAAGATGTCGACATGACGAGATCCGAGATCTTGTCATCTCATCATCTCTACTAAAAGATGACGACATGACGAGATCCAAGATCTTGTCATCTCATCATCTCTTCTAAAAGATGTTGACATGATGAGTTCCGGGATCTTGTCATCTCATCATCTCTTCTAAAAGATGTTGACATGATGAGATCCGGGATCTTGTCATCTCATCATCTCTTCTAAAAGATGTTGACATGATGAGATCCGGGATCTTGTCATCTCATCATCTCTTCTACAAGATGTTGACATGATGAGATCCGGGATCTTGTCATCTTATCATCTCTTCTACAAGATGTCAACATGATGAGATCCGGGATCTTGTCATCTCATTATCTCTTCTACAAGATGTCAACATGATGAGATCCGGGATCTTGTCATCTCATCATCTCTTCTACAAGATGTCAACATGATGAGATAATTATCTCAACATCTCGGTGGCACTTTTAAGCTTCCATACTTTTAAGATATATGAAACAAAGTCCGCTCGCCGCTTTGGGCTAATCGGCTCGGTGTAAAAATGGCAGAGGTAAAAATGGCAAAGGTAATAATGGCAGAGGTAAAAATGGCAAAGGTAAAAATGGCAGAGGTAAAAATGGCAGAGGTAAAAATGGTAGAGGTAAAAATGGCAGAGGTAAAAATGGCAGAGGCATTATGAAAAATACGAGACATTTGGCTTCCTCCTGCTCGTACGCACGGGCGTCCGTCGATATAACACGTGATATTTTTATGAAAATATGCACCCTTTTTCTTAAAAGTTGATGAAGAGGGGGAAAAATTAATCGTATCGAGTCGGGGTATTCAGTAATGAGTACAGGAGAAACTATATTTCACTGATTTTTATGATTCATCCCATTTGATTAACTCATCTATTCGTGTTTTGGGGCTAATCTTTCCCTTACGCATTGCTTTTTGGCAGAAGTTCTATGGAAAATGCACCTTTTTTCACACAAACTTTGAGACACTCTGTATTCATTCCCCCATTGCTCGAGAATGAATGGGCAGTTAACGACGGGGTGTAAGATTTATTGAAGAATGGAATATATATTTCACGAAAATGGAAGTCATTTCCCCATTGGATGTTATCTTCAATACCTGTTTTTTAGATGAAGTTAGTTGTCGAATAGGCTCTCCTGGCATTTGAGGTCTCTATCGGTGACGTCACTCAGGATCGTCATGCCTGAACCATCGGCCTGGCAGGGGTCGCAATGGTAGTATGATTTACGCATAATGCACTCGATATATATAATAATCTTGTCCTCTCGTTCAAATGAATGTGAAATTCATATAATTTCCATCAGAGCATTCATTCAACAGGAGTACGTAGTACATATTTCTTTGTTATAAGTGAATTAAAGTCCCTCCAGTGAGTTTGATCACCCCTATTGTGAAAATGTATCACCCCTAAGTTGTAACACAGTCAGCTGTTTGCACTCAGGGTCACTCCGTGACCTGTGTGTGCGTTCAAGAGTTGAACACGATTTTCTGTCTCATTTAGGCAGAAATCTTTCATAATGAATAATGGCAGAGGTAAAAATGACAGAGGTAAAAATGGGCAGTATTAAACCTCATGTTTAAAAATTCCAATAGCTCCTCCATGTAAAGTTGAGTAAATAAGAAAGTTTCTGAGAAGAATATTAGAATTGTAATAATGTTTGACTAATGGAATGGTTAACATTTTTAAAATTATACTGTAGATTTTCGGCAGTTGGTTTTCTTAATTTATTCCTGTACTTTAATACATGCACAGCCTACTCATGTCAAATCGCTCTTCTAATATTCAAATTTGAAGCACACTTTGGATCCCAAGTATTGTACTTACAAGTAGTTCACTAAAGGGGAAAATCATCCCGACATAAAGTTATTGTAAAAATAGCAGAAAATAATTCAAATGATATTGGTTAGGGTTTAAGGGAATCCATCAAAGATTTAAAAAGCTATTAGAATTTTATATTTTAATGGTAACATGATTTGCGAGCAGATTTTTTTTAATCTGGTATAATAATAAAATCAATGAAATGTCATTAAAAAGAAATGAAAATGTTTTCTATTGTTTTTATTTTTTTTCAATTTCAATTTATTTCATTTTCAACAGAACAAAGTAAAGTGGTCGAAATAATTACAATGAACTTATACAGACAATATAAGTTGAGGCATGTACAATATATGGTATTTTTCCATTAGTAAAACAAAGCAAAGTATTATATATTAGCAAAATATCATTATTAAATAAAATTCTGAGAAAATAGAGGGATCCTTTAAAAAGCAGTGCTTGTATTGTGAGGGCCCCTCTAAATAATTATTGTAGTATATCAACATAGAAATCATTTCACATCCGCTCCTGAAAGACTTTTTTTTAGCAATCATGAATCACTGATTAAACATTTGAAAAGTAATACGAGGCAACTGCTCGTATATAACGTCACAGATCAATAACTCAAACTTCTAATAACTTTTTTTAATCTTTGATGGGTTTTCCGTAAACCTTCACCAATAATTTTTTCTGCTCTTTTTACAGTAAACCATTTGTCAAGGTGAATTTCCCCTTCAAAACAGGTCGATAGAATGGTACCTATAAGAAAAGCCTATAAATTTGAAATAGAATCCTTGATTCGCTATACATTTCCGAATTCATGCGGTAACTGTTACCATAGAAACTAGTTTAGGAACCGGGTGTCTGGAAAACGAAGACCGGGGACACGTATCACACTCGTGTGAAAGCGTTTGTAGTTCACGCACGAAGTGTGTACAAAGCAGTGCAAAGTGTGTACAAAACACGTGCGCGGGTTAGAATAAACTTTGGACCTTGCCCCCTACACATGTTCTCCCATTGACATAACGCATGTCCCCGGTCTTCGATCTTCGTTTTCCAGACCTGTTGTTGGGTGTCTGGAAAACGAAGACAGAAGACCGGGGATCGCATCCGTCTAGCTAAAATAAACCATTATTATATTCAGATCAAATTCAGGAATATTCTGATATTGGATATGTAGTCAGTTATGATTGGTTGATAAGTTAATGATTAATTGTAAGGATATCGTTATCAGCTAGGGCATAATTAATACATAACAATTATAACGTACAATACACCTCATACTGCGCAATCACGTACAAGCAGTCTCAACTTAACTGCTGTTTGCAACTACCATTGACATTACGCGTGTCCCCGGTCTTCGGTCTTCGTTTTCCAGACCTGTTGTTGGGTGTCTGGAAAACGAAGACAGAAGACCGGGGATCGCATCCGTCTAGCTAAAATAAACCACTATTATATTCACTCAAATTCAAGAATATTCTGATATTGGATATGTGATCAGTTATGATTGGTTGATAAGTTAATGATTAATATTGTATGGATATCGTGATGTGAATGCTAATTGATTGAGCAATATATCGCACTCAGCTCAGCTGGCATTAAAATTTTACTACCATTGACATAACACATGTCCCCGGTCTTCGATCTTCGTTTTCCAAACCTGTTGTTGGGTGTCTGGAAAACGAAGACAGAAGACCGGGGATCGCGTATAATTTTGTCTAGCTAAGAAAGGCCTATAATATTCAGCACCAGTTCAAGAATATTTTGATCTTGGATACGTCATCTGCTATGATTGGCTGCGGATATAAATTATGGTTATTTGTGTGAATGGTTCTAGGACAATTACCCCCCGGACAATTACCCCCCGGACAATTACCCCCCGGACAATTACCCCCCGAGGACAACTACCCCCGGACAACTACCCCCGGACAACTACCCCCCGAACAACTACCCCCGACAATAAGCCCCCCGGACAATTATCCTCGAGGACAATTACCCCCTGGACAATTGGACAATAACCCCCGAGGACAATTATCCCCCGGACAATTACCCCTGCCTGAGGACAATTACGTACAAGCAGTCTCAACTTAACTACCGTTTGCAACTATTTTACTACCATTGACATTACGCGTGTCCCCGGTCTTCGTTTTCCAAACCTGTTGTTGGGTGTCTGGAAAACGAAGACAGAAGACCGGGGATCGCATCGATCCGTCTAGCTAAAATAAACCATTATTATATTCAGATCAAATTCAGGAATATTCTGATATCGGATATGTAATGAGTTATAATTGGCTGATAAGTTAATGATCAATTGTATGGATATCGTGATGTGAATGATGATTGATTGAGCAATATATCGCGCTCAGCTGGCATTTGCAATTTTACTACCATTGACATAACACATGTCCCCGGTCTTCGATCTTCGTTTTCCAGACCTGTTGTTGGGTTTCTGGAAAACGAAGACAGAAGACCGGGGATCGCGTATAATTTTGTCTAGCTAAGATAGGCCTATCATTCAGCACCATTCAAGAATATTTTGATCTTGGATACGTCATCTGCCATGATTGGCTGCAGATAAGTTATGGTTATTTGTGTGAATGGTTCTAGGACAATTACCCCCCGGACAATTACCCCCGGACAACTACCCCCGGACAATTACCCCCCGAGGACAATTTAACTTCCCCCCGGACAACTACCCCGTGGACAATCACCCCCGGACAATTCCCCCGGACAACTACCCCCGGACAATAAGCCCCCCGAGGACACTTACCCCCCGGACAATTATCCTCGAGGACAATTACCCACTGGACAATTACCCTCGAGGACAATTATCCCCCGGACAATTACCCCTGCCTGAGAACAATTACGTACAAGCAGTCTCAACTTAACTGCCGTTTGCAACTATTTTACTACCATTGACATTACGCTTGTCCCCGGTCTTCGGTCTTCGTTTTCCAAACCTGTTGTTGGGTGTCTGGAAAACGAAGACAGAAGACCGGGGATCGCATCGATCCGTCTAGCAAAAATCCCGGGGGGCCACTTACATTGACGAGTGGATACCATGCGCGACCAAAAAACACGTAAAAAGGATGTCCTTTTCACGATAGGGCACGTTACGTACGTAACGTGAAAAGGGTGTCAAAAACACAAAAATAATGAAAAAAGGGTATCTATTTCGCTAGGAAAATTACGTGTTTAGGATCGAATTTGCGGGGATGATAAAACAAAATTAAAATGTTTTATAAAGGATGTCCTTTTTGCCCCAACACTACGTGTTTAGAGTCCTATTTGCGCTAGGTGTAGAAGGTGGGGTCGTACTAAACCAAATAAGGTAAAGCCGACAACCAAAGGACCCGTAACAATAAAACATTCCTGTACTTGTTTAGGGGTTCATTTCAGGGAATATTTGCCAAGAGTATCGATTTGTTTCCAATACTTGTTAAGGGTAGGATTTGACACGCCAATACTTGTTAAGGGGTGCATTTTCAGAATATGGAAATTACGTGTTTAGGGTGCTTTTCGAGACCCCATGGTCGCGCATGGTATCCACTCGTGAATGGAAGTGGCCCCCCCGGGGCTAAAATTAACCATTATTATATTCAGATCAAATTCAGGAATATTCTGATATTGGATATGTAATCAGTTATAATTGGCTGATAAGTTAATGAATAATTGTATGGATATCGTGATGTGAATGTTAATTGATTGAGCAATATATCGCGCTCAGCTGGCATTTGCAATTTTACTACCATTGACATAACACATGTCCCCGGTCTTCGTTTTCCAGACCTGTTGTTGGGTGTCTGGAAAACGAAGACAGAAGACCGGGGATCGCGTATAATTTTGTCTAGCTAAGATAGGCCTATAATATTCAGCACCAGTTCAAGAATATTTTGATCTTGGATACGTCATCTGCTATGATTGGCTGCGGATAAGTTATGGTTATTTGTGTGAATGGTTCTAGGACAATTACCCCCCGGACAACTACCCCCGGACAATTACCCCCCGAGGACAATTACCCCCCGGACAACTACCCCCCGGACAACTAACCCCCGAACAACTACCCCCGGAAAATAAGCCCCCCGAGGACACTTACCCCCCGGACAATTATCCTCGAGGACAATTACCCCCTGGACAATAACCCCCGAGGACAATTATCCCCCGGACAATTTCCCCTGCCTGAGGACAATTACCCCCATAAAATCATCCCTTCTCTCCAGCATCAATGTTAGAAGCGGGACCCTTTTTAAGTTTTGGTCGGTGGCACAGGTTTTTCAAAATATTTTCTATTTTATCTTACCTTGATAATTTTTTCTTTCTCTTTGATATTGCTCTTTTTCCTATTCTCTCACTTTCTTCTTTTTTCCGTTTTTTTTTTGTTTAGCGGCGCCTTCTGCATCATGAAAAATGGGGGGGGGGGTCTTGCACCCGAAATCTCCCAATTGGCTATGCATATATTCATCAGAAAATGTGTAAACTGGCCCTCATACTAAGTTTTCATAGATCAATTGAACACGATTAGTCATAATAATCACAAATGCTGAATATCTCCGATTCCAACTGATCTGATTTTTTGAATATTTATTTTGGGTTCAATTTCAGGAAAGAAATCAGGCAAATAGATAAAACGTAAAAAGACACCTTTATAGGTAAAAATATATTGAAAGTCGATAACGCATCTATCAACACTAACACTGTCAAGTAGGACTTATAATCCTGTTATTTTAAAACAATTCAACTAATAAGAAGCTAAAAATTATGAAACGATTGGTGCACATTCCAGCAAGCTCAAAAACTTTATGCAAAGATAATACAAACAAGAACACCTTGTAATTTTACCATTTAGGCCCTAAATGGTAAAATTACAAGGTGTTTTTTGTGTTTTACTCTTGGGTGAAAGCAACATTAAAGAAGGAAATTAAGTACCAAAATTACTAAATTGTAAACAATTGTAAAGAATATGACATAATCAAAAACAGTGTTTTTTCTAAACAAATTGGCAATCATGATAGTATACAATTCGTTTAAGATGCATTTTAAGGACGGTACGTAAGAATTTATAAAGAAGTAGACCTATGCAAATCAAATAATGCGACTGAGCAGCGTGAGCTGAAAATATTAATATTTAGACCTAAAAAGGACATTTTACAGAGCACTTTCAAGAAAAAATCAATTTGTAAATTGAAAAAAATAATGAAAGCTCAATATCCGAGATAAAATATGTTTTGTATATTAACGTCAAATCTTGATATTTTAAGCTCCATATATGTGAGCGCGAAGCGCGAGCTGAAAATTTTTGGAATTGCATGTATATATTTTAACCTGAAAATTGACTATTCTGGGCAATGTTTGTGAATATGAACAAGATGCGTATGTAACTAGATAATTACTGCAAGCGCAAAGCGCGAGCAGAAATTGTTATTAACTGTCCTAGCATTATCGAAAAGGGACCTGTTAAGGACTGTTTATAGGTACCCACGAAGACGGTATATATTTCAATAAAGCATTTTTTTAACATTCCGACCTAAAAGAATGGTAATTACTTTTTGTATCAATAAAAGGGATAGGTATGTAACGAAACAATGGATGCGAGCGCGAAGCGCGAGAGGAAAAAAGAAGAGATTTCAGACCTAAAAGCGGGACACTATTCATATTTTGTAAATCATAAATAAGATATAGTTAATTGGGTATCATTACTAATGCGATCATGAAGCGCGAGCAGACAATTATTGATATTATGATGTGAAACTGGATAATTCAAATAGATTTTAAATAAAGAACATGCAGGCTATCGCGCATGTTTTAGATTTAGACCTAGAATCTGGGCTTTCTGAATACATTCTTTAATGGAACATTATAGACAATAGGAACTTGGCAAATCAAACAATGTGACCACGCAGCGTGAGCTTTAAAAAAAATGCTGATATTTAGACAATAAAACGGACATTTTACAGAGCACTTAAATTTGTGAATGAAAAAAATATTGAAAGCTCGATGTCCGAGCTAATTATGTTTTGTATAATAAATTCAAAACTTGCTCCATATCAGCCTACATGTATTGAGCAAGATACGAATCTCATCGAACAGGCAATTCTGGCGCGAAGCAAAAGCAAAGATTTTTTTTTATAGTAACATGAAAGATTTTTTTTGGCAAGTCTTCCCCTCACATTACTTCATTCACTCGTCTTCCTCCTCTTATTTTCCACTTATCTTTTCTTCTTTCTCTCTTTTTTTTGCTCTGCCAATTTTTTTTCAGGGGAGGTGGGCACAGCAAATCTCAGGGGGGGGGAGCCCCCCGCC
The DNA here is from genome assembly GCF_018143015.1 of Lytechinus variegatus. Taxonomy (NCBI): domain Eukaryota; kingdom Metazoa; phylum Echinodermata; class Echinoidea; order Temnopleuroida; family Toxopneustidae; genus Lytechinus; species Lytechinus variegatus. The sequence continues at coordinate 51,299,766 of NC_054743.1, forward strand.
CTGAGACAGCCACTAGCTGTTGTGTTCTTAATTTCTTTCTTTTCCCCCTTGTTTTTCTGTTTTCTATTCAGATTTCATGTTAGCATTTTCACGGTTACACTTCGTAATTCCGAAGCTTCGTAATTCCGAAGGTTCTTTATTCCGAAGGTTCGTAATTCCGAAACACGTAAATTGCCTATACCTCGATGTTCGTTGATCCGAAAACGAAAAAGGGTTCGTTAATCCGAACATTTGTGGCGTTATTCCGACGGTTCGTTATTCCGAAGGTTCGATAATCCGAAAACGAAATAAGGTTCGTTGTTCCGAAGGTTCGATAATCCGAAAACGAAATAAGGTTCGTTGTTCCGAAGGTTCGTTAATCCGAAAACGAAATAAGGTTCGTTGTTCCGAAGGTTCGTTAATCCGAAAACGAAATAAGGTTCGTTGTTCCGAAGGTTCGTTAATCCGAAAACGAAATAAGGTTCGTTAATCCGAAAACGAAATAAGGTTCGTTAATCCGAAAACAAAATAAGGTTCGTTAATCCGAAAAATGAAAACCGGGAAAGCAGAGGCAAGGGGGATGGGGCGGGGGACACTGTTGCCGTTCAATTGTTATGAGGATGGGAAGGCAAGGGCGGCCGAACGAATTTTCGTTTGGGGGGTAAAGCCAAAAAATGAAACTCATACGTCAAAATGGACACTTTGGTGATATTTTCCCCTTAAGATTATCATCTGCTTGAAGTCATTGTGTGTTTGATAGTGATTAAGTAGAGAAAAACCTTTTTGAAGTGATTTCTTATTATGGCAAAACGTATATTTAGGCTTTATTTTTCGGGAGAGAGTGTAATGAGCGAGCGGCTTGGTAAAACAAATTCAAAGGTGAAATTGTAAAATGTTTTTGGCGTCAATTATTCTTAAAATGGCATAATTGCGAGGTGTTGCGAGCGTGAATCACAAGCTTTAGGGTATTTCAATAAAAAATTAAAATAAGTTTTTAAAAATCCGAGCAAAATTTCTGCTGTCATTAAAAAGATGTGCATCTAACTAAAAAATTAACACGAGCGCAAAACGCAGCTTAAACATACTGACCAGAAAAGGAACCTGTTAAAGAAAGCATTTAGTGACCTCTTTAGGATGCATATTTCACCAATCAAATGAGAGTGCGAAGCGCAAGCTGAAAATTTGCAATATTCCAGCCTGAAAACTTAACTTGTATACTTTAAAAAGAGTATTTTATTTCGAAAAAAAACGAAAAACGGCATATTTATTTTTGAAAAAGGAACTTTCCCATTTTGGAAAATATTCATTTCCATGTTTTTTTATTTCATTTTGGGGGTGCAAGTGCCCCCTGCCTCCCTCCCGGCGGATCCAACTTTCGTCAAATGGGGGGGGGGGGGGATTTTTCCAGCCACATTTTCCTCAATCGGCAGCTTAAAGTTGAATTTTGTTTGTTTCTTTGAAAGGGTAGTCCTAAGGGTCAATAATTAGCTTTATACTTATAAAATAAAGTAAATAGTAATAGCATGATAAACCCTTTTTAAATAATGCGAGCGGGAGCTATATATTTTTTTTTGATATGATGGGCAATATGTTTGTGATCTTCAAAACGAAATGCCTGTGTAACTAACTTTAGATAATAACTGCGAGCAAGATCGCAAACAGAAATTTTAAATATATAAGCTCTAACCTGATCTAAAGGGGACATTGAAAGAACTTTTTGCAGTTAGCCATGAAGAAGATGCGTGTTTCAACCAGTGGCGGCGGAATATATTTTCCTTGGGGGAGGGGCGGGGCAAAGCCAAATAAAAGGGGCCAATAGGGGCAATTTGGTGCAAACGTATATTTTCACCATTAGATTATCATCTGTGTAAAGAGGTTGTGTGTTTTGGAGTAATTGAATTGAGCAAAAAAAATTAAGTGATCACTGATTGATAAATTATATATTTACGTTTCATTTCTGCGAGCGTAGCGAGCAAGCGGTTGGGGGGGGGGGGAAGAAATCAAATCTGAAGATGTAAAATTCGCCTTTTTGGTCAATTACTGTTAAAAGGGCATCCTTGTGAGATGTTGCGAGTGAATCACGTGCTCAAACTTTTGGAAATTTCATGTAGGCCTAGAATGATATAAATATTTTTTACCCAGGGAAGCTACTTCAGTTCTGAAAACTGTTCTCCCAGCTATTATTTTTATACAAGAATGCTTAGAATGTCCAGTTTTCAGGTTGGAAATCGGAAAATTTTGGCTCACGTTTCTCGCTCGCATCAAGTATTGTCTATTGAGGAACTCATTCTATTCCTGGTTACAAAAATATAAAATGTCCAGTTTTCAGGTGGAATATCATTTTAAGCTTGCGGTTCGCGCTCTTGAGTCACTAAATGCAGTCCTTAAAACATGTCAGTATATAAACAAATTACAACTCGCCCTCGAGTTAATAATTTCTTTAGAAAGATACACATCTTTCTCACGATTAAAAAAACTGCTCAGAATGTTTAAGTTCACGTCTTGTTACATGTAATGTCTACTAGTTTGAGCTATCGATTCGCGCTTTCAACATCTCACAAGGATCATTATTATAGTATTATTTTTATTACCAGCAGAAGCTGTTATTAAAAATGACATCCCCTCCAATACAAATCCTATTATCTAGAGGTTACTCGCACGCGACCAACACACTTGATCCCCTGCATCTTTAAACCATTTGCTTAGGCAGCAATTGCTCAGATAAATCGAAATTAGCCTATATGCTTGATCAGGGCGCCTATTCTTAATGAAATGCATGCTTTTGGCCACAACAAATGCATGTATCGTCGATCGTCATTGCATAATATCGTGTAATCTTGTAATGACAACACCGTTTTTGTTACGAAAATGAATAATTTTTCATTTTCGGAAATACGAACCTTATTTGATTTTCGGATTAACGAACCTTATTTCGTTTTCGGATTAACGAACCTTCGGAATTACGAACCTTATTTCGCTTTCGGATTAACGAACCTTATTTCGTTTTCGGATTAACGAACCTTCGGAATTACGAACCTGATTTCGTTTTCGGATTGACGAACCTTCGGAATTACGAACCTTATTTCGTTTTCGGATTGACGAACCTTCGGAATAACCGAACCTTCGGAATTACGAAGCTTCGGAATTACGAATGTATGCGCATTTGGTTATCCCGTTTATTTTGGGGTGTCTGGAAAACGAAGACCGAAGACCGGGGACACATATCACACTCGTGTGAAAGCGTTTGTAGTTCACGCACGAAGTGTGTACAAAGCAGTGCAAAGTGTGTACAAAACACGTGCGCGGGTTAGAATGGACTTTGGACCTTGCCCCCTACACATGTTCTCCCATTGACATAACGCATGTCCCCGGTCTTCGATCTTCGTTTTCCAGACCTGTTGTTGGGTGTCTGGAAAACGAAGACAGAAGACCGGGGATCGCATCCGTCTAGCTAAAATAAACCATTATTATATTCAGATCAAATTCAGGAATATTCTGATATTGGATATGTAGTCAGTTATGATTGGTTGATAAGTTAATGATTAATTGTAAGGATATCGTTATCAGCTAGGGCATAATTAATACATAACAATTATAACGTACAATACACCTCATACTGCGCAATCACGTACAAGCAGTCTCAACTTAACTGCTGTTTGCAACTACCATTGACATTACGCGTGTCCCCGGTCTTCGGTCTTCGTTTTCCAGACCTGTTGTTGGGTGTCTGGAAAACGAAGACAGAAGACCGGGGATCGCATCCGTCTAGCTAAAATAAACCATTATTATATTCAGATCAAATTCAAGAATATTCTGATATTGGATATGTGATCAGTTATGATTGGTTGATAAGTTAATGATTAATATTGTATGGATATCGTGATGTGAATGCTAATTGATTGAGCAATATATCGCGCTCAGCTCAGCTGGCATTAAAATTTTACTACCATTGACATAACACATGTCCCCGGTCTTCGATCTTCGTTTTCCAAACCTGTTGTTGGGTGTCTGGAAAACGAAGACAGAAGACCGGGGATCGCATCGATCCGTCTAGCTAAAATAAACCATTATTATATTCAGATCCAATTCAGGAATATTCTGATATTGGATATGTTATCAGTTATGATTGGTTGATAAGTTAATGATTAATTGTATGGATATCGTGATGTGAATGATAATTGATTGAGCAATATATCGCGCTCAGCTGGCATTTGCAATTTTACTACTATTGACATAACACATGTCCCCGGTCTTCGATCTTCGTTTTCCAGACCTGTTGTTGGGTGTCTGGAAAACGAAGACAGAAGACCGGGGATCGCGTATAATTTTGTCTAGCTGAGATAGGCCTATCATTCAGCACCATTCAAGATTATTTTGATCTTGGATACGTCATCTGCCATGATTGGCTGCAGATAAGTTATGGTTATTTGTGTGAATGGTTCTAGGACAATTACCCCCCGGACAACTACCCCCGGACAGTTACCCCCCGAGGACAATTTAACTACCCCCCGGACAACTACCCCGTGGACAATCACCCCCGGACAATTCCCCCGGACAACTACCCCCGGACAATAAGCCCTCAGAGGACACTTATCCCCGGACAATTACCCCTGCCTGAGAACAATTACGTACAAGCAGTCTCAACTTAACTGCCGTTTGCAACTATTTTACTACCATTGACATTATGCGTGTCCCCGGTCTTCGTTTTCCAGACCTGTTGTTGGGTGTCTGGAAAACGAAGACAGAAGACCGGGATCGCATCCGTCTAGCTAAAATAAACCATTATTATATTCAGATCAAATTCAGAAATATTTTGATATTGGATATGTAATCAGTTATAATTGGCTGATAAGTTAATGATTAATTGTATGGATATCGTGATGCATGATAATAAGCAATATATCGCGCTCAACTCAGCTGGCATTAAAATTTTACTACCATTGACATAACGCATGTCCCCGGTCTTCGATCTTCGTTTTCCAGACCTGTTGTTAGGTGTCTGGAAAACGAAGACAGAAGACCGGGGATCGCATAGCTAAAATTATATTCAGATCAAATTCAGGAATATTCTGATATTGGATATGTAATCAGTTATGATTGGTTGATAAGTTAATGATTAATATTGTATGGATATCGTGATGTGAATGCTAATTGATTGAGCAATATATCGCGCTCAGCTCAGCTGGCATTAAATTTTTTTTCTACCATTGACATAACACATGTCCCCGGTCTTCGATCTTCGTTTTCCAAACCTGTTGTTGGGTGTCTGGAAAACGAAGACAGAAGACCGGGGATCGCATCCGTCTAGCTAAAATAAACCATTATTATATTCAGATCCAATTCAGGAATATTCTGATATTGGATATGTGATCAGTTATGATTGGTTGATAAGTTAATGATTAATTGTATGGATATCGTGATGTGAATGATAATTGATTGAGCAATATATCACGCTCAGCTCAGCTGGCATGAAAATTTTACTACCATTGACATAACGCATGTCCCCGGTCTTCGATCTTCGTTTTCCAGACCTGTTGTTGGGTGTCTGGAAAACGAAGACAGAAGACCGGGGATCGCATAGCTAAAATTATATTCAGATCAAATTCAGGAATATTCTGATATTGGATATGTAATCAGTTATAATTGGCTGATAAGTTAATGATTAATTGTATGGATAGCGATGCATGATAATTGATTGAGCAATTATATCGCGCTCAGCTCAGCTGGCCTTAAAATTTTACTACCATTGACATAACGCATGTCCCCGGTCTTCGATCTTCGTTTTCCAGACCTGTTGTTGGGTGTCTGGAAAACGAAGACAGAAGACCGGGGATCGCATCGATCCGTCTTGCTAAAATAAACCATTATTTTATTCAGATCAAATTCAGGAATATTCTGATATTGGATATGTAATCAGTTACGATTGGTTGATAAGTTAATGATTAATTGTATGGATATCGTGATGTGAATGATAATTGATTGAGCAATAGTCAGCTGGCATTAAAAATTTTACTACCATTGACATAACACATGTCCCCGGTCTTCGTTTTCCAGACCTGTTGTTGGGTGTCTGGAAAACGAAGACCGAAGACCGGGGATTTTGTCTAGGTAATTACCACTTATAGCGTGCTACGGACACGTTTTCGTGCAATTGTACTTCGTTTTCTTCAAGTCGACTTATATAAAAAGTTATATGTCGCCATGACGAGATATGATATCTCGCCAAGTTGACTTATAAAAGGTCATATAGCCTATGTGGACATGGCATGATTAAGTTTCTCGCCAAGTCGATGGCACTTAAACGTGTAAAAGGGATGGTCCGGGCTGAAAATATTTATATTTTAATACATACAGTACTAATTCACTGAGCAATGTGCCGAAAATTTTATCAAAATCCGATCGGATAGCAAGTAATATTAAGTCATTGAAATTTAAAGTTTAGCAATATATTGTGAAAACAGTCGTCTTGAATATTCATTAGGCGGGCTGATATTGTCACATCTCCACTTTCCGTTTTCCTATGTTATTAAATATGATCATAATTTTTACATTATTTCATACTTGTGCAAATAATATGTCTCCCTTATAATGAAATAAGTTGCAGCAATGAATATTTGATGCACTAAATCAGTTGCCAATCCAATTTTTCTATTTCTTGGATGAAAAAATTGAATAAACCTAATTTCTCATACTAAAATACAAAAGAACAAGTGGAGATGTGACATCATCAGCCAACCTAATGAATATTAATGACGACTGTTTCCACAAAATATTGCTAAATTTTAAAATTCAATAACTTGTTTATGTCCGATTTTGATGAAATTTTCGGTATTGTACTCAGTGAATTCTACTCTATTCACAGGGACCTGGGAAGCGGGGGTGCTGGGGGTGCTGAAGCACCCCCAGAAATTCTCATGGGGGTGCTGCGTGTATTATTTTCCATAGGCAACACCCCCACGAAATCTGGTTCCCTTTGTGTTTTTATATATGTTATGATGTACATAATTATCACATCCGACAAACGCAAATCATTTACATGACTGTCTTTCACATATTCCAATAACATCCCTCCTATATCGCGACTCAATCAAGTTCGGCGCTCCGATACAGACGTGGTCGCGCGCGATACGTGATAACATATAGTTTACACCAAAGGTTTACACACTACTCGATAGCAGGGAGGGACACATAGGTGTGGCTGACTTGAAACTTCTAAGTTTTATGTCGAATCAAGTGTGTGCGCGCCCGACCGCCCGTGTTTTGTATAATCAATTACAAGTCAGACAATAGAAACCAAATTTCAGTCTTTTTTGCCCTACCCCATGGCTCTGGGAAGCAGGGGTGCTGGGGGTGAAGCACCTCCAAAATTTGGGGGTGCTGCATGTGTTATTTTCCATAGGCAGCACCTCCTGGAAATCTAGTGGTAAATTGATAAATGACAGAAATGTAATGAAAATGAACATTTTGTAGACCCCCCTTCAGAATTATCCGACACAAAACTTAAAATAGTCTTTAAATTCACCCTTTTTCAGATCGGAATGTAAAATATTTTCTGCTTGCGCTTCGCGCTCGCATTATTGATTTTTTATAATCGAATTTACAATGCCCAGATAAATGTATTTACAATGCCCAGATACTAGGTCTAATTCTAAACACGCATGTTTATTCATATACGCAGCTTTTTTGGGGCTACTCTGTGCTGAAAATATATCAAATAAAATTTTATGAAAATCTGATAACAAATATTTAAGTTATCTAATTCTAAAGTTTAGCAATATTTCATGAAAATGGTGATATGCATGTCGTCATGAATATTTAACAGGTGGGTTGACATGTGCGGAAATCTGTCCCCAAAGGTAGAAGGACCAGGGCCTGGAAAATATGACAAGCAAAAAAAAAAAGAAAAAAAAATTCACCCAAAATGTAAGATCATTTAGTCCAAAAAGTATTATTTCGATTGTGAAGTGATGTATTTTTCTCCATGAAAGACCAAAAATAGTAGGGGGACATTAGATATTGTTTCCCCCTACTATTCTTGGTAGGGGGGGGGGCACGTCCCCTCTGGGATTTCTGCCTATGTGGGTTGAAGATGTCACATCCCCACTATCATTTTTCTTGTGTTATTACATTGAATAAAAATCGTTTCATTTTTTCATACCAGTGTGAATTATATCTCTCCCGTATAATGAAATGAGTTGCAGCAAATATATAAAAGACTAAATCAGTTGTCAATTCAACTGTTTTTGGTTCTTGAAGGAAAAATATTAGATAAACCTAATTTTATATAATAAAATACAAAAGAACAAGTGGGGATATTAGTAATGCTAATCTTTAAAATGCAATAACTTTGATATTATTTGTAGGATATTGATCAAATCTTTATACTTATGTCTAATTTTTCTTTATCTGTTCAAACCATATTACATTCAGTGTTGAGTTTTAGATAAGAATATCAAAAATTTTCTGCTCGCGCTTCGCGCTCACATTATTAATGTAAGAATACATGTATATCAAATTACCCATCATTTTTTGACTTACATAACATAAATAAAATGTCACAATTATAGGTCTGAAATCTCAATTTTGTTTCAGCTCGCTCGCATTAATTATATAGTTATATACTTATCCTCTTCATTATTAGAAAAGTGCTTAGAATGTCCAGTATTTAGGTCTGAATGTCAAAATTTTCAGTTCGCGCTTCACGCTCGCATTATTTGGTTGTTGATATATGTATCGTCTTAATGGGTAACTGCAAACAGTCCTTATAACACTTTCCATTCGATCAGACCAGAGCGTATATAAAATATATCTGCTCGTACTGATCACTTATTTGTTACATATGCATCTTCTTCAGGACCACAAACATTGCTCAAAATTTTCATATTTTCAGGACAAAATACATGAAATCCCCCCCCAAAAAAAATAGCTCGCGCTTCGCGCTCTAATTATACAGTGCGTCCCAAAAAAAACTATACACTTTTGAAATGGCTGCCAAATAAAAAATGTAGCACTTTGGGGGAAAAGACTTATAGATATGGAATACCAATAAAGTCAACTTTCATATGACACCAAAAAATTGGAAAATTATTCATGCTTGAGCGAGCACTGCCCACTGAAACAGAGGGTATGCAAATTAGGGTGGGCTGGAATTAGCCTTCCAATTTCTTTCAGATTTTTTGTTGGGTACTTGCAAAGTTGAAGGTTATTTGGTGAGTTAAAGATCAGATGTTATCAGTTTGTTGTTTGTGAAAATTTCATACGTTATTAAATTGAAATTTAATGCATGAGTGATCATGAATTGCAATTTTTAGTGCAGCTTTATCATGTGGATCATGTGGATCTTAACAATGTGTTCATGACAGTCAGGAGAAGAGGGGGTAATATGACTTAGGTAGGTGAAGTAAGTTGATGGGCTTAAGGTCAACAGAACATTTAGCAACCCCTCCCCCCACTTCTCTCCTCCTGGGAGACTAAGCTTGGCTAGGCTGGGCAGGAATTAGCCATACAGTTTTTTGAGAGGTTAGTCCTTTGGAACTTACAAAGCTAAGGGTGTTCTGCTATTCATGAGTGAGATAAGTTTTGGTTTTAATAGGCAAATTTCATGAATTACTCAATTGAAATGTACTGCATGAGTGAACAGGAATGCAATTTTAGTGTAGCATATTCATCTTGTGGACATCAGAAGTGTGTTCATGAGAGTCAGAGTAATGTGATGGTACATGTACCTGTTACAAGCAAGAGGGCGAGGTATGCTAAGACTTGGTTAAAAGGGCATTCCTCTTCTTTCTGTCCTTTTACAAATTAAAAGTCATAGGTACCCTCCCCTCTTCACCTCCATTTTCCACCCCCCCCCCCCTCTCTCTCATCTCCCGGATTGTAGCCTTTTCAAAACTTAACTGCCAAGTGACCGGTGGCTGATGGTCAGTTTGAATGATTACCAAAAAAAAATAATGATTATGATGATTAATGAAATAATTTATTGGAAAAAATGAATGTTTTATTGATCACATTGCACATTGAATGAGTTAATTTACTGATAAATTGTTGATTGAATGATTGATAGGAGAAAGTTGATGCCCTAATTCAGAATTAATCATTAAACCAACATTCTGCTCTGGACTTCACGCGTACATAAGAATAGCCATCAGTCTCTCAACAGGTGGGGAGGGTGGGAAAGAGGGAGGGGGCGGGGCTGAATGTTCTGTTGACCCTGATTCCATCAACCTACTTCTCCCACTTAAGCCCTGTCTCACCCCCTATTCTCCCGACTGGCCGACTCCCATGAACACATTGCTGAGATCGCCATGATAAAGTTGAAATGCTGCCCCAAAAGAGATCCAAATGATAAAGCTGAAATGCTGCTCCAAAAGTGTAATTTGTGTTCACTCATGCATAAAAGTTCAATTTAATAACTTAAAAAATTTGCTTAAGCTATCAAAACTGATCAAGGTTGATCATTAATTTATCACAACGCCCTTAACTTTGCAAGTTCGAAATGATTTGCCTCTCAACAACTGAAATAAATTGGAAGGCTAATTCCAGCCCACCCTAATTTTCATACCCTTTGTTTCAGTGGACAGTGCTCGCTCAAGCATTAATATTTTTCCAACTTTTTGGTCTCATTTGAAAGTTGACTTAATTGGCTTTCCATATATGAGAGTCTTTTTCCCCAAAGTGCTAGATTTTTTTATTTGGCGGCCATTTAAAAAGTGAATAGTTTTTTTTGGGACGCGCTGTATATGTATGTTTTTTTATAAAAGGAAAGCTAAGAACTGACTGTCATATATATATATGTATGTACAATGTGTGTGTGTGGTGTCCTTAGATGTGTGTGTGTGTAATTCTGGAAAACTCAATTGTGCCCCCCCCACCTTTGAGGAGAGATTTCAGCACCCCCACTGAAAAAATCGTTCCCAGGTCCCTGTCTATTCATTAAGCTAAACATACTTTCAGCCCGGACCATCCCATTAAAAACTCCGTATAGAATAAACCTAATTGTAATAGAAAGCAATGTCATCGACCTAAGACAGGTGGCAAGCGCGCCCTTGTACACTGTAAAAACGCTGTTTAAATTGGCGCTGTTTAAAATTGTGTTGTTCAATTTTTTGAGCAATATTGTTCAAAAGACGTAACATGTGTTTAAATTTTCCCAAAATTTTCGTTGTTAAAAGTATCGCTCGAATTTCTAACGATATTGTTTAACAGTTTTAAACAATACCGTAGATAGACGGGTTTCCTGATCTAGCTCTGTGGCGCGGCTTCACTTCAGTCTTCAGTATGGCAGACGAATTCTTCTTCTTCTTCCAGTAGTATAGTGCGCATAAACCTCCACGGAGTATCGTCGCACAACAGTTGGTTGTCTATCGGCTAATTAATTCGTGTTCGGCATGATAAAAGATTCCAAATGCTGGAGTTAATTGACACATTCAGAGGTAAGCATTAAGACCTAGATCTATATATGTATTGTAATTTGATAGAATTTATACGCAGGAGACAGGACGTATTTCTGCCGCTGTACTGGCTTGGACTCTCGACTAGAGTCCCGTATTCCCCCGCAGTAGGGCTAGGCCCCGGCTGGCGAGACCCTACCGTACCGGTACCGTACTCCTGCAGTGCGCGCAGGGCTAGCTACCACACCAGCGCAGTTGAACTTGCAGTACCGTAACAAGCATACCGGTACGCTACGCCGAGGCGGGTAGCTACCTGAGGCTGAGTACTATGAAGGGGGGCCCCTTTTCTGCGCACCTAAAACTTGAACATTATATTGGGTAGATCTAGGCCTAGAGTCTATTTGAAAATCAACAACTTTTCGGTTGATATTGTTCCTTATATTCTGAAAAGGGTAATCCTGGGTTTTAGGGGCCTAAATTATGTGCACACACAAATGGCTGCGAACTTCACTAACTTCATCCCAGGCCGAGCATAGTCATGCATTGTAGATGCCTATGTTTGTTTACTATTAGATCACACTGTAATATTCATGGAAAGTCCCCCTTTCCCCACTCACACAACATGCGAGTTTCCCCTCCCCAGGGCCTTCCCTATACCTATTCATTCATAACCATTTGGTCTAATAAATACCCATTAGTTCGTTTTACCCAATTAACAGGCTTATCCATGAATTAGACCAAATGGTTTATGGACTAAATGGCTGTTGGACCAAGGTAAGGTGGTTAGACAAAATTGTGAGAGGACGAATCAATTGGCATTTAGCATGTAGATAGTGGACGAACCAATGGTAGACCAAATGATAGTAGACGAGTTGGCAATTGGAAAAATTGGGATTAGAAATAAATCATGATACAGTATTTAAATGTAGTAATGTACTGAATATTTCAAACTTTGGTAATTTTCAGATGATGATGACGATGTGCCACTAATTGGCTGAAGCACAACCCTGGTCCGCAGGACATTTTAGCTAAAAAATGAAGCAACCAGCACACAAGAGGAAACAATGGATTAAGGAGGATAATCCTAATACTGCAGCCACATTTCAGAAGTATCCCAGGCTACTGGACACAGGCATGGTAAGATATTGTAAAGTTAGAAATAGATCTAGGGCATGATGCAGAATTTAAAACCTTGATTTTGTGTGTTTGTGTTTGAATCAGATATGTAAGTTAATTTTCAAATGAGAATCAAGAAATAGACATCCCTTTTTCATAATAATAATAAAAAAATTGGATGAAAGCTATAAACGTTGAAAACTTTGGTCTTGGGGCATTTGTATTGTAAGAATTATAAGATTCACAGCCTCTTTATCTGATTTTAGTGGCATTATTAGGTCACTGATATCCTAATAAAACAAAAGACAAATAGAATGTTTGAGTCCTGGGGATATTTTGTGAGACTTGAAAAATTAATGTGGAAAATTTGTAACATGCACACAGATGGTTTGAAATATCAATTTATTTACTAGTTACATGTATTACTATCCAAATCGCACATGGATTGGACTTCTGCAGTGACTGTGATATTATCTAAAAAGTCTTAACTGACCGATGCAGAGTCCCTGAAAAAGAATAAAGTACCCGGTACATGTGCATCATGGTGGGATAAGGGGATGGGGGGGGGGGGGGAATCCTGCAAAAAAATGCTAACCATACCCTGCATTTATACCCCCCCTCCCCGGTTCTGTTTTTGTTTTGGTTCTGTTTAGGATTTTTTTTTCTTCATTTAGGTGGAACAAGATGTTGAGGTTACAATAAACGAGAATCCTGATGCTCTTTTTAAGTCATGGCCCCGAACAGCAGAAGGCATTGCAAGTTATGTAGAAAAGACGCACCTAGGATACAAGGATACTCTGAATTTAGTTCATTCAAAAGTAGATGAAGAGGAATTTGCAGGGTTCTCTCAATGTAAGTTTTCAGCTTATTGTACTCGTCAGCAAAAAAACAAAAGGCCTGATGGCCTCATAAGACTAATTGTTATAAAAGGTTAGATAAGTTACATGAGATGATATGCTTTCATATTATACAATTTTGATCCTTTTCATGTGTTTTATTCATTTCAACAGGAAATGAAATATGAAAAGTAAATCTGATTATTCTCAAATGTTATATTATCAAATGTTTAAAATCAATTGCAAAATGCGTATACTGACTGAAATACTATGAATTGTATATAAAATGAAAGCATATTATCTCATCTCAGAAAAAATATGAAATAAGTCACGATCATTGAAGCGTTGCGAGTTACGCTTCAATGAACACAGAAAGGTGTGAAATATGGAACTCGGTGCAAATCAAATGCTATTCTTTCCTCTTTCATATGATATATATAATTCATCATATTTTATGATAGCTAAGTTAGGGATTTGGGGGTTCCAGAATAGTTCATCTCCTTATTTTGCATTGTTTTATGTAGTGAACAAGTAATAATGATGATGATATAGATAATGGTAAATGTAACATTTATAGATCTTTGTTGGTATATTTCTCCATCTCTCTCTTTCCCTCTTTCTTTCTATCTCTATCTCTCTCCCTCTCCCCTTTTTTTCTCCTGCGCCTTCTTCCCTTTTCTTAATTCCTTACTGAATCAGCAGTACTTTCTAATTTTTTCTTCTTTTTCATGGGAATTACTTGCAGTTATACATATCATGATGATGTTTCACTCTTTGTCGTGTATACATTTACTTGCAATATTCAAAAAAAAAAATCCATGTGCAATAGTTTATTGTTATGTACACTTATGAGGATGTTAGTCATGATGACAATCACAATTATAGTTGACAAAATGATAGCAGTAATGATAATGATAATAATAATAATGGTAAATGTAACATTTATAGATATTTTGTTGGTATATTTCTCCATCTCTCTTTCTCCCTCTATTTCTATCTCTCTTTCTCTCCTTTTTCTCCTGCGCCTTTTTTCTTTCTTTGTTCCGATTCCTTACTGATTATTTTGGGTCAAAACAATTGTGTTTATTTCAATCAATGATTCAGATTTGTACAGTTATTGATCATGCACTCGGCGGAGGCATAAAATTAAACCACGGGCAGTCGAATATCCATCTAGTTGTAACTAAAGTTAAATCTTGGTTTAGAAATTTTTTGGTGGACGTGTCCAAGTAATCTGAAGAAAATGCCATGAAAAGTTATAAAGTATATGGTACTTATTTAGATATTCTTTTTGCCACATAATTGATGATGGGTATAATGAGTCAATACAAGTCAACATACATTTGCATTGCATTGGTCCATAAATTCATGTTATATTCAAGTTACTATGCGAATGACTTTTAACCCTTCTATGCATATTAAAATGCAATGTAGGTGTGCCATGAAGAAAGGTTTGTTAGAGCAGATATTATTTAAATGTGTTGGTTAGCTGCAAGAAGAACAATATACATGTAATTGCTGTCCTAAAACTGATTGTTTAGGCATTTTTTGTGTTTAATTCCTATTATTTACATGTATATTGAAGTTTGTATAAGAATGAATATTAACCCTTCTATGCATATTACAATGCAATGAAGGTGTGCCATGAAAGTAGTTGGAATTTTTAGAAAGTTCTACTGTACTCAGGTTTGTCAGCAGGTTTGTCATAGCAGATATTATTACATGTCGGATAGCTGCAATCATAGAACCAAAAAATGAGATTGGCAAGTCACATACCAATCAAAAACTTATAAACTACTTAACACAGCAATACACGTTTATGCACAAATACTGCTTTCCAGCTGAGAAGTTTGTGTAAGAGAAAATCAAATTCAATATTTGTGCTTTTCACTTGCCTGAAAACTGTGACGTCATGTTTGAGAATCATTGTGATGATAGGTTTTTACACAGAAACACTGGGTGATTTTTCTGATTTTCAGATTACGCATTTTATTTTCTTCACCTCTACCACATAGATATATCGTCAATATACAGTGCGTATCAAAAAAAGTTTACACTTTGAAAAAGCCCTGGGAATTAAAAAATATACAACATGTGGATAATTTTTTCACATATAATCTTGGGTTTGGGTCTCATCTATCCAATGAAAGTAAAAGTTTTGACAGAATGTTACACTTGAGTGAGCACTGTCCATTTTTGTAAAGCTCGCAGAAATCTGTTTGCGCAGAAATGCTCGTTTTCAAGCTGTGTCGAGGACAAAGGGCGAAATCAAACTTACCCTGCGATACATTTCTCATACATTTCCCTTCCACTTTTAGTCAATTTTAATAAAACGGATACATTCAAGCATTTTGTAACAATTTTGCCACCGAAATTGAAATTTCAACACTTAGTAAGCACAACCTTTACCCTTTGTGTGCCAGCTGGATCTAAGGACATAACTGGATCTGAACAAAATTTTATATCAGACATCTCCAGAATTTTTTCACTAAGTTTTTATCATTTGAAGTGGATTTACATTTCATTTCATTTTTCATTTAATACTTGTTTCTCCACACTTTTCACAAGCTTAACAATGATAAACAAAACGAAAATCAAGCCTAAGCCATTTCATGTAAATCACAGCTCAGTGTAAAGCAAATATCGTCACGATGGCCTCGGTGTGTGGGGGAGTGGGGTGGGGCTCAATGCACTCTTCGAAGTGTTTTTGGCAAGGAAACAAGTTTAAAAAGGTAAAAGATATCTTCAAGTCAATTTTACTAGCTAAATTCTATGTGTTCTTCATGATTTAGGTCTACTTTTATTCGTATAACTTTTTCAAAGTTCTGCGCAAATCATTTTTCACCAACTTTTCAAAAGTAAGTGGTGCTCACTCAAGCGGAAATATTTTTCGACAGTTACATCGTCATTTGCTTAAATGGACCTGTACCAATGTTAAAATGTGGAAAAATCTTCAGGATATTACAAATGTATAATTTTACAGGACTTTTTCTAAGTGTAAACTTTTTTTTGATACGCACTGTATATTCTTGTGATCTGTAGAATTGATGAAATCTGCAATTTTGGACAAGTTTGTGCCATATTTCATTTCCTGCTTATATGGCGCAGCTTTCCATTTCTATCTGCATTCAAATTATGTTCAACATTTTCCTGATATGGCAATTTAGGCCATATAAGAGCCAAATAAAGAAATCACCAAAAATCTATTGAAGACTAGCAGGTTTCCATACATTCGAGCAATGAATAATTATCAGTTTCATTTTCTTTTGCATATTGAAAAAAAAATGAAATTCATAATCTGAAAGGCAAAAAAAAATCGCAGTGTCTCTGTGTACAAATCTATGAAGTCACAACACTTTTAACACAACATAGTTATTGTGATATTAACTTACACATGTGGAGGAATATTGTTAATAAATTGTTGCCTTGATCTTATAAAATACTGTTTATTGTGTCAATATTTTGCAGTCTATTCTTTTATTTCCCTTTCCCATTTTTCTACTTATTTCTCTTTTCGACTTTTTGAACAACAGCTTTAAACAGCTATTTTTGTTTTAAACACATTTGTTTAATGTTTTAAACAATTGCTTTTAACAACAATGCGTAGTTTTAAACAATAGTTTTGAAAAGGTGTTAAGCAACTGCGTGTGTTTAAACAACATTATTTGAACAACATTGATGTTTAAAAGCTGTTGTTTAAAAGACTGCTTAAAATTGTTAAGCAACTTAGTTGTTTAAAATATGTTGCTTAAAAGATTGCTTAAAATATTAAACAATAAAATGTTTAAAGTTTAAACAATATCAATTGTTTAATACTTTAAACAATATTGTTAGAGTGACTGGCTTAAACAGCGTTGCTTAAAATTTTTAAGCAGTTGTTTAAAATATTTTTTACTGTGTAGAATGTTTTCCATACGGTCGGCGAACATGAAACACTAGTGCGTCGCTTGCTTACTACTTTGCGGTTAAACCCGAGACGTTCCCACGCGTACATTTCGAGACAGCAACATTCAGTACGCGTTTGGAAGAAAATTACCCTGTTTACACGTGCATCGGCTTTTGGTTCAGAACCAAAAGCCGATGCAGAATCGGCTTTTGGTCTATCTTGCACCGCAGAATCGGCTAACCTTCTCTGGGAATCGACGGGCGGACGACATTTGGATCTCTTAGTCTCGACTTCACCTCTTGTGGGCGAGACAAACAATGAGAGAGGGAAAGAGAATAAAGAAACAAGAGGAGAAAGGAAAAGGACGTGGAGTGAACAAATCTATATATCATCCTGAAATAGGGCCTACTATTAAACAAGTGAGAAAGGGGTTAGAAATAAAGAGATGGCAAAGTGAAATGGAAATTTTAGGCGGGAAAGGGATGGAAAAGAAGTCAAAATAAAGGGTGTCTGGAAAACGAAGACCGAAGACCGGGGACACATATCACACTCGTGTGAAAGCGCTTGTAGTGCACACACGAAGTGTGTACAAAGCAGTGCAAAGTGTGTACAAAACACGTGCGCGGGTTAGAATGGACTTTGGACCTTGCCGCCTTCACATGTTCTCCCATTGACAATGCGTGGGTCCCCGGTCTTCGATCTTAGTTTTCCAAACCCGTTGTTGGGTGTCTGGAAAACGAAGACAGAAGACCGGGGATCGTATCCGTCTAGCTAAAATAAACCATTATTATATTCAGATCAAATTCAGAAATATTCTGATATTGGATATGTAATCAGTTATAATTGGCTGATAACTTAATGATTAATTGTATGGATATCGTGATGCATGATAATTGATTGAGCAATATATCGCGCTCAACTCAGCTGGCATTAAAATTTAACTACCATTGACATAACGCATGTCCCCGGTCTTCGTTTTCCAGACCTGTTGTTGGGTGTCTGGAAAACGAAGACAGAAGACCGGGGATCGAGTAAAATTTTGTCTAGCTAAGATAGGCCTATAATATTCAGATCAAATTCAGGAATATTTTGATCTTGGATACGTCATCTGCTATGATTGGCGGCGGATATAAGTTATGGTTACTTCTGTGAATGGTTCTAGGACAATTACCCCCCGGACAATTACCCCCCAGACAACTACCCCCCGGACAATTACCCCCCGGACAACTACCCCTGACAATTACCCCCGAGGACATTTACCCCCCGGACAATTACCCCCCGGACAACTACCCCCTGGACAATCACCCCCCGGACAATTCCCCCGGACAACTACCCCCCGAACAACTACCCCCGGACAATAAGCCCCCCTGAGGACACTTTCCCCCGGCAATTATCTTCGAGGACAATTATCCCGCGGACAATTACGACTGCCTGAGGACAATTACGTACAAGCAGTCTCAACTTAACTGCCGTTTGCAACTATTTTACTACCATTGACATTACACGTGTCCCGGTCTTCGGTCTTCGTTTTCCAAACCTGTTGTTGGGTGTCTGGAAAACGAAGACAGAAGACCGGGGATCGCATCCGTCTAGCTAAAATAAACCATTATTATATTCAGATCAAATTCGGAAATAATCTGATATTGGATATGTAATCAGTTATAATTTGCTAATAAGTTAATGATTAATTGTATGGATATCGTGATGCATGATAATTGATTGAGCAATATATCGCGCTCAACTCAGCTGGCATTAACATTTTACTACCATTGACATAACGCATGTCCCCGGTCTTCGATCTTCGTTTTCCAGACCTGTTGTTGGGTGTCTGGAAAACGAAGACAGAAGACCGGGGATCGCGTATAATTTTGTCTATAGCTAAGATAGGCCTATAATATTCAGATCAAATTCAGGAATATTTTGATATTTGATACGTCATCTGCTATGATTGGCGGCGGATAAGTTATGGTTTCTTCTGTAAATGGTTCTAGGGCAATTACCCCCCGGACAATTACCCCCCGGACAACTACCCCCTGGACAATCACCCCCGGACAATTCCCCCGGACAACTACCCCCCGAACAACTACCCCCGGACAATAAGCCCCCTGAGGACACTTTCCCCCGGACAATTATCTTCGAGGACAATTACCCCCTGGACAGTTACCCTGGACAATAACCCCCGAGGACAATTATCCCCCGGACAATTACGACTGCCTGAGGACAATTACGTACAAGCAGTCTCAACTTAACTGCCGTTTGCAACTATTTTACTACCACTGACATTACACGTGTCCCCGGTCTTCGTTTTCCAAACCTGTTGTTGGGTGTCTGGAAAACGAAGACAGAAGACCGGGGATCGCATCCGTCTAGCTAAAATAAACCATTATTATATTCAGATCAAATTCAGAAATATTTTGATATTGGATATGTAATCAGTTATAATTGGCTGATAAGTTAATGATTAATTGTATGGATATCGTGATGCATGATAATTGATTGAGCAATATATCGCGCTCAACTCAGCTGGCATTAAAATTTTACTACCATTGACATAACGCATGTCCCCGGTCTTCGATCTTCGTTTTCCAGACCTGTTGTTGGGTGTCTGGAAAACGAAGACAGAAGACCGGGGATCGCATCTGTCTAGCTAAAATAAACCATTATATATATTCAGATCAAATTCAGGAATATTTTGATATTATATATGTAATCAGTTATGATTGGTTGATAAGTTAATTGTAAGGATGTCGTTATCAGCTAGGGCATAATTAATACATAACAATTATAACGTACATAATTTATTTCATCCGCGGAATTCAGCCATTGCAATTCTCAAAACTGTCGTAAAAATGAAAACTTGCATACAATACACCTCATACTGCGCAATCACGTACAAGCAGACTCAACTGCCGTTTGCAACTATTTTACTACCATTGACATTACGCATGTCCCCGGTCTTCGGTCTTCGTTTTCCAAACCTGTTGTTGGGTGTCTGGAAAACGAAGACAGAAGACCGGGGATCGCATCCGTCTAGCTAAAATAAACCATTACTATATTCAGATCAAATTCAGGAATATTCTGATATTGGATATCTAATCAGTTATGATTGGTAATTGATAAGTTAATGATTAATTCATGGATATCGTAATGTGAATGATAATTGATTGAGCAATATATCGCGCTCAGCTCAGCTGGCATTAAAATTTTGTACCATTGACATAACGCATGTCTCCGGTCTCCGTTTTCCAAACCTGTTGTTGGGTGTCTGGAAAACGAAGACAGAAGACCGGGGATCGCATCCGTCTAGCTAAAATAAACTATTATTATATTCAGATCAAATTCAGGAATATTCTGATATTGGATATCTAATCAGTTATGATTGGTAATTGATAAGTTATTGATTAATTGTAAGGATATCGTTATCAGCTAGGGCATAATTAATACATAACAATTATAACGTACATAATTTATTTCACCCACGGAATTCAGCCATTGCAATTCTGAAAACTGTCATAAAACCCCGGGGGGGGGGCACTTCCATTCACTAGTGGATACCATGCGCGACCATGGGGTCTCGAAAAGCACCCTAAACACGTAATTTCCATATTCTGAAAATGCACCCCTTAACAGGTATTGGCGTGTGAAACCCTACCCTTAACAAGTATTGGAAACAAAACGATACTCTTGGCAAATATTCCCTGAAATGAACCCCTAAACAAGTACAGGAATGTTTTATTGTCACGGGTCCTTCCGGTCGTCGGCTTTACCTTTTTTGGTTTAGTACGACCCCATCTTCTACACCTCGCGCAAATCGGACTCTAAACACGTAGTGTTTGGGCAAAAGGACATCCTTTATAAAACATTTAATTTGGTTTTATCATCCCTGCAAATTCGACCCTAAACAAGTAATTTTCCTAGCGAAATAGATACCCTTTTTTCATTATTTTTGTGTTTTTGACACCCTTATCACGTTACGTACGTAACGTGCCCTATAGTGAAAAAGACATCCTTTTTACTTGTTTTTTGGTCGCGCATGGTATCCACTCGTCAATGTAAGTGCCCCCCCCCCCCCGCGGGCATAAAACTGAAAACTTGCATACAATTACACCTCATACTGCGCAATCACGTACTTAACTGGCGTTTGCAACTATTTTACTACCATTGACATTCGCATGTCCCCGGTCTTCGTTTTCCAAACCTGTTGTTGGGTGTCTGGAAAACGAAGACAGAAGACCGGGGATCGCACCCGTCTAGCTATAATAAACCATGATTATATTCAGATCAAATTGAAGGAATATTCTGATATTATATATGTAATCAATTATGATTGGTTGATAAGTTAATGATTATGGATATCGTGATGTGAATGATAATTGATTGAGCAATATCGCGCTCAGCTGGCATTAAAATTTTATACCATTGACATAACGCATGTCCCCGGTCTTCGGTCTCCTTTTTCCAAACCTGTTGTTGGGTGTATGGAAAACGAAGACAGAAGACCGGGGATCCGTAGCTAAGATGGGCCTTTTACATTCAGCTCCAGTTTTAGAATATTCTGATCTTGGATACGTCATCAGCTATGTCAATTCACTCATACGTCATGCTGCATGATCGTTTCCGTAAGAATTGACATTGTCATTGTGGAAAGAAGTGGAAAAAATGAACAGAGTCAGAGGAACACAATACTAACGATTTCCATGGGTCAATCATCACATATTACCGGTATCCAGTCATAGTTCAGTGTAATGTTGTGATTCGAAGACACCTAAGCTATGCTATGCATGTGATCAGCGAGATTCACTGTCACGTTTTAGACACGAATAAAGGAACAACGTGACTCGGTAAACATGGACTAAAGTATCATTTATTAAGATGTCTTGCATCTTTACACTGGCGACGAGGATCAGGTAAATAGATCTATATAAATGATTTATTTTGGTATTCGATCATGGCTTGAGAAGTTTAGCTGAGCTAGGCCTACATGCGGCAGCCCGAACACGTACTGAAGACGTGTCGGTGTCCCCGGCCGGGGCAAGGTAGGGGGTGTGCTTCGACGCTACACTCCTGCTAGCGATCAATATCTAGACAAAACAGGATTCACACTACAGAAAATCACCTCTTGAAAAAGAAGAAAAGGAAAAGAAAAAAACTGCAATATGAAATTATTACTGAATAACATGTACAGGGACCTGCCACGGAGGATTAACATATTGTTACTGGGGGTGCTGAGCATTGTCACAGCACCCCCAGTAACAATAAATAATCCTCCGTGGCCAGGTCCATGATCATGTAAATGATATCACAAAATAAGATTTGTATATAAAAATGTCAACATTTCCGTTTGCTCGCTTCTCTCGTTCGCGTCTTTTTTGAAAACTTTGTTTCATACAGCATATTTGAGCAGGGCCCGCTGGGAGAACAGTTTTCAGAGCTGAAGTGGCCTTCCTGGGTAAATAATTATCATTATTGTTATCATATCAAAAAATGTTAAGTCATTTTAATGATTCACTGGATGGCATCTTCGCAGTGGTCATGGCCATTCGACATTCAGGTATAGAATAACATTACACGAAAAATCTTATTATGCTAGATTACATATAAAATAGGAAATCAGACAGTTCAGAGTCCTAGTCATAAAACAGGGGTATGCGTAGGGTATCTATTCCTGTCTTCTACGATTTTGTTGGCAGTAAAGTAAAGTAGAGAAGAGAAAGAAAAGGAAAGGGAGACGAAATGAAATTGTAAAAAGAAGGCATGTGCGGGGGCATGTGTCGTGTACAACTGTATAAAATAATGACATTGTATTCATGTCGCCTTGCCCCCCCCCCCCCACCCTCCGTATCAGGATACCCTGTCTGAATAGTGATCAGTATTAAGAACGGTGTAACTTCCTATGGAACTATCTCCAATACAAGCCTATAACCCAAGATCACACTCCGGTTATCAGTGTTCTGATGTCTCCCTACCTCCCTTCTCTCTGTTATCAATTATTTCAATCACTCATAATTTTTAACTTTCTCATTGTTAAAATGGTTTATTAAGAAAACTTCATCGCAGCCGAAGGCTGAATTGCGAAGTTCTGTACAAGGTAAAATACAAAATATATACAATATTAATGGCCATAACAAGATGACATGTAAAAGTAATAAATTATGTTGAAATTCATAAAAAGGAGTAGAGTAGAATAATTACATACATATTTTGTAAATATTTATTCATTTTTATTCCATTTATTATTTTTTTTCTCAGTTTACCTCATGAAACTGCCTCTCCTCTATAGCCTACTTTAATGCATTGAAATAAAGCAAAGTTATTCTTGTAAGTTCTAATCAATTATGTCTGCATGTCTGACATTGTCAAGTTATGTGATAATTATGTAGATGTGAAAAGGAAATCGATCAAAGGAATTGTAAATCTAAAAGAACTTAAGCCTTTTCACCAGCCTCGTCAACATCCATCTTCAAATTCGGAGAACGTGACGAGTTTTCGATGCCGAACAACGGTACGTTCTTTTTTACCGTACCTGAAAACACATCCTTCACGGCAGAACGAAACTTGGGATATTGGGCTGCGTATATCAATGGGTTGATGGACGAATTAATGAAGGCGAACAGGTTGAGAATCTGTCGGAATGTTCCAGCAACGTAGGCTTTGGCCCTAACTGCTCCTTTAAAAGATACGACTACAAATGCAATCTGGCTTGGAGCCCAGCAAAGGATGTAGATAATGATGACGACCAACATGATCTTGATGACACGATTCCTAGCGAGGATATGATAGGACTGGTTGGAACCTTGAGCTATGACACGTTGCATTTTACTCGACCGTAGATGAAGCAGGATAGCCATAGCTGTCTGGGAACCCAACATCAGAACGACCGGAATGAGCAACCGGATGGTAAAATTGAACATGTTGAACAACTGTAGTAAAGAAGAATGGGAATTTGAAGGCACACAGTAGATTCGGGATAGGAGATCAGTTTCCGCGATCATGGAAATGAGATAATAGGAGCACGAAAGACAAGAGAACACCCACGCTACTATGATGAAAGTGCAAACCCTGCGGTTTGTGAATATTTCCTTGATGCGCAAAGGGTAGGCAACCGCAGTCAAGCGCTCAAAAGAAGCACCAATCAAGATGTAGCTCGAGGAGATAACACATATCCATGACAAGCTACGAGTAAAGATGAGCCTGCAATACAACACACCAGGAAGGCTGTCAGGTACCTGCCGTGCCCTTGGAATGGGTATGTTGAAGACTGATGTCAGCAAGTCAGAGATGGCGAGTGCTGCGATGAAAATGTCTGTCGAGTTAGTTGTGGATTTTCTACCAGCCATTACAACGACAACCAGGAGGTTTCCAAGAATACCGGTCAAGGAAATGATTAACTGAAGGATGGTTACCCATGTCCATGAAAATTGCCACACCCAGATAGTTGTATCCACACTGGCGACCAAGTCTGTAGCAGGTTGGGAAGTTGTCGTGTCATCGGTGGTAAACTCGCCAGTAAATTCTTGTATGATCAAATTTTGCAACGAGTCAGTGCGATCGTAACTTGATGTACTCGGAGTTGTCGGATTAATCGGTGGTGACGGTTGGGAGGAAATGTCACCTGTACCTTCGTTGTTGTCTGAGCTAGACCTCCAACCCCCAGTCGAGGCTTCTAGAGAAACCTCTGGTGATTGGGTTGTTGACTGCTGAGATGAGTTAACTACGATGACCAGAGTGAGTAAAGTAAGGCGAAGCATCAACCGCCCAGCGCTCCATTTTGCATCTTTATTCATGACTTTTGAGGAAGTATGAAGATTGAATCTTCGCTGATGACTTTTACAACAATGATCAATAAGTGGTGACTTGATAGCAGCGAGACAAACCTGCATAGAAAGACCAAATGTGACTTGGGATTTAAAAGGGGTCACACCAGCCTGTCCAAGTTTACAATGAGATCGCAAACATATTACGATGCGTAATATCCAAATATTTTGGCTACATTCGTTCTCTTTTATCTAGACATCTTTCCTGGAATTCCGTTTGGTATGCTTACATGGCTCAATTGCAGAACTTTGACCAAAATCACCTAGACTTTGCAGCGAAAACATTAGGTTTTACATTGTTTTTGTTTTTTGCTTGTTATTTGCTTTATGACCCAAACTTCATTTTTGTAACTAACCACCCTCTTAAAAAGATGTTTCCAGGGTCATGTTTAATTGACTCTTCTTTTTCAGAGACCTCAAACACAACCGACGCAAAGCATTCATGGGGATGCGATGTAAAGATCACGGGGGGGGGGGGGGGTCGGATTCCGGTGACCCGCGTTCGATTCCCACTTGGGGCGCTCGCGCCCTTTAGTAAGATATTAGTCCTCATTACTAGGTCCGGCTAGAGGAACGAAGCGTCGTTCCTCCAATTTGCGTGCTAACAAGAATTCATGCTTTCTAGCAGGGGCGTCGCTAGGCCTTTACCAGTAGGAGGGTTTTGGAGGCCCTGATTACCGAAAAAAAAATCGGTAGCGATACCGACGTCCGGCAAGTATGAATCTCGGAAATGTTCTACAATCTCCTTAGTCATATTTTCTTTCGTCACACCCAGGATCGGTTTCAGCTTTTATCGATGGGGGAGGGCGAAAATATTTTCATTAACATTTTCCCTTCACGGCCGCCGGTATCTTTTTTAAGGGGTCATTCATAACTAAATCTCCATGTAAGGTGGCCTGGATACCACGCGAGCGCGAAGCGCGGGCTCATATTTTTTTAATATTTCATATTTTAGCCCTGAATATTGGACATTGTGAGCAGGTTTGTAATCATCATGGGGGATCTAATAAACGATCCATGCAAGCGCAAAGCGCGAGCAAATATATATATATATATATATACTGTCGAGCAAAAAGACCTATTAAAGAATTAATTTCTCTCCAATCCCAATTTCGAGCGCGAAGCGCTAGTTTGATAATTTTATATTTCGGTCTGAAAACTCGATTGTAACCACTAAGATGGTGGATATATCAACCGAACAATTGATGCGAGCAATAAAATTTTTATTTCCGACCCGAAAACTTGACATTGTAAGCACTTTTTGCATGAATAAAATGTATATAGCAATTCATGTGAGCGCGAGCAGATACTTTCAATCAACCTTTCTGAAAGTTTGCAGTGACTCATGAATATAATGCATGTCTTACTAATCATATAGACTGTGTGCAAAGCGCGAGCTGATTTTTTTTTAAATATTGGACCTGAAAACTGAACTGGTTAAACATATTATCATATTATATAGGATTTTTCACGATTACAAAAAGTGTTGAGAATTTCTATTCTTCTGGTAGAAATGTCACAATTTTCAGCTCGCGCTTCGCGCTCGCATTATTTGATTGTGGAAAGATAAAACGTTTTCATGACTACAACTGCAAGCAGCCGTTAACAGATCCTTCTTGATCAGATCAAAACGTATGTTAAAAAATTTCTGCTCGCTTTGCGCTCGCAGTAATTATATAGTTGGATACACATTTCGTTTAGGATCACAAACATTGCCCGGAATGTTTGAATTTTTGGACAAAATACATGAAATTAAAAAAATATATCGTGCTTCGCGCTCGCACTATAAAAACAAGGCTTATCAGACTATTATATATTTATGTTGATTTCTTCAAAAAAATTGTGCTGACAAATCCCAATATTGGCAAAGGCTGGATCCACCCCTGTAAAGCGAGAAAAAAATCATGCACTCGTAATAACGCTGTTTCTGTCTAGTGATATTGACTATATGCTGACTGCACCTCCTAAAACAAGTCGTTACTTATTCGAAAAGTCCTGTTTAATCCCACAGTTTTCATAGGGGTTACACTTCGTAATTCCCAAGGTTCGTAATTCCGAAACGTAAATTGCCTATAGACCTCGATGTTCGTTAATCCGAAAACGAAAAAGGGTCCGTTAATCCGAACATTTGTGGCGAAATTCCGAAGGTTTGTTAGTCCGAAAACAAAATGAGTTTCGTAATTCGGAAGGTTCGTTAGTCCGAAAACGAAATGAGGTTCGTTATTCCGAAAACGAAATGATTAACGAACCTTCGGAACAACGAACCTTATTTCGTTTTTACGGATAAACGACACTTCGGAACAACGAACCTTATTTCGTTTTCGGATAAATGATTCTTTGGAACAACAAACCTTATTTCGTTTTCGGATAAACGATGCTTCTAAACAACGAACCTTATTTCGTTTTCGGATTAACGAACCTTCGGAATAGTTGAACCTTCGGAATATCGAAGCTTCGGAATTACAAATGTATACGTCTCATAGCAACCGCATTTCTGAGCCAATAAAATTCGAGGAAAGTCGTCAGATCTGACAACTTGTTAGACAAAAATCTTGATGAAACGCTCCCTAGGTATGCCAGGAATACCCGTAGTCTCTCTATTTATGTAATTGAGAGACTATGGCCCGTATTCTGAACTAGGGTTTAGATTAAACCCTGGTTTAAGATTGTGGTTTAACTATGGAGAACCGATTGGAGCACAAATCCCTAACAGTACACATTCAATTTATTAACTCGTATGACACCCAAATTGTTCATAATTGTCTGGGAATGATAACTGAAGTATTTTTCTTCCTTAAGAAATCAAAAGGACACAAAATTGTATGCCAACGCGATACTTGGAAAGCTGGAGAATAAATCTCGTTTTATAAGTATGTGAAGTCATATCGGTCTTACTTCCACCATGCATTGTGGTAATTTTGAACACTTTTTCCCCAGAGTGGGGACTAGAATATTAATCATTTTGCTCGATTTTTTTTTCTTTGTCACTCAATCAGAATCGTTTGAAACTCGAAATCATTCCCCTATTTCTGTAAGTCAATTTTAAATGTTCAAAATTTAAAGAGGTACTCCTGGCTGAAAATAAGAGTAGAACAAATAAAGTAAAAACTGAAGAAAAAAAACACTGAATATTTCATCAAACTCGGACAAAGAAGAGAAGCAGTCCTATGCATGCCTTCATGAATATACAGTGAGTAAGCTTATGACTTCATATCCCAATTATTCTTTTTTATTCATTCAAGTTTTGTCTTCCTTGGAGAAAAAAATGCATTGACAACTATAGGTCAATGCGTAAGATAATATTTGCTTATGACAAGGGAGACATAATCGTATACAGCGCGTCCCCCCAAAATGTCCCTTTAACAGAGTTGCGATTTCATTCAAAAATGTGGTAGAATTCTCAATCAAATGTGCAGGAGTAGAAAGCTCATTTCATGATACAGCTTCTATGAACATTTCATTGGTCTCGCTTCAGCGGTTTTGAATATTAACTTTGTTAATTTTAACCCATTCCAAGTTTGCAGAATTTATGTATTTCTGCATTGTCTATGGCATGTTAACACCCATTTTTTACATCCAGGATCGGAGCAATCATAAATTGGGACATGTTCAGAAAGACAATAACCTTAAAAAATAAAGTTTGTTTGATGATTATTACATGTACATAATTAAGGGGAATCAGTGCACCAACTTGAAAAGAAAGTGTGAATGATGGATGAGTAAAATAAGGGGAACAATTAAGGGGATTCCATAAGCTACACTTTGCGTAAGGGAACTTTACCAGTGGCAAAAATATTGACTTTTTTCATTTAAAAGGGTACATTGAATTAACTTGACCTCAGTAACTTATAAAGTAAAAACAAGTTATCAAACATGAAATTAACTGTGAACACTGTTTTTGCCCTTCTGAACATGCTCAATTTTGTGATTTGATGAGCCTCGTTCGATGGAGATTTCCCTGGTCGGATCAGGGAATTCCCTGGTCAGAATGATCAGTGGGAGTTGATATTGCTCAAAAGTGCAGAACATACAGCAGTGCCGCATGCTTGGAATGGGCTGAAAAGCACCATTCTTACATAAAAGACTGTGTATTTAAAGGACAAGTCCGTCCCAACAAAAACTTGATTTGAATAAAAATTCAACAAGCATAACACTGAAAATGTCATCAAAATCGGATGTAAAATAAGAAAGTTATGACATTTTAAAGTTTCACTTCATTTCACAAAACAGTTATGCACCTCTCGGTCAGTGTGCAAATGAGGGAAGTGATGACATCACTCACTCACTATTTCTTTTGTATTTTATTATATGAAATATGAAATATTTTGATTTTCTCGTCATTGTCATGTGAAATGAAGTTTCATTCCTCCCAGAACACGTGGAATTTCATTATTTTAACATTTTGTGCTTCAGGCAAGGAGGTCCTAATCATCAAATTCGTAAAAATTGAAATATTGTATAATACAAACAATAAAAAACAAAAGAAGTAGTGAGTGAGTGACATCGACTCTCTCATTTGGATGTTACTGGCTCGTTCATATAAATATTTTGTTAAAAATAAGTGAAACTTTGAAATGTCATAAATTTTTTATTTTACATCCGATTTTGATGAAATTTTCAGCATTGTGCTTGTCTGATTTTTCTCTATTGATTCAAATCAACATTTTTCTGAGGTGGACTTGACCTTTAAAACCAATGAAGCAAGACCAACGTAAGTTTTATAGAAGTTAGAACATGAGATGAGCTTCCTTTATCCACACATTTAATGAAGAATAATTTCCGAGTTTGGAAGTAATTCAGCCTCGTATCAGAGGGACATTTTTGGGACGCGCTGTACATATATATAAATATATATACATGAAAAAATTTGAATAATCATGATTTCCTGTATACAAGAAACAAAATGTGGCATTCAGGTGGCGTCATGAAACCATTTGCCCAAATAACGAATATTCATGACGGTGTGCATATGGTGCCAAAAATATTGTTTGGTAAATGGTAACATGCATGTTGGTTGGGTTAAAAATATTTTTGTAAAATTTTACGAAATGTTGCGTTGAAATAGCCCGATATGGGGCTAAGAAATACCAAGCAAACATGGATGTTCCCTTTCTACCCAATATTGGGCGACATTTTACTCAGGTTTTAGAGTGTATGGTATTTACATTTAAGACATTATCTACATAATATATAAAATTATATCATGGAAAGAAAATTTTAATGAATAGGAAAAATACTGCTAAATTGGACGCATTTGTCAATATGCCTATAGTGCCTACTAATATCTCAAGAACACAGAATACGCTGGTAAGACATTATCAGCATTGGATATCATAAAGTCGCAGAATCAAAACGAAAAGTGAGAATACGGGATAATGAAATTGGAGTTAAGTTCTTTTTGTCAGGTTAGACAACTACGTGGCCAAAAACAGCAACAATATCAAGATAAGGTTAATTAAAATCAAGATCTAATCAAAATCATGCTCATGATGAAATATATTTCGAAAGCCCTAATATATCAAAATTAACACACTCTGACAAAATCTGGTTTAAAGTCGCAACATTTTCAAATAAAAACGAAAAAATATACTTTTATTAAAGTGTGATTCGTTTCCAACAGTTGGAAGTATAAATTATACTGGTAGGAGAATGCTTTTTGATATTCATATAATAATTTAGAAATAAGCCTGGGATTTTTTTTTGTTTAACGGTCGCTGTTTTTTTTACAAGGAAAAAAAAGGAAAGGTTTTAACTTTGAAATTAAGAAAAGTTTGGCCACAAAAAGAAAAAATAAGTTTTCACTCCTAAATTAAAAGGATTTCGTTAAATAAAAATTGACAAGTAACAAAAAATAGAACTTACCCTCGGAAATAAAAGCAAAACACGTTCTTGATAGAGGTTTGTATTACTGTGGATTTACGGCTGGGCATCAGCTCGACTAGATTTCTTAATGCTCTTCTCACTGACATGGAATATAACTGTCCCAATTCTCAGCATTTAAGTCGCGTTCTGGCTGAAATTACGTAACACTAACTCCAAGTATCCATCCAATCAAAGATACCCTTGTGCGCATGCTCATATCTAGACGTGTTTGATTGGTCGGTTTTGGGAAATCTGTGTATACGTGCTACTAATTAGGCATTACTTTCTTCAGGACCTTGGTAAGAGTACAGAATGATATCAACTAAAAAAAATTGTTCTGGGAGCAACATAAAAGCTCGAAGAGTTCATCGTCATCATCATTATCACCATCGTCATCATTATTATTAGTAACATCATCAACATCATAATCCTCATTGCTGACATCATCATCATTACAATCATTGTCAACATCATCATAATTATTATTATCATCCTCATCATCATGGTCATCTTCATTATAATCATCATCATCACCGCCAACGTTATTATCTTCATTATCATCATCATAATTATCATCACTATAATTGCCATTATCATCATCATTACAATCATCACTATCAACATTATCATAGTTTTTTATTATCAATGTCATCATCATGATCATCGTCATTATTATCATCATCATTCAATTCTTCTTGATTTCTTTTATAATTTCCTAAGACGCGCCTTGAGCACTCTACAGAGTGGATTTGATGCGATATAAATCTAATTATTATTATTTTTTATTATTATCATCATCATCATCACCTCCATTGTTATTATCATCATCATCGCTACCACCAACATCATCTTCTTTTATATCTGCATCCTTGTTATAATCATTATCATTATTTGGGAACTTGGTGGATTCGGTAATGATTAAAAAAATGTAATAATGTGATTTATAAAGCGCAAAATCCACTCTATACAATGCTCAAGACACAATAGAGAGCCAAAAAAATAAAGTAAGAATTAATTATGAAAAAAAAAAGATTTTCCAGACCAGATTTTTATTAAAAAAACAACAACAGAGATATGATATATATTATTGTCTATATTATATATATTAACGTCTTCGTGAAGGTAACGGCTAGAGACTGTTTAGTTCGCCAGTTGTACAACACAATGGCCATTTTTATTACCAGAAAAATTTGTATTGTCTGATTTAATTCTAAACAAGATATGAAAATCCTTTTGAAAAAGAAAACTTGGTGGATATTATACCAGGATGGAATAAACCCAAGGGGGTAACTAATTAAGTTGGATTTACGAGATCCTGTCATCAAACATGAGCTTTCAATGAAGATGCTCGTAATACAATCATTATTATGCAATGACCCACGAGTGCAATCAGCTAGGGCAATATATGATAGGTATAATGTCCCGACTATTTAAGTTCTTTAAACTGTTACACGCTCTTCCACAGAATACTGTATTTGATAATGTATATGAAAACATAACTTGTAAAGAGAAATCTAGATAATGATAATTATTACCCAATGTGCCTATGGGAATGAAATAGATAGTTATAATGAGCCGAGGATAGGCGGAGATACAGTCTTGGGAGTCGATATGACCTAGCTGACGTAGCAGTGCAATTGTCCTGCCACGGTATTGTTAACTTTTTTTGCGTGATATCTTGCGATACGGAATTAAGGTTGTTGGGGGTAGTTTGTTATGGAAATTATTAGCCAAATAGTTCACCAAAGCCTTTTATTAGGACATTTCTTTTGATACCTCTGAATCTTACATATTAATAATAATAATAATATAGGATATTTATATTGCGCACATTTCCACCTTGTTAGGTGCTTAAGGCGCTCCTATATTACCCGGCTAAGCTAGGCGTTCATAGCGCAAACAGCTCCTTAAGGAATTACTTCCTACCGGTACCCATTTACCTCACCTGGGTCGAGTGCAGCACATCGTGGATCAGTTTCTTGTTGAAGGAAATTACGCCATGGCTGGGATTCGAACCCACGACCCATTGTTTCAAAGTCCGAAGACTAATCCACTGGGCCACAAAAGGCAAATTCTGATTTTTAAAAAAATTGTATATCATTACAGGGGCGGATCCAGCCTTCGCCAAATGGGGGCGGGTTTTTTTGTCTCACCTGCGAAGCAAAGTGAGACTACAGGCGCCGCTTTTCCGACGGCGACGGCGGCGGTGGCGGCGGCGGCGTCAACATCAAATCTTAACCTGAGGTTAAGTTTTTGAAATGACGTCATAACTTAGAAAGTATATGGACCTAGTTAATAAAACTTGGCCATAAGGTTAATCAAGTATTACTGAACATCCTATTAGAGTTTCATGTCACATGACCAAGGTCAAAGGTCATTTAGGGTCAATGAACTTAGACCATGTTGGAGGAATCAACATCGAAATCTTAACCTGAGGTTAAGTTTTTGAAATGTCATCATAACTTAGAAAATATATGGACCTAGTTCATGAAACTTGAACATTAGCTTAATCAAGTATCACTGAACATCCTACATGAGTTTCACGTCACATGACCAAGGTCAAAGGTCATTTAGGGTCAATGAACTTTGGCCGAATTGGGGATATCTGTTGAATTCCCATCATATCTTTGAAAGTTTATGGATCTGATTCATGAAACTTGGACACAATAGTAATCAAGCATCACTGAAAATTTGTGCAAGTTTCAGGTCTCATGATAAAGGTCAAAGGTCATTTAGGGTCAATGAACTTTTGCCGAATCGGGGGTATCTGTTGAATTACCATCATAACTTTGAAAGTTTATTGGTCTAGTTCATTAAACTTGGACATTAGAGTAATCAAGTATCACTGAACATCCTGTGCGCGTTTCAGTTCACATGACCAAGGTCAATGAACTTTGGCCGAATTGGGTGTATCTGTTGAATTACCATCATAACTTTGAAAGTTAATGGATCTGATTCATGAAACTTGTACATAAGAGTAATCAAGTATCACTGAACATCCTGTTCGAGTTTCAGGTCACATGATCAAGGTCAAAGGTCATGTAAGGTCGATGAACTTTGGCCATGTTGGGGTTTTTTGTTGAATAACCATCATATCTCTGTAAGTTTATTGGTCTAGTTCATAAAAAGTGGACATAAGAGTAACCATGTATCACTGAACATCTTGTGTGAGTTAGAGTAGTATTCAAAGTCAGCACTGCTGCTATATTAAACCGCGTGATGCAGGTGAGACGGCCAGAGGCATTCCACTTGTTTTATCACATTTTCCCTGATCGGCCGCTCGAAGTTGATTTCATAATGTATTTCTGAAGGGGTAGTCCTAATAGTCACTTCTAAGCTTCATTCTTATAAATCAACAAAATTATAATAATCTCATAAGCCTTGTGTAAAAAGTGCGAGCGCGAAGTACGAGGTATTATGTTTGTCCTAACATTTAAGCATTCTGGGAAATGTTTGCGATCCTAAATGAGTTGTTTATTCGACTAAATAATTATTGCGAGCGCGAAGCGCGAGCAGAAAATTTTTATATACGTTTGGATTTGATAAAAAAAGGGATCTGTTAACGGCTGTTTGCAGTTAGCCATGAAGACGTTACATATTTCAACAATCAAATGCGAACGCGAAGCGCGAGCTGAAAGTTTTGACATTTCTACCTGAAGAATGGAGAGTCTATAGGCACTTTTTGTAATTGTGAAAAGGATATGTATATAACTACACAATTTATGCGAGCGGAAAAAATCGAGATTTACACCCCAAAATGGGACACTCTTCATGTATTGTAAATCATGAAAAGGATGAGTGAATGGAAATCTTCCTACAAATAATGCGCGCGCAAAGCGAGAGCAGATTTTTTTTTTATTTTGTGATCTGAAACTGGATAATGATAGAGAAAAAGCTGCGTATTTGCATAAACATGCACGTTCGACCTAGAATCTTGGCATTCTTAATACATGTACTCTTATCATGAAAATAAATAAAGCGAGCGCGAAGCGCATGCTTAAAATATCTGATACTCCGATGTGAAAAGGTGTCAATTTAAGCTCTGTATTTCAAGCACTTTGTAGGAATATTGTTATGTGGATATGGATCACAGTAAAAAAAAGAGCTGATATGTTTCACAAGGGTCGTGTGGTCCAGTGGTTTGAGCATTGGACTCATAATCGCATGGTTGTGAGTTCGAATCCCAACCCTGCCATTGTCTCCACTTTGATAAAAAGGCCCAAGAGTGATATCTGTCGTCTATTATGTCAGCCTCTATGGCTGATTAACCTAGACGTAAAATGTTTATATACCAGCTTGGCGTTTACCAGCAAAAAATGCTGCCCTGCCGAGTTCCTACGGGAGTTACCACAAACAGAAACAGAATTATTACTTTGAGTTATGACATAGGACCGAGGCATTCTAAGAACA
The DNA here is from genome assembly GCF_018143015.1 of Lytechinus variegatus. NCBI lineage: Eukaryota > Metazoa > Echinodermata > Echinoidea > Temnopleuroida > Toxopneustidae > Lytechinus > Lytechinus variegatus. The sequence continues at coordinate 51,335,059 of NC_054743.1, forward strand.
TTATGTCATCATATGAAAATGATGACTATCTTCCTATTTCTCTCGTCGAAACCTGAAACTTGTCGATATTCCATTCTTAAAAAGGGACAAATTCGATTAATGAATTAATATTTTATTTTTTAATCTAATAGGCCCAACGAGAGCGCGAAATCTGTTAATATTATGACGTGAAAACTGGTTATTTAAAGCAATTATGTAATTATGTATGAGATATATTTTCAACAATCATTGCGAGCTGAAATATTTGATTTAAAACTGTCATGAAATGCGGATTTTGAGTAGTTTTTTTTTTTTTTTATAGAATTTGTATTGACATATACATAGCTCACCAATCAAAATACGAGCGTGCAGCTCTATCTGATACGTTTTGACAATCTGACTTGAATAGGGATATTTTGAGAACTTTATGGAATACAGGAAAGTACTAGGTACCTGACAAATCATTTTTTGCGGACTCGCAGCGCGAGCAAAACAATTTTAATATTCAGGCCATAAGACAGAAATGTTTACAGAGCACTTTTTAAAAATCAATTTGTAAATCAAACAAAATAATGAAATTTCGATTTCCGAGCTGAAATATGTTTTGTATATCGACTTCAAATTGTGATATTTTAAGCTCCATATTGAGCAAGATATGTAAGTCACCCAAAAGGCAATGCGGAAGCGAAAATTTTACATAGTGACATGAAAGATTTTTTAAAACTATTTTCCAAGTCTTCCCCTCATCTCATTTTATTTACTCGTCTTCCTCCTGTCATGTTTCCCCTTTTGTTCTCCTCTCTTTTCCCTCTTTTTCTTTTTTGTTCTCCTCCCCTTCTATTTTTTGCTCCGTCAATAGGGGGGCGGGGGCGGGCCCTCTCGCCCCCCCCGATCCGCCTATGCATTAGGTGGCGCGCAGAAGTGATACCTTACATGACGTCACAAAATAGAAGAAAACTTTGAATTCTTCTACCTTTCTTAATTTTGGATTTGTTTTAGATTTCATCAGCTTTATTGTTATGGTATATTTACAATAAGCTTTTCGTCCCCGTCAAAGAATCATCTACTATATGACGACAGTAGTATAATAAGCCAACAAATTTTAAGGGGTGCAGATATGCAAGATAGTGAAAAGTTTTGCAAAAGTTTTGACTTTATTAATCAAACATCTGATTTTGACAAATTATTCCGAAAATTATATAAAATTGATTTCTTTCCGTTTCCTCTCGTTCTTCGTGTTTCCTTTCTCCTTTTATTCATCTTGGTCGTGAAACTTTTTTTTTTTGGGGGGGGGCATTCCCAAACATCCCCATCTGTATGCCAACTATATTGATTTTTAAAGTTAAGCAAATTATTCTGAAAAAAATTATATACACATCGTCATAAGTATTCATTAAATGGGGTTATGATCTCACTCCCCACTTCCCCCTTTTATCATAAAAAAGAGGGTGATATATTTTTTTCTTTCATTGTCGACTTTAGTAAAGTCGTGATGATGAGATCTGTTATCTTGCTAAGTCTACATAACTCGGCAGGATATTAACGTATCTCGCCACAGGCTCTCAAGTCGACTATAAGCCACACCATATCGACAAGATGATAAGATCTGTTATCTTGCTAAGTCTATATGTCTTGGCAAGATATATAACGTATCTCACATAACTAGACTCTTAAGTCGAATAAGCAATAGATTGTCGACATTGTAATTGAAGTCGACATGACGAGATAAGATATATCATCATCTTGGCAATTTGGCATTTTAAATATTTGAATTATTTCGGTTAAACAGTCTATGCATATCTTCATAAATATTCAATGATCAAACTGATTATATCATATCCCCACTTGTTCTTTTGTAGTTTGTTAAATGAATTGTGCTTATTTAAATGTTGTCTTCCAAGAACTAAAAATCTGGATTGATACCCGATTTAAAATATTACCTTTTCATTGTTGCAACTTATTGAATCATAAAGGAGACATGTCATACACATATGTATGAAAATGTGAAAAATATGATTTCATGTATAACATTAGAATAGGGGGAAGTGGGGAGTGAGATCATAATTCATAACCCCATTTAATGAATACTTATGACGATGTGCATATAACTTTTTTTCAAAATAATTTGCTAGACTTTAAAATTCAATAACTATTTTATATGTTATCAGATTTTTAAAAATCGGCATTTTGCTCGGTGAATTTTTACTTATTTAGTAAACTTACTTAATTATATCATATGCAGATATCCCTTTAAGAAATAGATGGTCCTCTGCATGCAAATGGGGGTGATTGAAAACTTGAATTTAACATGCTTTGGGCTTCGAGAACTGAAATGATGGGCGAATATAGCTGCCAACGACGGGGAATGGGATGTGCAAAGGATGAAAAATATAATGTTCTTGGGAAATGTCGGCAAGACGCGCATTAGTACCGCTCATTATGACATCCTATTTAGAATATCCGTCACGTACTAAAGTTTGTATCTTATTCCGTAACATTTTAATTCAGTCTATTGTGGGGCAAAAAAAAATGTAGGCCCATATTAGTTTGTAGATTTAAGTTTGCTCCCTTTGTATAAATCTACACATGCATGGACCTCCCAAAGAAGACAATAAATTGTGATTATTGGGCTACCCTTTTTAAATATGTGAAGTTAATAATAAATAAGCAAAATGAATAAATCTCCTCTTCTATTAATCATCATATTCCAGGGGCGTCGATCCATTTTTCAGATGGGGGGGGGGGCAAAATCATGAATCAATTTTCCAAAGGCGCTCGATCACACCCACACACATATGCCTATATATATGTGTACATATATATGTATATATATACACACACATACACACACACACACACACACACATACATATATATATATATATATATATATATAAATGTGTGAAGCTATACATGTACAACAGCTTTGGCAACTCTTTTATTTAAATATTGTAAAGAAATGGATGAAGAGAACAATGGTAGACGTAGCTTAAATCAAGGTTCCCCAGAGCTATCTACCCTTTGGAAAAATTGGTTATGCCGAAAAAATGTCTCTGCCGGGAATCGAACCCGGGCCCCCAGCTTTGAACGCCGGTGCCTTAACCACTAGACCACAGAGACGGGCTAGTGGCTAGGCCGACCGAGATCCGATTGACCGTCAGAAAGACAGATTTTCGACACTATACCAATTACCTCCGGCGTTCAAAGCTGGGGGCCCGGGTTCGATTCCCGGCAGAGACATTTTTTCGGCATAACCAATTTTTCCAAAGGGTAGATAGCTCTGGGGAACCTTGATTTAAGCTACGTCTACCATTGTTCTCTTCATCCATTTCTTTACAATATTTAAATAAAAGAGTTGCCAAAGCTGTTGTACATGTATAGCTTCACACATTTGTATACTTTCTCACATACGTGTACTGTATCGAAGCAACAGCTTTGATCCAGCTGAGGCATGACGGCTTGTCATTGTTCAAAACCCACCTTCACCCGACAAAGGTAATTGGTATAGTGTCGAAAATCTGTCTTTCTGACGGTCAATCGGATCTCGGTCGGCCTAGCCACTAGCCCGTCTCTGTGGTCTAGTGGTTAAGGCACCGGCGTTCAAAGCTGGGGGCCCGGGTTCGATTAACGGCAGAGACATTTTTTCGGCATAACCAATTTTTCCAAAGGGTAGATAGCTCTGGGGAACCTTGATTTAAGCTACGTCTACCATTGTTCACTTCATCCATTTCTTTACAATATATATATATATATATATACATATATGTCTCACCAGCAGATTAATGCGAGCGCGAAGCGCGAGCTGAAAATTTTGATATTTCGATCTGAAAAAAAAATTGAGTTTAATGGACGTTTTTAATAAAGAACAAGATATATATATCCAACAAAAGATTATTGCAAATCGAAGTGGGGGTTCTTTTGAGGTTTAGAACTGAAAACGAGACCATATTCACCTATTTAATCATGGAAAGTATGGGTTTTTGTTACAAAAATGATGCGAGCGCGAAGCGCGAGCTGAATTTTTTTTATATTCCAATCTGAAAAGTGGACATTTTGAGCACGATTTTAGACGAAGAACGAAATGTGTATCTCAATCTCGCTTGCTGATTTCTGTGTAACATTACAATCTTATTTTATATTTAGCACATGCGGAATTATTGGGGGGCAAAATGATATGTTTGCCCCCCAATATTTTCATTGGTGGGGCGATCCCCCCCTGCCCCCCCCCCCCATAATCGACGCCTCTGTCATATTCATCCTTATCACCATCATCATATAATCACCATCGTCGTCATATTCATCACCATCATCATATAATCACCATCAGATCATAACCATATCAGATATCATCCAATCACCATTTTCAGTATTACGTCATATCATCATCATTTTCACCATTGCCATCATCATTGATCATCATCATGAAAAGGGAGGCCCGATAGCTCAGTCGGTAGAGCGGGGGTTTCGGATTCCGGTGAACCGGGTTTGATTCCCAAGCAGGCGCGCCGGAACACTTTCATTTTTTTTTTTTTTGGGGGGGGCAAAATCCCGAAGGGGGCACAATATTTTTGACAGCGTGAGATACCGAAGCGATCGAACGGGAGAGGGTATGGGACCCCCACGGTAAGGACTTTGTGTAAAAATGGAGTATAAAAGTTGCGTTTTTAAGAGCATTTAAAAAATTTTTTTTTTGAGAAACAGTCTTGGACTCCTTTTTTTACTCTTTCTGTTTCCTCCCTTCTGACCCAAACTGGTGTTTCTTCATGATCAGGGTCGCAGTTCCAGCAAATGACGAGCCTGGCAAACAAAATTGATTGAAACCAATGTAATATAGGCCTTTTAAAGACTTTAATATGACAAACATGACCGTACGCAGCCGGGGGCCGCCGATCGACAGGGCAAAATTCACCAAAAGTGTGCATGAAATCCTTCAATTTTATTCTAGAAAATGCAAAAGCTCCCCCATCACAAACCTCCACGCTTTTAAGTTTCTTCGAAAATTTAGGTCTTGCAGCCCTAGCCTTCCCCTGATTATTATGTATCATTCATTTTTTTTTGCATACGTCCATGAATAACAATGCTGGGATGAACCAGAGAACATAGCTGCCTCTCGATCTGATTAGTAACAGGTATTGGGCAGGAGTTTCGGAATCTAAAATACAAAAGTGCTATATCATATGAGCTGAGTATCAAAAAACGCCACCCAATCATGCCAATGAAAAGGAATCGAGGAAAATACGGGGGTATAAAACTTTTTATCTTAAGATTTTTTTTATATGTTTTATTGATTTATCTTAATATTTTTACAGTAGAGCAGTACGTAAACGCTTATTTTTCTTTTATATTCTATATTTACATTTTTATTCATATCTCGGATAATATGAGTCAGATAAAGTAGACACTTTCACAGATGATTTTATTTTTTCATGCTGAAAATTTATCTCTAAGTTGCTTTCGAGTGGTATTCACCATTTTCACAAATTATAAATTATAATCCTCTACACATACTTGTAATTTTCTGAAAACATGTCTATATTGAGTTGAAATGACCTTGGTATTTTCTCAAGTTAGGGCACTGACTTGCAAGTCAGTTCCGTTGAATTAACTCAATTTATATTTAGCTGAAAATGGAATAATTTAAATAAGTTATCTTAATTTAAATCTATATCTTTATTAATCTACACTTACTATTTCAGGGATGACTTACACAGGCAACAAGTATATGAGATATTGACGAACTCGATATGCTATGATTTCTGGGCTTGACAGCTATGACATAGATTCCATAATTGCTCGAGTAAGTGGTATCGGGTCCGGTCTGAGCGTTTCTGGCCGACCGCGCGTTTGTTTGCCGACAAAGCCAGCATGCATTGGTGAACCACTTTCAATTTGTCATTCGGTTTTAGTCTGAAATGTATTCATTAAAAGGTTCAACGTTATCACACTGTAATAAATGGAAAAGGGGCTTATCAAAGTAATGTTTCTCAGAGGGACATTTTCGTCAAAAGACGCGTGGCATACTTATGTAATTGCCCCGTCAGGGGCGAATTTTTTTCATTTTGACAATGGAAATGACAATTTCTAGGCAGAAAAGTGCCTCCATCGTTTACTTTGTCCTTACATAATTTATCATTTTTCTACTTTAAGGGGGGCACATGGGGGGGGGGGCAAAATCTCGTTTTGCCCCCCCAAAAAATTTATTTGGGGGGGCAAGTGCCCCCCGCTTCCGGCGCCCTTGTTCCCAAGGGGTGCGCTAGTGCCCTTTGGTAAGGCATTTATCTTCATTACCAGGTCCCTCGGAAAGGACCTTAAGCTTTTGGTCCCCTGGTTGCTTTCTTACAGGCATTCGTGCTTTCTTAGTCAGGTAAAAAAACCTCGGTATAACCATAATAACCATAATCATCATCATCAAAGTGTTGCTGCCCTCTCGATTTCATTAAGGGATCTAAATATGCCAGCTTGCGACCGTACCGAGTCGAGACTGAACAAAAAGTTGATAAATTCACGGTAAGTTTAAAATTGTCTATACATTCTTATAAAACAAGATAATTCTATTTTCAATGTGGAGCTCATTATTGTGTTCACGCTCTCAAAACCAAGTAGCGGTAGGCCGTAGGGTCTAAACTTAAGTCCCACAGTCTACAGTAGTACAGCTGGTTTTGCCGAAAATTTCACGAATTCAGTCCCACTCGTCTGATTCCATGTCGGTTGTCAATCCCCTCTGAAAATTAGGGAGTCCGGCGCGGCGAGAGATCGAGGAGGAGCTCAGGGAGTCAGGCCTGTAGCAGGAGACCACACTAACTTAAAAGGGGAGTCCAACCTTCTTTATGAAATATTGTGTGAGAGATGAGAACAAAAAGTCATGACATAAATAGTGTAGGTATGTTGCAAAAAAAATAAATCTCAGAAATAAGGTGTAGGTATGTGACAAAAAAAAATGAAAATCATCAAATATGAATAAATTTGGTATCACTTGAAAGCTCTAAAGACCTTTCAAATGATACCAAGAACTTTAATTTTCATCAAGAAATTATAAAGATATTCCAGTTTAAGTCGCGCATATTCATCTAAATTTGTGGTCATTGTCTTAATGTAAAGTCAGTGGAGTACAGAACTGATTTTTGTGACCATTTTGAACCCAAGTCTTCAACAGACTCTAACTTCTTTGTGTTTGAGCCCTATGAAGTAATTTAGGTATCAATGGAAAGGTGAGAGAAGGTTCAATTGATGTGTAACAATTCATCTTGTAATTTTTCTTATTATGTGTATAATAATTTTGTCTAATATCAATTTTAATTAATTATGCAAATAACATAAAATTACAATTACTCCCCTCTTTTTTGCAAAATGAAGGTGATCATGATAGATAATTTATATAATTTAGTTGGCATCAAAACAGCATCATGTAGATAATTTCCTAACTGAATTTGTCTAAAGTATTGTTTTTGTAATTTCTAATGTATTTCTTTGTTTTTCTGATATAAATTACAAGCTCTTTTTCAACTTTGTATTGTAATTTTGTATATGTGTACATGTATGTACGGGGGTACTTTTTTACGTATAAAAAAATTTCTTTTGTACTTTGTATGACCAAATAAAAATATGTGTGCTTTTTTCTGATGTATTTGATTGTTTCACCAATTCCTTATGTATTCTATTGTTTTAACAATTTGTTATTATGTATAATATGTAGCTTTTGATTTTAGAGACAATGGACATGTGATTACATTTTTTTAGGAGGAATGAGTAGCTGAGTGTAAAATATGTATGTAGAATTTTATGCAATTTATTTCAAGTATCAAGAAGGATAAAAATTAAGTTTTAATATATTCTATCAGTTTTCAATGTATTTCTTAGATTTGTATACATTCATTGTATTACAAAGGCCTTGTTTGAGCTTTCTTTTTTTAAAGAAAAATGAATAAATTCAAATTATTAGTTGAAGCCAAAAGAAAAGGAAAAGAGTGGTCTTTTTCTTTCAAAGTAAAACAAAAAACAACAAGGAAAAAAATATAACAAAGCTCTAAACAACAACATAACAGACATCAAAGCTCCAAACAAACTCTAAAAACAAGAGAAACAAAAGTGACACAAACACTTATACCAATGCCATATATTTTCCAATTCAAAACACAACCCCCAAATGCACCCCTAATGAAAAAAAAAAGAAAAGTAAATTAAAAATAAATAGTAAAATTAATAATAAAAAACATAAATACAGGACTTAGACCCATCTGGAAATGAAATATTATTTCCTCTGAGTTTTTATGTATTTTCTTACAAGAGTGAAAAAAATTACAAAAAAAAACAAACATATAGTTTGTGCATTTTAATAGAAAAATAAACATTTAAGATATTCTCCTTTCAAAAACAAATCCAGTCTCCAAATAATGAAACATGACAAAAAAATGAAAAAATAAACAATACAAAAAGTTAAAAAGAAACTAAAAAACATATATATAAAAAAAGAAACTAAACATTTTTTTTTTAAATAAACATAATTTTGCATATTAATTTAGAAAGTCAACATTTATGATATTCCCCTTTCAAAAGCAAATCCAGTCTTAAAATAATGAAACATGTTTGAAAAGTTTCAAAATATATTTTTTCTACAAAATGAAATAAAGAAACACTTATAGATTTTGCATTTTAATTTAATAAGTCAACATTAATGTTCCACTTCCAAAAGAATCCAGTTTCCAATTGATGAAACATGATTGAACAATCAAACATCTCGACTCTATAACCTTGGGAGGAAAGAATATTTTTGTAACAAACATTTTAATCAATATCAGCATAATAATCTACGGTATGGCACAATATTATCAAGTAAAAACAATACAGATCCAGTTCAATCCAGCATCAACGACTCACTATCGACCGCTGCCCTCACCAAGCCCTCTGCATCGGGTACCGGTAGCTTGACTGCCGAAAGACCGACGGGAGCCCACCGCATCGGGCAGCTCGACTGCCGAGAGACCGGCTGTGACAAGGGTAGCTGTCTCTTATATCTGGACTGCTCCATGTCAGAATGGTATGATTTTAGAATTTTTGGCAATGTGAATATATTTAAAATCAATTCTTATACATAATTGGAACTTTCTTCTACTTACCATTAAAAAATTTCGAACATTTACGCGTCCAAAAGATTGATGAACTTTCAAGCTCCGATATCCACACTTTACAGGCGAGTATCCACATTGAAACTTATATGTACAGAAAGTGCACATCTTCAACTGTCTGTTAAAAGGCACGAGATTGCATCTACTATGTGCGCATGTGCATTAAACCCCATTTTCGATGAGCCGCCCACTTGCAGCAAAACCCGCTCGAAAACCGTGCCACCAAAACCAGCGCTCACGATGCCCCGTATTCGCACATACCTATAAGGTGTTTTCTTCATGGCATCATTTAAAGCTCATCAAGACCTTTAACTTAACACCTCATTTATCTCAATAGCCCCAGAAATAAGAAAGTTATTGCAGTTTTAAGGTCATATAAATCGCCTATTCAATTCTTATGTATTCCTTTGTTTTTTAAGCCAAAAGTTGTAATCTTAATTGGGACCAAGTTGCACCAATAGAAAACAGCAATGCGCATGCATTTGCATATGGAAGTGCCCAAAAACACTCCCCAAAATAACAGACGCCGCCGAAACAGGGACATAAAAAACACACTTAGCGTCAGTAGATTTCATTCAAATTTCACCACAATATAGTTTAAATGTTGCTCTATCGGGATGAATACCTTTTAGAGTGGGATGATACCTGTAAATGTGAATAGCAAGAGGTTGAAAGCAAGGCCAAAGTTCCAGTAGCACACAGAGTTGCAAGATCACCAAGTGAGAATTTTTTTCAAGTCTAGACAGCTGCCATAAACATTCAACTATGTAATTACATGATGCCATGGGGAATAACCTTTCCTTGCACATGCAAAAACATACAAAGCAATGCCCCCACAGTCTTCTTCTTCCTGTAAAGTACAGACTGCCGTTGGCATATTATCGTACTTGTGCTTGTCAAGTGCCCAGATGAATAGTGCAAGTAAAAATCTCTACAAAACTATGTGCGGCTAAAAACAGAAGAGGTCTTAACGAAGCCTCCTTTGCTGCACCTCCTGCTTGAAAGATGCAAGGGAGGTGCTGTGAACTATCTTTGCTGGGAGTGAGTTCCATATTCTGATAGCATCAGGAAAGAATGTCTTTTGATTAACTTGTGTTCTGGCATATGGAATTTGGAACTTATCAGGATTTCCACGTGTACATGGACCAGTTGATGGAATAAAGTGGTCATCCGGGATGTCAATAAGCTTGTTGATGAAGCAGTAGACCATGCTAGCTCGCGGTCCTGAAATTCTAGCCAGCACACTCAATGCCTCATTCAGAATGCAGCTAGAGGGCGCTTTTGCAACATACCTAAATAGTGAAAGTTTGAAAGAAATAGATCTAGCTAATTCTAGCAGAGACTCCAACTCTCCTGCTTTTGGCGAGAGATCTCCCGCTGAAAGCCCGGCATTTTCGCAAAAATCTCCCGTTCTCCCGCTCGAGATGTAATATCTCCCGCCAAGGCCCTGTGTTTCCCACTTAAGATGTATTATCTCCTGCTTAAAGTTAGCTTTCTCCCGCCCAAACACCTTTTTAAACTCAAATTTTCATTTCCAAGCCTATATTCAAGTTAAAACTGAAGTCATGTAAGTAGAGCGTCAACGCGATCTCTTACTCGTAAATTTAGCGGGTGCAAGCTAGCTCTCCTTCAAGCTTTACTGACTGCCTCCCTCAATCCTGAAGATTCTTGCAGTAAATTTTAGTACTGGGGACCGGCAGGTGCAATACACTGGCAGAGATGCCAAGTTCAAATAAATGTTATGCGTGAGATTTTCATGACTTAGTGTCTCTGCATGCGCACGGCCAGTACTTACACTTGTACGTTTCGAGAAGGCGCGCGCGCGAGATATGGGCATCATCTGTGAATAACCTGAATCCTGAAGTAATTACAGGGAAAGAGACATAAATGGCAACAGATAATAGTACCTTGAATAAAATGACACATCATACAGAATTAGAACTGCAGGTAATAATAATAATATTGACTAGCATTAATTTTCAGGAGAAACCACATATCTCCCTCGGTAGACTCATATTGGCCTCGTAAAGAGTTGGGAAGTATGAGACCACTTTAAGAAATACATGGTATTTCTCTCAAAGCCAGTCGGTTTTCTATAAATATGTGAATTGGATTTTCCAGCAGCAGAGTGGTAGGGGTGGGAAGATAAAGGGATCATGTATAATTATCAAGTTTTACTCTTCTTTATTCCTTCCCTTATTCGTAGCTGTTAAGATGGCTATCAAAATTCAAATTGATGGCATCTCCTTGGATATGATGCCAAGTTTGCGGCATAAGAAGAGGAAGGAAGAAATGTTTCTGCATAGAGAGCGGAGACCTTACTGGAGGATGAAGATGAAACAGATCCTTGTTTTCAAAGGGTTGGTGAGTCTAGAGGCATTTTGTTTCACTTCCATCAAAACGTAAGTCATTCATGAGTTCCAGTCCTTCTTCCTACTCTAGGAACTGATTGGACTACTTTCAGAGCCACACCCTTCAGCGCCACACCCCTGTATCCACTCCGCCTAAATGTTCACAAAACTCCTAGATGCACCAATCTTTGCCTGTTGAGACATTTACCCAACCTCGACAGGTTGCACCATGAGCGACAAGGAAGCCATCTTGAAGCGGAAGCCGTCAGATGAACAAGGAAAGGAAGGGACAAAGAAGTCCAAGCTATCCTTCAACATTGGACTCAAGAAGTCTTCTGCAATTGCAACGGAAAATATTACCAGTGATGGGAAGCCTTCTCTCAGCAAGCCCAAAATGAAGATAGCTCCGGTCTCTATTAAATTAGGAGCACCGGTAAGTCGAGTCTTGTATAGAATTGTAGAGTAATATCACAAAATCAATTGAAATTAGTGTCTGACAAAATTATCTCAGAACTAATCTATACACCTGTAGTCATATTATACATCATCGTCATTATCATCATCACCATGATCAACATCACCATAATCGTCACCATCATGATGATCATCATCATGATCATCATCATCATGATCAACATCATCAATATCACCAACACCATCAACATCATCATCACCACCACCATCATCATCACTACCAACATCATCATCATTATCACCATCATTATTATTACGTGTAGTATCATTGTCATGGTTAGATAAACAATGATTTCAAAAGAGTAAAGTAGACCCAGTTTATGAAGGCACATTAAAGTTTCCTGACTTTAAAATGTATATATTTTGGCCAAAATGGTAAATGGGCAACTCTTCTCAAAATATTTGTGTTTTTCTCTCCCCCCCCCCCCCTTTTTACCATCCTATCTTAATTTTCCTGTCTTCTTCTTTTCAACTAGAAACCAAAGGAGCCCGAAAAGAAGAAAATCTTAAAGCCAAGTGGTACAGCAGCTCAAGCTTTTGCAGAGGAAAGTGATGTAAGTCGATATCAAAAGCTCTTTCACATGCATTTTCATCGCGATATGAGAACATTTAGGCACCTTGTTCAAAGTCTAAAATGTATCTTTCATACAGGAATCCTGCAACCAGCAATTTTATAAATATTAGAAATTATATTAGATAGATCCTTGTGATTTGATTGGTTGTTTGATAGCGTTCATTCAGCCCATTTGCAATGACGTCATCAAACGTGCAATGTTAGATCCATTCATCGTGCAATTTTGGATCGATACGAATTGGTCCATTGCACTCGCGCACCGAGACTGCAGCTGCAGGCACCAGCAGCATAGATAAATAAATACATATTTTGTAATGACCTAACAATCAATAGAACTCTCACTTTATGAGCATGTTTTGCATCGAAATTCATAAATATCATGTGAAGAAAGAAAACAATTTCTAGATGTCATATAAACCAAATAATGAATGTTCATTCGTTTATTTATCTAGGCCGAGTATTTTGGGAGTTCCTATGGCCGGGGGGGGGGGCCTGGGAGGCCCCCCCCTAAGATCTCGGCCGTCGACCGCGCGATCGCGCCGAAAATTGGCACGCGGGTTGCCTGGGACATAATCTACAAGATTGTATAGTAATTTATTTCATGCGAATCCCTATTAAGTGATTATGCTAATTTATGCGTAATTAGTATGCGAAATCATACTTTTTCCTCTAACTCCCTAAATAAAGCTCTAAATGTACTAATTTTTGGTATAGAAACTCTTTGTGGTGTCCTTAGCAAGTGTACATTAAAAAAATTGTGATATCAAATCATTTTCTTATGTATTATATTGTTTTTCGCAATTTCTTATGTATTTCTTTGTTTTTTTGACCTTTTGTTTTTCATTGTTTTTTCATTGAAATTTGTTGGGGACTCTTCTGTGATCATAAAAAGCATAAAATGAATACATTTAGACTAGCAAAACTAAAAATAATCATACATTTATGAATTTTGGTTGAAAACACAATTTGCATTGACTTTGTACACGAAATCACGTTTTTGAGCCATTTTCGGTCTGACTTGCACTTACTCAATGTTGTGTAATTTCGGAACCACTTACCCGGGTTACGCAAAATTGGTCTCAAAAGTTGCGCAAGACTTGCAATCAAAAAGTCAGCGAGCAGCACGGTCAAAAAATTTCGCACGGCGAAAATATCGCACGATTCGTTGAGGGGGGGGCCTCGGAGGCCTCCCCCCGGCCTAGATAGGGTTAATGGACAGAATACTTTTGGTGAAAGATGAAATAATGATCCATTCAACTTGGCTACGCCTCATTGAATAGATCATTTCATCTTTCACCTCATGAAGTGTTCTGTCCGTTGCACTCATAAACATTCATTATTTGTATATCATAACAGTAACTGTAGACAAAACGATTGGGATTACAGGATGCTATGAAACCAAAGCAACCTTAAAAGGATTGCTGCTAAAAAAGACACAGCACAGACTTGACAATCACTTGAGGCAAGCCCACCTAAACATCAAGTTGATTGAAACAAATAAAAAAAATATTGAAAGAGAAATGCCTGACACCACAAAGGAGGAATGTAATCTGTTGTTGAAACCATGGTTTGTGCAGGTAAAGGCACTATCGAAATGGTATTATTATTTATTATACGTTAAATTCAAATATTAAATACTCATTCATGAATGATGTGCCCAAATTTGTGTAATGTTTTGTCAAAGTTGAAACTTTACTAAAATGCCCACTTTCCTGTCTTACGGCAAATATTAAAAACAGACTGGTCAATATCACAACGTTTGAAGCTCTCCAGTATGTACTTAGGGGTTGAAGTCTCTGTTGACATGCTGTTGTTATTGTTTCTTTGTGATTGAAGGAAGAAGAAGAAGACATGCCGCCTGAAGCTAAGATGAGAATGAAGAACATCGGCAGGTAGGTGTCTTCTTGGGCCCTGTCTTACAAAGAGTTGCAATTAATCCGATCAACCACAACTATGAAAAACCAGCAACTTCAACATCTATTATGCATGTTTGTTCAAATATTTTCTTACAATGATTTACAATTCTCTGTGCTTCTCTTTGTTTGAACTTCCTTTAGAACATATTATGACAATGATGGATTTTTATAGAATTGAGGTTGATGAGATCAGTCGTATTTCTTGGTAAGATTGGGCCTTGGTTTAGATTTAGTTCCAATTGGTCTAATTTCCAACTTGTCTACAATCAATTCGTCCTTTATCCACATGGTCCAATCCCCATTTCGTCCACTCGCCAATCACCATTGGGTCATTCCATCTGGATTCACCCAGTGATTGCACCCGACCGTCTCAGAATTCGTTGTAAATTGTTATACATAAAATTCAACATGGCCCAACCACAAAACAGAAAAATTATTCAAATCGGTCCGTCGGTTCTCGCGCTACAGCCCGCCCTTTTCTCCATGTTTTGACAAAAATGGGCGTGACCTTCAACTTTCAATGGCCATTGCGTCATAACGTGTTGACCAATTTTCACGAAAGTGGTACTATTTAATAGGAAATTCAGAGAGGAATCCAAAACATGCATCAAATAATGTATTGGAGCGATTTATAAGGTCGTGACCCTTGACCTATTCTTTGACCTTGAATTTGACCCCCGGACAAATAATTTTTTGACTTGATTTTCGTGTATGTTAATTATTTGTATGATATTGACAAAATATGTTAAAACCAATGATGATATTTTATTTCTTCACCTTTAAAAACTCTTCCAAAGATACCATGAAATTTCACTCTAGTCCCACATACTGATATTCATGTTAGTAAAGTGTTCAAAAGTTACATGATTTCTTCTAATCTTAAGTCACAGTATGCAAACACATGAAAAGAAATTAAGCTCATCAGTTCACAAATGAAACATTTTACATTTATGTTCATGAGTAGGTATCTGTTTAGGCATTTTGATGTTCAGCAATACATATCATATATGTATATATTCTTCTTAGTAAAGTGTTTACCCGGTACTTTTATCATCAAATTGTTGAGTATATGCTTATTTAAGGATCCCTAATATACATATATGATATATATTGCTGAACATAAAAATGCCTAAACAGATACCTACAGTGTATTCATGAGCATAAATGTTTCATGTTTCATTTGTGAACTGATGAGCTTAATTTCTTATCATGTGTTTGCATACTGTGACTTAAAGATTGGAAGAAATCATGTAACTGGTGAACACTTTACTAACATGAATATCAGTATGTGGGACTAGAGTGAAATTTCATGATATCTTTGGAAGAGTTTTTAAAGGTGAAGAAATAAAATATCATCATTGGTTTTAACATATTTTGTCAATATCATACAAATAATTAACATACACGAAAATCAAGTCAAAAAATTATTTGTCCGGGGGTCAAATTCAAGGTCAAAGAATAGGTCAAGGGTCACGACCTTATAAATTGCTCCAATACATTATTTGATGCATGTTTTGGATTCCTCTCTGAATTTCCTATTAAATGGTACCAGTTTCGTGAAAATTGGTCAACACGTTACGACACAATGGCCATTGAAAGTTGAAGGTCACACCCATTTTTGTCAAAACAAGGAGAAAAGGGCGGGCTGTAGCGCGAGAACCGATGGACCGATTTGACTAATTTTTTTGTTTTGTGCTTGGGCCATGGTGAATTTTATGTATACCAATTTACAACGAATTCCGAGAGGGTCGGGTGCAAAATTGCACTTTCATTGGGTGAATTGGCATGGAATGACCCCATTGTGTCTAGTAACCAGTTGGTCCAATAGCCATTTAGTCCATAAACAATTTTGTCTAATAGGATAAGTGTTAATTGGTGGCAAAATGAATGAAAAGATTATGGGTATTAGACCAGCTGGTAATTCGATGAACTGGTGATTAGACAGAGTGATTATTGAACCAAATGGTTATTGGACCAAGTGTTTGTTAGACCAAGTGGTGATGGACAGAATGGTGTTGGACTAAATGAAGGTCGACCATGTGATCAGTGGACAAATTGGCAATTTACCGTTTAGATGCAGTTGGTCTATTTCTCAGGTAGTCTAATACCACACTGTTAGATTGTAACCCATTTGGTCTACTACCAATTTGGTCTAATTTCCATTTGGTCTAATATGCAATTAGTCTAATGCCCATGTGAACTACTTTCCACTTTGTCTGCTGGGCTCTTTTTACATTGTAAAATGAAAAGGTGAACAGTTTATGTAGACTAAATGATGTTAGACCAAATGGATATCAAACAAAATAGGTTTATCATACACGTAGCTGGATCTAGAAGAAGAATTGAAAAATGGGCTAATACATGTAGGCAGATTTCATTGGTAGTGCATGTGAAAGCTATCTTTCCAGAGCAAATCTAAGGTAAGATAGTGAGTACATCCAGTTTGCCAAGGAAGTGATAGTTTACCTCATCACCTGAAATCAAAAAGTGATTATATGCTTCATATTCCAAATCGGGAACCACTAGAAACAAAGAAATCGATGTCAATATGTCTGTAGAGGAAGAATTTTGATTTGAAACAAAAAATTACGGTTTCCATTAAACAAAAATCCATTGAGATGATCATGTTCTTGCGCATCTGAGATCTTGCAGTGGTAAGACCTCATAAAGGACTATTACCATCACAATAAAATAATCGAGGGGCAATGCACTTTTATTTTGTGCAAAGTTTTACTGCTAGCGCGTACAAGTATGTACACTGCGCGAGCGCATCGAGATCTTGCGCAATTGTCACTATAGGGGACGGAGAATGATGGACAAAAAAATGGAGTGCAATATTAAAGACTTCTTCATTTCACGCTCTCTCATACTGATTCATAATGCATTATGATCTGGGGGGGGGGGCCGCTTACATTGACGAGTGGATACCATGCGCGACCAAAAAAACACGTAAAAAGGATGTCTTTTTTACGATAGGGCACGTTACGTACGTAACGTAATAAGGGTGTCAAAAACACAAAAATAATGAAAAAAGGGTATCTATTTCGCTAGGAAAATTACGTGTTTAGGGTCGAATTTGCGGGGGTTATAAAACAAAATTAAAATGTTTTATAAAGGATGTCCTTTTTGCCCCAACACTTCGTGTTTGAGTCCGATTTGCGCGAGGTGTAGAAAGTGGGGTCGTACTAAACCAAATTAGGTAAAGCCGACGACCGAAGGACCCGTAACAATAAAACATTCCTGTACTTGTTTAGGGGTTCATTTCAGGGAATATTTGCCAAGAGTATCGTTTTGTTTCCAATACTTGTTAAGGGTAGGGTTTCACACGCCAATACTTGTTAAGGGGTGCATTTTCAGAATATGGAAATTACGTGTTTAGGGTGCTTTTCGAGACCCCATGGTCGCGCATGGTATCCACTCGTGAATGGAAATGCCCCCCCCCCCCCTCCCGGGGTTATGGTCCTATGGGATGAAAAAGATCCAACGAAACACAAAAGGTCCATCACTGCGAGTAATAATTGATGGGGAAACTAGCCTTTATCACATGATCGACTTCTGACCAATCCTATAGCAAGATTCTTAGTATGCAGAATTCAAATTGAAATATTAAAGACCAATGGGTTTCTCAACTGACAAACAAAATGATGTTATTAAGTTTTCAGATGTAAGTTGGAGGTGATATATATCCTGCTCACTCATTCCACATTCATGATCAAATTCATACTACATGTTCTCCATTGAAATTATCTAAACTTTGCAAGACAAGAAACGTACAACGTAAACAAAATTGACATTTTGGCCTCCCGCATTCTTAGCACAGCATTAGACCTTGGTGTATGTTAATCTGGACTGCAGTATACAGGCCAGTTTTCAAAGAGACATATCAATGAATACAAAAGGTCAAGGAGGGGCATCACTGTATATCTCCTGTATAAGCACTGTGGAAATATCAGTTATTGTTATCATCAGTATGCACATTAGGCATCATTCAATGAATCTGAATCATCAGAATTTAGCAGTTTCATCTTTTTCAATCTTTTTTATTTTATTTTAGGGAAACACCCACCTCAGCGGGACCAAACTCTTTCAACAAGGGTAAGATGGGATTCAGTAGCCCCTCGGCCAAATGGAAGACGCCCCGCCTAAAGTCCAGCGCTGAGCAGATCCGACAAGAAGAGCAAAAGCCGGATGGCAGCTCATAGCATCGATGGGAAAGAGGGTTATGTAATATATTTGTGTTATATCCATGTACAGAGAGAGAGAGATAGAGGGGGGGGAGTGTACATAATAAGCCCATATTTTGAAGTCTGGGTCCCGTAACACAAAGGTTAGCGATTAATCGTATGCTTGAATTTCACAATTGATTATACCTTATAATCAATTGTAAAAAAAATGTATGATGATTGCTAAGCTTTGTGTTACGGGCCCCTGGGCGCCGTAACACAAAGGTTAGCGATTAATCGCTAAATGAAATGACCAATCAAGATCCTCGTTGCATGCGCATTTTGCTAAGTAGACTGACTATGAACCAATCAGAATTGTTCTTTGAAATTAGCGATCAATCGCTAACCTTTGTGTTACGGGACCCTGGTTATGGCTTTGCCCACCAAGGACAAAATCATTCCTGCACCATATTAATTTCAAGGTGCAACCTTAAGAGGGGTTTAGCATGGACTATGCTAACTCAGCTCACAATACAAGTAGCTTTTGATTGGTTTATTGTATGATGGGGTGTCCAAACTTCGCGCACTTTTCAAAAATATTCATCAGGCTTAATTTTGTCGACAAATTATTCATAATCTATACAAAACCAATTCAAGAAATAGTTACCACATTGATGGCAAGATCGTAAACTATAAAATCATGGACGAAAATGTAAAGTAGGTCACGGGGTTTCGCCGGTATCGCGATCTCAAAATTCTATTCCGATCGGCAAATGCGGGCTGTGCTGGAAAACCGTTCAGAAAAAGTGTGACCTAACTTCGCGCACCAAAGCTTTTGTGGAGATTTAAACAAAGACTCAAGCTCAAAAAGTGAAATATTTATATCAGATTGATGGCAAAATGCTATGGAATCGGTTAGTACTACATTTAACTCACTTTTTTTATGATTTCTGCTTGTAAAATGGTGATATCGTGATGCTTGTTGATTTCTTCAAAACGGGCGCCAACGGTGACAAATTTGCTGATCTTTTGCCAATATTTTCATGAATACTGGATTAATCCTAAAGAAACTTTCAGCGAAGGGTAATTTTAGGTCGCTTTTCACATTGATGATGTCAGATTTTAAGGATATTGGCTAGTTTTGGAGATAATGACCGTCCGCGAAGTTTGGACACGCGCGAAGTTTGGACTCACCACCATAAAGAAAAGTTGTGTGTGTACACAGTACAATGCATTGCACCCATCACTTATACATCGTGTGTGTTTGTGTATGAACAATAGCCTTTAATGCCTTATGTGTGTATTGTGAATACTTGACCTCAGTCGAACTTGGCAGTCTGCTGTATATGACTCTAGTCGAACAAAGCGGGCAAAGAGTTATGGCTTAACTCTGTATAAATTAGACTAACTTTTCACATTCTGTATTGATATTATGAAGAGTTGTCTTGAAATAATGATTATTTAACGGCTTTTATCCTAGTAAATAAAAGCATCATCTCAGTATAAAAAAATAGCTTCCCTTTATTTTTAGCCCAGGCTTAGACCATGATTGAAGTTAAATCTTACTTCAGAATACAGGCCATATACTTTATATTAATGTGATTTCTTTATTTATCATTCATGTAGACAAGAAGAGAGAGAGAGGGGGGCAGGAGAGAGCTAGGTTAAGAAAGAGATAGGGAGTTAGAGGAGGAAGGATATGAGAGGAAGAAAGGGAGAGAGAGAGAGAGTTGGGAGGGGGTGAGAGGGGCAAGAAATATCATAGCAGCATGTTGTCTTCAAAATAACTTTCCACATGAAGACTGTGTTTTCTGGCAATTGGTCTTTGGATAACACTGCTCCATGATTTTAGAAACTAAACTTATTTAAACATTATAGTGGGGGAGAAAAAGAAGAAGGTGAAAGAGATGTGGTACAGTGAATTTTGTACTTATCTTATTTATCTTATTTCAGTTGGGTCAGAACTGAGCAGAAACTTGTGTTTCTTTGATTAAGGGATACTCCAGGCTGAAAATCATAAAGATTTCTTGCACTTTTTGGTGAAAAAATTTGATATATGTCTTAAATAGGCAATGCAATGAGTGAACTGGGGCCCGTCTTACAAAGAGTTGCGATTGATCTGTTCAATCGCAACTATGGAAAGCCAGCAAAATCAACATATAAAATTTTTTTCTAGATATGAATGTACATGTATATCCATAGATTCATTGATTTCTTGGCAATTTGGTGTGTTCTTCACTGTTTACTAAGGACATTTTGCAAATTTCCTGTAGAAAAAATTCTGACACGGATGGATTTCCATGAGTTACGATCGATTGGATCAATCGTAACTCTTTGTAAGATGGGACCCTGATGTAACATTTGTATGCAAACAAATGTGAATCTCAAGTAATCTAAATTATACATATTACCAGGGAGCAACAGGCATCTTTCCAATTATCATGACTGTTGGTCTGGCTTAGATGACGTTCCTATGTCAATGTTTTGAAGGCTTGGTTAAACTGCGTAACCGAACCTTTGGCTGATCAGGGGTCCGTTGCAGGAAGAGTTGCACATGATTTTTAGAGTTGCGATTAATTGCAATTCTTTCTGCAACGAGCCCCTGATGACTAGATTATCCATCATGCTCAAGTTAAAGAAATAAAAGTTTTTGAAAGTTGGGATGTGATATTATCACCTCACTGCTTACTCACTATGACATTGTAATTTTTATAAGATTTCAGTACTTTGACTGGGGAGGAAGGCCTTTTTTTGTCCTACCCCCCCCTTTGACATCTTTTTGTGAAAAGATGAAAAGTTGATACTGCACTGTTTCATGGCCATTTTTATGCCCCCGCAGACGAAGTCCAGAGGGGGCATTAAGCGTTGCCCCTGTCCGTCCTTCCATCTGTCTGTCCATCCCCCACTTGGTCTCTGCAATAACTTGAAAAATATTTAATGGATTTTAAAAAAAATTGTGTTCTATGTAGATGACACCAAAATACAGACTAAGTTCGAATTCG
Organism: Lytechinus variegatus; assembly: GCF_018143015.1. Classification (NCBI taxonomy): domain Eukaryota; kingdom Metazoa; phylum Echinodermata; class Echinoidea; order Temnopleuroida; family Toxopneustidae; genus Lytechinus; species Lytechinus variegatus. The sequence continues at coordinate 51,356,640 of NC_054743.1, forward strand.
GAGTTCGCAGGTGAAAGGTCACAGCTCATTGAATATGCGAGTTGGTTTCCGCACAATAACTAAAAAAAATATTTAATGGATTTTACATTTTTTTGTGTGTAGGTAGATGACACCAAAATACAGGCTAATTTCGAATTTGGAGTCCACAGGTCAAAGGTCAAAGCTCATTAAATATGCAAGTTGGTTTCGGCACAATATTTAATTGATTTTTACAAATTTTCGTATGTATGTAGATTACACCAAAACACAGGCTAAGTTCAAATTCAGGGTCCGCAGGTCAAAGGTCACAGCTCAATGAATATGCGAGTTGGTTCAAAGGTCTAAATTATATTGATTTCTGCACGATTCTAAGTTTAATCTTATTGAACGAATTTCTGATTGCATTAAGCGGGGGCATGTGTGTCCTTTGGACACGTCAAATTTCTATTTTTTTCCTAGTCTCGCATTACTTTCGAGACAAAACTTGCAATTTTCTGCTCCCCCCTCCCCCATTCTAATAATAAGCTGTAAAGCACTGTGGGCCATCATGGGAAAAGCGCTACTAGTATATAAAAATAGCTGTTTTTGTCTCACCTGCGAAGCAAAGTGAGACTATATATAGGCGCCGCTTTTCCGACGGCGGCGGCGGCGTCAACATCAAATCTTAACCTGAGGTTAAGTTTTTGAAATGACGTCATAACTTAGAAAGTATATGGACCTAGTTAATAAAACTTGGCCATAAGGTTAATCAAGTATTACTGAACATCCTATTAGAGTTTCATGTCACATGACCAAGGTCAAAGGTCATTTAGGGTCAATGAACTTAGACCATGTTGGAGGAATCAACATCGAAATCTTAACCTGAGGTTAAGTTTTTGAAATGTCATCATAACTTAGAAAATATATGGACCTAGTTCATGAAACTTGGCCATAAGGTTAATCAAGTATCACTGAACATCCTGCATAAGTTTCACGTCACATGACCAAGGTCAAAGGTCATTTAGGGTCAATGAACTTTGGCCGAATTGGGGATATCTGTTGAACTCCCATCATAACTTTGAAAGTTTATGGATCTGATTCATGAAACTTGGACATAATAGTAATCAAGCATCACTGAAAATTTTGTGCAAGTTTCAGGTCTCATGATTAAGGTCAAAGGTCATTTAGGGTCAATGAACTTTGGCCGAATCGGGGTATCTGTTGAATTACCATCATAACTTTGAAAGTTTATTGGTCTAGTTCATTAAACTTGGACATTAGAGTAATCAAGTATCACTGAACATCCTGTGCGCATTTCAGGTCACATGACCAAGGTCAAAGGTCATGTAAGGTCAATGAACTTTGGCCATGTTGGGGTTTTTTGTTGAATAACCATCATATCTCTGTAAGTTTATTGGTCTAGTTCATAAAAAGTGGACATAAGAGTAACCATGTATCACTGAACATCTTGTGCGAGTTAGAGTAGTATTCAAAGTCAGCACTGCTGCTATATTGAACCGCGTGATGCAGGTGAGACGGCCAGAGGCATTCCACTTGTTATTATAATCATTTTTGTCTCACCTGCGAAGCAGAGTGAGACTATAGGCGCCGCTTTTCCGACGGCGGCGGCGGCGTCAACATCAAATCTTAACCTGAGGTTAAGTTTTTGAAATGACATCATAACTTAGAAAGTATATGGACCTAGTTCATGAAACTTGGCCATAAGGTTAATCAAGTATTACTGAACATCCTATTAAAGTTTCATGTCACATGACCAAGGTCAAAGGTCATTTAGGGTCAATGAACTTAGACCATGTTGGAGGAATCAACATCGAAATCTTAACCTGAGGTTAAGTTCTTGGTCTCGTTCATAAAAAGTGGACATAAGAGTAACCATGTATCACTGAACATCTTGTGCGAGTTAGAGTAGTATTCAAAGTCAGCACTGCTGCTATATTGAACCGCGTGATTGAGGTGAGACGGCCAGAGGCATTCCACTTGTTCTTAAATCCTGGCTGCCTTTAAAACGCCTCCTGTGTTTGGAGATTGTTTATTGCCAGGAAATAATTTTACTTCTGAAATTTGATCAGCATTTCTGTATGTTCCAGAAAAGTTTTCAGTTATGTTCTGTACAATTCATATTTAATAAAATACTGCTTCACAGAGGAATTTTATGTAGGAGTCATAAAACAATGTTTTAGAGCAAATTGCTACGCGACACTCTGAAGAAACTATGTTTTCAAGGTTTTGTTTTTCATGATGACAGGAAGTTGGTATATTCAGTTTAAGATATAGGCCTATATATAATTTAATGTGGTTTTGCCAAGTCAGACAACCATATATGTAGGTAGTTGAGTTAATTACGGCATAGGTTTCCAAGGTAGTCCGTCTGTCCATATATCCCATTTTCATATCTTTTTAATAAAATAACAAATATTAAGCAGGTCATCTCCAACTCATGAAAGCATGTAGGTAGTAAAACTTATTATGATTAGGGCGATTCCATGCATGTTGGGACATTTCAATTTCTAGTCTCTTAGATGAATGCTTTATAAGCGACAAAATTTTCTTTTCTGATAATGATGATGTTGTAGTGGGTAGTCATGTGAAAAACTAATAACCAACTAAACATGCTTGATTATGGGTGAAAAATTTTGTGTGTCGTACGGACTGAGAAATGCCCATACGACACGCGACATTTTCGGGTCAAATTCACCCATGGATGACGTAGTTATGTTTTTGTTTTGTTTTTTTGCATACAAATTGATTGTCCTTGTTTGTTTGGACAGCAGCTTGAAAAATGTGAAAATTGCTGATTTTTCTAGCATGGAATTGCCCATTTATTACTATTTGGATGTACCAAGGTCAAAGGTCTTAGAAGTTATTTACCTGCAAATAAGTTTGTTATGAAAGCAAAAGAGCCACTTGCCTGATCAACTTCAAACTTTTGTGATTATATGTATAATCAGAGAGATTATGTAATGAGAAGTTATAATTGTATTTTAAAAGATAAATATTTGTGAGAGATCCGACAATGGTAGAGGATTATGTGAGCTCTTTTCATTCGAGAATTTATTTATTTTTTACTGAATTATTTGATGTAAGTGTAACATTGATGGAAAGGTGTTTAAAAATTCAGTTTTTATCGATAATCTGTTTATGTGAAAATAGCTTGAACGTGCCCTTCAGAAATGATGAATATTGTATACATGAATTGTATTTAATGAATTTGTAAATTATATCTTCCTTTGAGAAACATTGTAAGACTGGCAGCCCAGCAGGTTTACTCGATAATGGCTGTGGAGCAGTTGGCTTTGTAGCCTAGCCTGCTGCTTGTCTGATGAATAGGGTCTGAAAATAGACTGAGGAAGCGCCTCTGCACTGCTGATGGGCGATTCCATATGTGTCGTACGGGACATCTTGACAACAATTTACCGTCTCTCAGCCAAATGCTTGCGCAATAAAACTTTCTTTTTTGTCAGTGATAAAGTTAAACCGGGTAGTAGTGTGTAAAACTGACAACCAACAATGTTCGAGTACAGGTGAATTAAAGGTGAAAATGTTGCGTGTCGTACGGGACTCAGAAATGTCCCGTACGACACGCAACATTTTCACCCCTAATTCATCAAAGGAAAACATATTTTTGTTGGTTGTCATTTTTCTGTATGACTACCCAGTAGTACTTTAATATTACAACCAAACAAATTGAAGTTCCTCGTTTGTTTGGACAGCAAGTTGAAAATTGTGATAATGGCTGATTTTTCTGGCATGGAATTGCCCTGATGCACCATGCATGTATGTATTCAGTCGTAGGGACTTAGCAATGGATGCCTTGGCTACAGGCTATTACCCTTACTAGATGCTGGGTGGGTATTTCATAAAGCTGCTCGTAAAGTTATGCACAACTTTACGAACGATTGAAACTTGTTCTTATGTCCTATATGAATGGCATATGTATGTATCATTTAGCAGAAGAAGGGGTTGTTGCAACCGATAATTGGGACCTTTCGCAATCTTCACCGACGCTAATATTGGGGTCCCCTTACACAAAAGTTAACGCTTAATCATACACTTGATTTTTAAGATTGATTGTACATTATAGTCAATAGAATCAAACGTAGAAAACTGCTGTACGATCAATGCTAAACTTTGTGTTACAGGGGGGTTACAGGCCCTACAGATCTGCTTTTCGTGTGCAAAATCCTTTCCCGCGACACCCGCACTATGCATACATGTATATTATGACTGATGGCTGGAGATATTCGAAATGCAGGACCTAAAATAGATTATGACATGGATAAGAAAGTGGTTTTTCAAACAGATCGAGTACGTATTGAATGAGGAAAAACTTACTGAATGAACGCTTAGATATAGATTATTACAGTCCATCGAATCGATATTGCATTTAATGTGGATTATTGGTGGATCACTGGCAATTGATTTCATGGGTCAGATCAACCTCTCTAGCCAAAACCATTTCTGTACACAGCATATACATGTACAATACGTTTAAGCACGGACCCTATAGGGTCCATGGTTTGAGCTAACGGGTTTCTTTGTTCTATTGTGTACGCCTTCTACACAAACGATATGCCTCGAGCACACGATGTGAGGGGCATTATGTTTTACATTCCCCAGAAATGGGGATTAGATTCAAATTCCGGGGGGACCACTTCCATTGATAAGTGGATACCAGGCGTGACAATGGAGTTTCGAAAAGCACCCTAAACAATGGAAGTAAGTCTTTTTCATATTATGAAAATGCATCTCTTAATTAGTATTTGGATTGTGACACCCTACAATTATTGGATATGTCAGTATCCCCTTTTCAGCATTTTAAACATCGTTTTGACACCCTTATAACGCTACATAGGTCTATACGTAATGTACTTCCCACTCTGTCCCCTTTTACGCGTGGTTGCTCTTGGTATCCACTAATCAATGGAAGTGGGCCCCCCGGGCGGCCTCTCGAGCTCTAGGAGGAGTCAAATGTGGCTTTGGAAAGTCGTCCTCAATCGGATATATCGCTGTTACCATAGTAGCAACCAGAATTTTGCACACGAAACGCATATTGAACGTTTCCGTCGCAGATGCGAAACGAAAAAAAAATCTCATGTCACACAATTTGCATTGCCGGCTAGAGTTTTACGACGGGCCCAAAAAGTCTCTTCCAAAATCAACTACCGTTGTAATTAGCGTTCGCGTCCTCAAACGAAAGGTCGGGAGTGTCGCACCAACGCATAATTGGGACCTTTCGCAATCTTCACCGACGCTAATTTTGGGGTCCCCTTACACAAAAGTTATCGCTTAATCATACACTTGATTTTTAAGATTGATTGTACATTATAGTCAATAGAATCAAACGTAGAAAACTGCTGTACGATCAATGCTAAACTTTGTGTTACAGGGGGGTTACAGGCCCTACAGATCTGCTTTTCGTGTGCAAAATCCTTTCCCGCGACACCCGCACTATACATACATGTATATTATGACTGATGGCTGGAGATATTCGAAATGCAGGACCTAAAATAGATTATGACATGGATAAGAAAGTGGTTTTTCAAACAGATCGAGTACATATTGAATGAGGAAAAACTTACTGAATGAACGCTTAGATATAGATCATTACAGTCCATCGAATCGATATTGCATTTAATGTGGATTATTGGTGGATCACTGGCAATTGATTTCATGGGTCAGATCAACCTCTCTAGCCAAAACCATTTCTGTACACAGCATATACATGTACAATACGTTTAAGCACGGACCCTATAGGGTCCATGGTTTGAGCTAACGGGTTTCTTTGTTCTATTGTGTACGCCTTCTACACAAACGATATGCCTCTAGCACACGATGTGAGGGGCATTATGTTTTACATTCCCCAGAAATGGGGATTAGATTCAAATTCCGGGGGGACCACTTCCATTGATGAGTGGATACCAGGCGCGACAATGGAGTTTCGAAAAGCACACTAAACAGTGGAAGTAAGTCTTTTTCATATTATGAAAATGCATCTCTTAATTAGTATTTGGATTGTGACACCCTACAAGTATTGGATATGTCAGTATCCCTTTTTCAGCATTTTAAACATCGTTTTGACACCCTTATAACGCTACATAGGTCTATACGTAATGTACTTGCCCACTCTGTCCCCTTTTACGCGTGGTTGCTCTTGGTATCCACTAATCAATGGAAGTGGGCCCCCCGGGCGGCCTCTCGAGCTCTAGGAGGAATCAAATGTGGCTTTGGAAAGTCGTCCTCAATCGGATATATCGCTGTTACCATAGTAGCAACCAGAATTTTGCACACGAAACGCATATTGAACGTTTCCGTCGCAGATGCGAAACGAAAAAAAAATCTCATGTCACACAATTTGCATTGCCGGCTAGAGTTTTACGAACGGCCCAAAAAGTCTCTTCCAAAATCAACTACCGTTGTAAATTAGCGTCCGCGTCCTCAAACGAAAGGTCGGGAATGTCGCAGTCAACGCATAATGTCGTAGTTTTTCTAACGCATAATGTCACATGTCGCAACGCATAATGTCGCAGCAAATCGTCAACGCATAATGTCACATGCCGCAACGCATAATGTCACAGCGGTATTTTCTTCAGGACTCGAGCTACAGATAAGATATAAAACATGCTTTGACTTAGTATTTTGAGACACGAAAAAGAGAAAGAAATTATTTTGAAATCAGGATTACTGTTTGTATGGAACTATGGATATTTGTCGCTTTATTACAATTTCGTCTACTGCCTTTTCCCCACTATCGCATGGTCTGATATCATTTCGTCTACCATTAGTTAGTCAACTATCAACATAGTCCAATAGCCATTTCGTCTAATTACCATCTCGTCTAATAGCCAGTTGGTCTAATAGCCGTTGTGTTTATTATCATTTAGTCTAATTGTATTTTTTTCAGTTGGTCCAATATCCATTTTGTCCAATATCATTACGTCTATTACCTTTTGGTCTAATAGCCAATTGGTCTAATAACCACTTGGTGTACTCTCATTTTCGTCCATGTTCCATTTGGTCTAACTTCAGTTGGTTCGCTATCACTTTGTCTAAATCCATTTCGGCTAACACTCATTTGGTATCGTTGCCACGGGTCCAATCACCAATAGGTCCAATCATTGGTTCTAGGACAATTACCCCACGGACAATCACCCTTCCGGACAACTAATCCCTGACAAGTTTACCCACCTGAGGACAATTACCCCCCGAGGACAATTACCCCCCTGAGGACAACTACCCCTGTAAAACTACCCCCGAGGACGATTACCCCCTGAGGACAATTACCCCCCCCCGGACAACTACCCCCTTGGGCAATTTCCCCCTGGACAATTACCCCCTGGACAATTACCCCCGGACAATTACCCCCTGAACAACTACCCCCCCCAATGACAATTACCCCCGGACAACTAGCCCCGGACAATTACCCCATAGGAAAATTAACCCCCCCTCCGAGGAAAATTACCCCCGGATAATTACCCCAGAGGACAATTACCAACGGGAACAATAACCCCCTAGACAAAGGGAGTGCACAGAGTTATGGCCTAAATTGTAAAATTACAAGGCGTTCTTGTGTATATTATCTTTGCATATTTTTTTTGCTTACTGTATTAAAACTAAAGCCACATCTTAATCTGGAATGTGCACCAATTGTTTCATAATTCTTAGCTTCTTGTTAGATGAATTGTTTTAAAATAACAGGTTTATAGGTTCTTCTTGTCAATAGTAGTGTTGATGGTTTGCGTTACCGACTTTCAATATTTCTACCTGTGAAGGTGTCTTTTCAATGTTTTATCTATTTTCCTGATTTTTTCCTGAAATTAAACCCCAAATGAATCAAGAAAAAATCAGATCAGTTGGAATCAGAGAAATTAGGCATTTGTGATTATTATGTCTAATCGTGTCTTTTCATGAATGTTCAATTGTTCTATGAAAACTTAGTATGTGGGCCAGTTTACACATTTTCTGATGTACATATGCGTAGCTATATAGCGCAAGCCCCCACCCCCATTTTTCATGATGCAGAAGGCATTGCTAAACAAAAAAAAAGAAAAAAGGCGGAAAAGGAAGAAAAAATATGAAAAAGAAGAAAATGAGAGAGAGGGAGAGAGAAAAAAGGAGAAAGAGCGATATAAGAGAGAAAGTTATTAACATAAGATAAAGTAGAAAATATATTGAAAACCTGTGCCACCGACCCAGATCATTATAATGGTTCACGCCCGGGGGGCGCGTTTCCGTTTTACACCCTGGCGAAGGCATTTTCCGGAAAAGTAGCCAAAAAGCGACTAGTGAAGAGTCTACGTCTACGTTTGTTTACATTATCAGCTGGGCGCGCGATCCAAAGTCCGCACCGAAGTTTAATATCCGCAGAATATACCGTACTTGCAAATGCAGCTGAGCTTATACTTTCCAGGTTCAATACGAATGTTTGCCTTGATCATTTGCCTTGCCGATTTGCTGATGTCTGTCTTGCTCTCTATCTGTCTATATATCTATCTCTATCTATGTAACTGCAGTATCTATCTATCTAATAATCTTCTCTGTCTCTCTCATTCTTTATCTAACATCTATCTATCTCAAATTCTCTATCTCTCATCTATCTATCCATCTATCTATCCATCTGTCTGTCTTTCTCTATTTCTCTCTATCTATTTATCTATTTTTTTAACTAGAGTATCTATCTATCTATCTGTCAATTAATTAATAATATTCTCCGTCTCTCTCATTCTTCAATTATCTATTTAATATCTCTCTCTCTCTATCTATCTATCCATCTGTCTGTCTTTCTCTTATTCTCTCTTTCTATTTATCTATTTTTTTAACTTATCTATCTGTTAATTTGTTAATATTCTGTCTCCCTCCCTCTTCATCTATCTAACATCTATCTATCTCTCATCTATCTATCTCTATCTATCCATCTGTCTGTCTATCTATCTATCTATCTATGTATCTATCTATCTTCTCTGTCTCTCTCATTCTTTATCTTTCTATCTATCTATCTGTCTCTCAAATTCTCTATCTCTCTCCTTCTCTAGCATCTGTCTGTCTTTTTTTTCTCTCTTTCTCTTTGTCCGTCCATATTTCTATCTACATCTCTCTATCTATCCTCTCTCTCTCTCTCCCCTCTCCCTCTATATATCGACCTCTCTGTCTCTCCCCTCTCTCTATTTATCTATCTATCCATCCATCTCTCCCTCTTTCTCTCTCTTTCTATCTATCTATCCACCTCTCTCTCCCCCCCCCCTCTCTCTATTTCTATCTATCTATCATATCTGTCTATCTTGTCTTTATCTATTTATCAGTCTTCTATTTCTATCTTTCGGCAGCTTCTAAGTGTATCAATCCATCAAACTTCAATTTGTCTTTCCATTATAAGTATCTGTTTATTTTGATTTGTCTGTCATTCTATTCATTTAGTTAATAATTTATTTTTAGAAAAAAAAACTATCATAAACAACGCGACTGCAAAAGCATGTTCGGATTTCACTCCTGACTGCCGCTCTCTCTGGACATGAAGTGCCGAGGAACTCTGTGCTCTGATCAGTAACTGTGCAAATTGCATGCGGTGGTGGACTCGCCTGTGTCGCACGCTGCATGCAACCAGCGACGTGTGTAGACTCTTCACTAGTCGCTTTTTGGCTACTTTTCCGGAAAATGCCTTCGCCAGGGTGTAAAACGGAAACGCGCGCCCGGGGGAGGGGGGCACTCAGTGTATAATAATGTGCCGCGGAGGGGACCCCCATTTTTACACTCAAATTTCCTTTCCAAGGCATAGCATCTTTGTCTTATTGAGAAAAAGAACAAAGAAAGCCGCTCCAAGGCAAAACATTTTCTTCTTATCGAGAAAAAAAGAAGAAAGAAATCCGCTCCAAAGCTTGTCATATTTTTCGTTACGCCGTTCCAGTCACATTGATCTGCTACGATGAGCGGCAATTTTGGTGAAATGCGGCCGCAGAGCGCTGTCCGACCATCACCTCTGCGCGAGCGCACACGGCGGACGTGCCGCCGGGCTAGCTACATCATGCACGCATGTCCGTTCCACAGGGATGCATCAGCAATGACACGCTAGCGATCCGTTCCAAGGACCCCGTTTTTTGTCTCGCCCGCGGCACATCCCTACCACTTTTTTGGTCGAGTGCCCCTTCCCCCCTGGGGGTCATGCTTGATTCGATGCCAGAGAGAAGGTGTGGGGATTTTGCGGGGGTAATTGTTTGGCGGTAACTGTCTGGGGAATCATTGTCCTCGGGGGCATTTGCTGAGGGGGGGGGGGGTAATTGTCTGTGAAATAATTGTCCAGGGGGTGATTGTCTGGGGGTAATTGTCCGGGGGGGGGGTAATTGTCCTCGGAGGCTAAATGTCAAGAGGTGGTTGTCCGGAAGGTGATTTTCTGGGGGGTAATTGTCCTAGAACCGGTGATAGGACCTAATGGTGATTGGACCCATGGCAACGATACCAAATGATTGTTAGCCGAAATGGGTTTAGACAAAGTGATATAGCGAACCAACTGAAGTTAGACCAAATGGAACATGGACGAAAATGAGAGTACACCAAGTGGTTATTAGACCAATTGGCTGTTAGACCAAAAGGTAATAGACGTAATGATATTCGACAAAATGGATATTTGACCAACTGAAAAAAATACAATTAGACTAAATGATAATAAACACAACGGCTATTAGACCAACTGGCTATTAGACGAGATGGTAATTAGACGAAATGGCTATTGGACTATGTTGATAGTTGACTAACTAATGGTAGACGAAATGATATCAGACCATGCGATAGTGGGGAAAAGGCAGTAGACGAAATGGCAATAAACCGATAAATATCCATACAAAGAGTAATCCTGATTTCCAAATAATTTCATTTTCTTTCTCGTGTCTCAAAATACTAAGTAAAAGCATGTTTTATATTTTATCTGTAGCTCGAGTCCTGAAGAAAATACCGCTGTGACATTATGCGTTGCGACATGTGACATTATGCGTTAGAAAAACTACGACATTATGCGTTGACTGCGACATAATGCGTTGACTGCGACATTATGCGTCGGACGCTCTTGGCATAATGTCGCAGATTGCGACATTATGCGTTGTAACAGGGGTCACCAGTCCTGCGTAAAGTCATTGGTATCTTAGGAACAGCTTTATGAAACACCCACAGGGGCACGCACCATTTCATAAAGAGTTACAATTGTTGTAACTTTGCCATTATGGCTACCATCATGGCAACAGGGCTCAGCAGCCAATCAAAATCAAGGTTACCATGGTAGCTGCCATAAGGGCAAAGTTACAACAGTTGCAATCCTTTATGAAATGTGCGCCTGGTCTGTGTTGTGATCTTACTACTGAAACACCAATTAATGATGGCATTAATACAAATGAAAGCCTCTTTCAGTGCATAGAGAGAAAGAAAGAGAGAGATGAATGGGGGGATAGAGAAGGGGGCAAATGACATCATTAGACATGACTTGTATCCTCCAAAAATTGAGTGCTTTGTGATTTAATGACTTTTCATGTATCCTAGAGTATTCAGTGCAATACAATGAGTTTTTACATGTCCTTTTAGAGGGCAACTATTATTATGTGGTTCTTGAAAAACGAGTTTAACTTCACCCCTCCCCCCCCAACAAAAAAAAGGAGAGAAGAAAATATCCTGTTAAAAGCAACCCTTTCATTTATGTCCTCTTCATATTCATGCTTCTTTAAATATTTTTGTTTCTGTTGTTTATGTAACAGCGATGGTTGGATGAAAAAAGAAGAGTATTGAAAAGAAATTAATTGAGAAGGTAGAGATGAAGGGATGATGAGAAAGAGAGTGAGGGGCTAGCAGGAGGAATGATAGAGGCACAAAGAGGTCAATAGATTCATCATTCAGATATGCTATACAAAGAACAAATCAATGAAAATGACAAAAGGGAGGGGGTGAAGGATTATAAAAAAGAAAGCGGTGGCAGGGGTATAGAGTGAAAAAGTGCTGGTGTAGAAGATTGGTGAGATCTGAAAAGAGATGAAGCCTAATCACTCGTCTGTATACTATAGTGTACACTGTCAGTGATAGTATACAGATCAGTGAGCCTTAATGGCGAATGAGATACTAAAGTATTATTTATTTTTTTTACCAATAATGCACATAGCATTTCCATTTTATCCTTTCTTTTGGTAAATGGTAGGCCTATACACTCTAAATTACAGGGATTTAAAAATAAGTCCAGCTGGACTGTAGTTAGGGACCAGTCGATTTCTGGAATTATTTTTAGTCCTAAAGACTTAAATTTAAATCTCAAATGATTTACGTTTAAAACTTTCGAGATTTAAAAATGAATCTTAAGGATTCAAACTAAATCAGGAATTCGATTGGTCCCGAACTACAGTCCATGTGGACTTATTTTAAATCCCTGTAATTTAGAGTGTACACCGGGCCTATACTATTGACGATGGTTTAGTGCGCAAGAAAGGCTCACCAGCCGTTCTTAAAGTCGCTCTTAACTTACGAACAGCTTTATGAAACACCCACCTGGATAAAAGAGCATTGTACATTAAATGCTTTGCCCACGGGCGTAGGTGCCGCGGCCGGGAGCGAACCCCGGACTTTCTATGTACAGTCAGGCGCCTTAGACCACTCGGCCACGGAAAAGACAAATGAAATGTCGCCCTCAACGACATGAACAAGGTGATGTCATCGTTAAATTTACAATTAAACTTTGGCAATGGCATATCATGTTTGAAGGTCGCATGTTCACTTCTCTGTACAATTAAGAATAAAATCTTTTTTTCAAGCGATGTCATGTATATTTGTATGAGTTCAGCAGGAAAATTTACATCACGTACTGGGTATGAAATCATTCTGTGTGAGTCAGGGTCACTGATCTGAATACTAATCTGAGTTTACCTATAATAATGGCGAGTCTATACTGTTGAAACCCCTAAAGTAGTCTGTATGTGTAGCCTACAATGACTTATGTACTGAAGCGTCGTATGTGCCGGTCTTGTGTGAAGACCCACTTCTTGATCAAAGTTTTAATGAGGGTCTGTCCCTGCAGACTTCAGTTTACGGAGTGACGGAGGGCATTAATTCTGGGATAATTCCTCTGGGCTGCCAGTTTTTGTTTTAATAGGAATTTTCAATTTCCTTTTCTATATAATTATGGAGGTATTAAACATTATGAAATTTTCTATTTCTCTTCTCTTATTCTTCATTATTGTTGTGGTGTCTTGTACAAAGAAGTTTTATTCTAATCACGCTTAACTCCCCCTCCCCCCTCCAATAAAAAAGTTATGCCCTTCAGAAAACTTTATTCATGGAGCTTATTTCAACTTACATGTACACATTCACTTTTGATGTGGGGTGTGATATTTTTTCTGCTATTTTCACAAACTTTTTTTCAGGATGAGCTTCCCCTTTAAAGGACCTAGATGAAGTAATAAGGACATAAAATGGATGATTCAAGTTTGATGTTGGTGTTAAAATTGCAATACAAAATCTAATTTATCAAACAATATGATGCGTAAAATTATGTTCTTTATATAGCTCGGCACTAAACGAAACTTGTCCCAAGACTATAGTCTGTTAGGACTTTGCTAATATAAAAATCGACCCAAATGTTACACTGAACTTGAATTCACCCACTGCCTAAGGTAATTCGAGGGCAGATTTAAAAAAAATCATTTAATATTCAGAAAATAATTAAAACCATATATTTCTAGTATTTTGAAGATACACAATAAATTATATTCTGTGCTGCTATTACAAACTTTGAGGAAAATTGACTTTGTACTTTTTTGTATCCAACATCAATCAATTCACTTATACATTGTGTCAAAGGTTCAGTTCTATATCTAACATAATTATTAATAAAAAAATATTCAAAGTGCTTGCTTGAAAGGGTAGATATAGTGGAATATGATGGCGCCCTCCAATCACTCCAGAATAATATACGCGCCGGGAGCGGGGGGGGGGGGGGTAAAGTAATTCAAAAGGAATACTAGTACTATACGAACGAGCACTTTGAATCTTTATGTTAGCTATATAACTGAACCTTTGATACAATGTGTAACAAGTGCAAAGTCCGTTTTTCTCAAAGATTTGTATATACTGGTTCAATTATGCCCGGTGTGGTATGTCAAACTTTCTATCAAATTGTACCTATACCGATCTCCCATCGGGCCCAAATCATAATAGCAGCAAAGAGTAGAATTTATTGTGGAATCTTCAAAGTATATACAAATATTGTTTGAAAACGATAAGAAATTAATGAAAAGGAAATAATAATAAGGGTAAGTGAAAACAACGATAATTAATTAGACATATACAAATAGAGATAATCATTATACAACTTAAACAGAGGCCCGTATTTTGAAGTCAGGTTTATCTTAGATCACGGGCTAACTTTGCTAAAATTATGGGGAGCCGAGCATTCAAAAATTATGTTTATGTTGTATATTAGTTTTGTTTCCTATTTTGTTCCACTTGCTTTCATAATGAGGAAAAATGCTTCAGTTGTCATTCCCAGACAAGTATTAACAATTTGGGTGTCATGTGATTTAATAAATTGGATGTCACTGTATTGAGAGATTTGGCTCTCCATAATTAAACCACAACTTAATAGGAGAGACAAGATTAATCAGAAACGATAAAAGCTGGATTCGCAGATGTAGAGAAATAGGAAAAATAGAAGAAATAAAGTGGGAATGGTCAGAAAAGGGAAATAAAAAAGAGACGGGTAGAGAGCCAGCTAGGGGCATGCACTCACTGTGCGGCTCTTTTAAGAGGATGGGGCGAAAAGCTGCCCCCTTTTCACGCCTTGTCAGATAAGTTCCCAAGCATACTATTTTCACTCAAATTTCATTGAATATCCACATTTTTTTGGGGGGGAGGGGGGGGGGTGAAAGCAGATTTTAAAAGCTTCTGCGTAATGATATAGATACTCTAACCAGTTAATTATTAAAGTTAACTAATTGCAAATGCAGGGAAATCGCAAGGGGAATTCTGGACAGGGTTACTTTGAATAACGCCAAGCTGAATCTTTATTGCGCAGGATGTTCAAGTTGGCCCACCAATGACTCGCCGGTCGGTTTGAGTGGGCGGGCGGGGGCGATGAACATAGCGCTTAGAGATTAAAACGGTTCAGAGCATACGAAAATCGTCTGGCATATTTTGTTTTCCAGGAGAGTTGCCTTTATTTATAGACATATACCGGGTGTTTTTGTAATAACCGGGTCATTATTGCTCCCAAGCCCCCGCTTTTCGTGAAAAAGCTGGTGTGATTGTGAAACAAACAGCTAATTCAATGCCTGTGTAGACAAGCCCAGGGATGGCAAAGGGGGGGGGGGGGGGGGCTAGCCTAGCATGACTTAGAAGTTAGACCCCGGCCCCCTCCCATTTACGAATAATAATTTAGAAGTGTGCAAAATCGTGACGTTTCTCACGTAATGCTTTGCTTCATGCTTACTGTTTGATAGTAAAAATAAGTTTGACCTTAAACAAACAAGATTTTTTCATCGCAATGCAATTCCGAGAATTCCCTAAAATGATAGCAAAAGTCCAGACAAATACAAGCGATGGGTAGATGTAGGCCTACAATTTACATGAATAAGAAATGGCTACATGCATCTTGAGAAATCTTTTGTGACAATTAAATCGCAGTATATACATTTACCGGTGTTATATCTTGTCATAGACTTCATTGTAAAGTTAAATTACCCTTTAAAGACCATAACAGAAGCCAGATTAAGCAACTATATATTTTTGGAATACCTGACATTATTAAAGTGATGGTCCGACTAAAAGTTTGTATAGCTTAATAAATAGAGTAGAATTCATTGAGAAAAATGCCGAAAATTTCATCAAAATCGGATAACAAATAACAAAATTATTGGATTTTTAAAGTTTAGCAATATTTTGGTAAAACAGTCATCATGAATATTCATTAGGTGGGCTGATGATGTCATATCTTCACTTGTTCTTTTGTATTTTATTATATGAAATTAGATTTATTCACATTTTTTCCTCCAAGAACTTGAAAAATTGGATTGACAGCTGATTTAGTGCATTAGATATTTATTGCTGCAAAATTATTTCATTGTAAGGAAGACATGATTCCCACAAGTATGAAATAATGAAAATATATGATATTTTGTTATAACATAGGAAAACGGAAAGTGGAGATGTGACATCATCACCCCACCTAATGAATATTCGAGACGACTATTTTCACAAAACATAGCTAAAGTTTAAACTTCAATGACTGTATTATTTTGTTATCCGATTTTGATAAAATTTTCGGCATTTCGCTCAGTGAATCTACTCTATGTATTAAGATATAAATATTTTCAGCCCGGACCATCCCTTTAAGAATCAGAATGCAGCAAGTTTCATGCCTTGTCGATTTTCATTGCTTACCAGCTAGGCATTAAGGCTATACATGTTAAAGGTCAAGTCCACCTCAGAATAATGTTGATTTGAATCAATAGAGAAAAATCAGACGAGCACAATGCTGAAAATTTCATCAAAATCGGATGTAAAATAAGAAAGTTATGACTTTTCAAAGTTTCGCTTATTTTTAACAAAATTGTTATAATTATGAACGAGCCAGTTATACATCCAAATGAGAGAGTCGATGATGTCACTCACTCACTATTTCTTTTGTTTTTTATTGTTTGAATGATACAATGTTTCAATTTTCATGAATTTGACGATTAGTATACCTCCTTGCCTGAAGCACAAAATGTTAAAATAATGGAATTCCACGTGTTCAGGGAGGAATGAAACTTCACATGACAATGACAAGAAAATAAAAATATTTCATATTTCATGTAATAAAATTCAAAAGAAACAGTGAGTGACTGATGTCATTAGTTCCTCATTTGCATACCGACCGAAATGTGCATATAACTGTTTTGTGAAATGAAGTGAAACTTTAAAATGCCATAACTTTCTTATTTTACATCCGATTTTGATGAAATTTTCAGTGTTATGCTTGTTGAATTTTTCTCTTTTTATTTAAATCAAGTTTTCGTTGGGGTGGACTTGTCCTTTAAAATTAGTGATTTAAACACTCGAATTCGAGATTCTCGAAAATGGGCTTCATTGCGCTTTTCAACGACCTGAATCTATTTGTGGTTGGAGTTTCGGTACAATCGTTGTGTATGTAGACAAAATTGATTGTTTTATCTTTTTCCAAATCACGAAGTGGAATTTTAAAGCACAAAACAGCAAGGTTTTGAGTAATTCCTGCCTATATTGGCGAAACTTAATTAGCTCTAGAACTTATTTTGGCCAAGTTTTATTTGATGCTTTATATTTTGCGAAGCTTTGTCATCCGTATCAGGAATTGTGTTCGTATTTACCCGGCACAGCAGTTGTGACCAATTAGGACGAACAAAAAAAAGCGGGGGGTATCGCGTAAATTTATGAACTGGAACTGGAAAACAAGAAAATGATGTGATTTTGTTTTCTTTCTTTATGTGTTACGTGAAAACGCACATAATCACAGCTTTATCCGGACGTCAGGGACTTGTGAATAGCACGATTGCACTTTGCGAATTGGAATGTTTCTGAAAGGGGAATACTCCTATGACAAGCTGTAAAATGCATAAAACTGGCTTTGTTAGTTTGTTGTATTCTGTAGCTTATCAACATTTAATTTGTAATGTGTCAGTTCAATTTTCGCTTCCAATGAAGTCTTTTAACAAACACACTGTAAATGATTTGTATATATAAGATACCATAATCATTTGCCTTTAATGTAAAACATTCATTTTTGCCTTCTTTTCTAAGAAAGCATAATTATTTCGAAGTCTTTAAGTGTCCTAACGTGGTATTGAATTTCATGGAACACCATACTTTGTTTCCTTCGAGTTATTTTTAAAAGATCTTGTTTAAGATTCAAAGAAAAATATATATCAACCCCGCTGTGCTGTTATGTAAAAAATATTGATAATTCAAAGAACCAGGAAATGTGTTAGTTCCCAAAGGCTTATTTGGTTGGTATTTTATTTATGATTTCCCTAAACCGTTTTCTGTATTTTTTTATAATAAACATTCTTCTCACTCTCCCCCCTTCTCTCTCTCTTTCTTTATCTCTATGGTGGGCCTTCAGATTTCTTGGGAACTATGAGGATCAGCTCTCTCATATCTGCGTTGGCTGTTTTATTATTTTTTTTTGGGGGGGGGGGGGTCAAAATAGCCTACATTTATTGGGGGTTAAAAATGTTGTCAAGAATGTATGTAAAACTAATGGTTTGTGGTAACCACCGTAGGAACTCGGCAGGACAGCATTTTCTGCTGGTAAACGTGCCAAGCTGGTATACCAATTACCTTGGAAACATTTTACGTCTAGGTTAATCAGTCATAGTGGCTGACGTAATAGACGACAGATATCACTCTTGGGCCTTTTTATCAAAGTGGAGACAATGGCAGAGTTGGGATTCGAACTCACAACCTTGCGATTATGAGTCCAATGCTCTAACCACTGGACCACACGACCCGACTTAATGGATATGCATTGACGAAACTTATTTCGTTACAAGAAAGGCATGTTTTTACACTGGCTCGACATGTAAGAAAATGTAAAATGATATTGGTTTCACAAAAAGAAAGATGTGGAAATCCTACCATCAGCCCACCCATGCATGACGGCATAAATACAACACACTGTTTTTCAGTACGAAGTATCGCCGATATTCAATGACTTCATTATTTCTTATCAGAGTTCAATGAAATTTTCAGCATTTTTTTATCTTTGCAGTTTTTATTCGACATAAAAGATAATCAAAATATACAGAACATATCGTTGCACTTCAATAAAAAAAGAACATTGTATAAGTACATACAACATAATCTTAATTTACAAGAAAATTGTACCCCAGCGCTGCCGACAGGACGATCCATTAACCGAAAAAAGGGGGGTACGGCCATACCTAACGGTCCAGCGTCGACCTGGCGGCAGCAGGTCGAAGCTTTTCAGCATTTTGCTCGTTGTTACTCTATTTGAATGCCATTAATTTCAGTCTGAAGTACCCCTCAGTAAATTTCTTAACATTTTGCCGTTTAAATGGGAATGAAACATTTAGAATGAATAGGCTTGTGTCGAAACAGAAAAATAAAAGAATAAGAACAAAGAAAGTTTGAGTAAAATCAAACAAAATAATGAGAAAGTTTTGAGCATTTGAATATTGCGATCACTAATGCTATGGAGATCCTCCCATTGGCAATGCGACAAGGATGTCTGATGTCACATGTGAACAACTTTCCCTTTGATGGACTATAAAATACCCTCAAAATGTCTCTTTTTCCTTTTTCTTATGGTGATAAAAACTCTTTATCCGTTATGTATTCTTTAAAAATATGTATTACATGCCCTCCTATAGAGAGAACACATGATCTACTGATAGATGTGATAAAGAGAGTTGTTCACAAGTGACATCATACATCTTTGTCGCATTGTCAATTTGAGGATCTCCATAGCATTAGTGATCAAAATATTCAAATGGTCATAACCTTCTCATTATTTTGTCCGATTTTTCTCAAACTTTCGTTGATCTGTTTCTTTGATTTTTCTGTTTTCACACAAGCTATCTTGTTCCAATGGTTTCATTCTCCTTTAAGTCTCTTTATTATTGTCATGGTAGCGAGATAAAATATGTTACACGACAGGTGCTAAGAACCCGGGGGAGGGACCATGGGGCAAAGTGCCCCCACCCTTTTTGAAGCACTGGAAAAGCGCCCTTTTTATGCAAGAAAAATTCCCTTAACGATCGTGTACTGATAAGGACCAGTTTTATGTGTGAGAAAGTGCCCCCGTGCTTATGTGCCCAAGAAAATTGCCCCTGCGAACGTGTTCTGTGCCATTTCATACTTGAGAAGAGCCCTTGCGTATACCGTTAACAAGTGCCCTTGAATTTTTAGGCGCCCTTTCTCGTATCAATACCCCTTTTTATACCCAAGAAAAGTGCCCCTCAAGAACGTGTTGTGCCCATTTCATACCTAAGAAGAGCCCGTTCTTATACCATTAGCAAGTGCCCCTATGCTTTTTTATAGGTGCCCTTTCTCGTATCAGTACCCCCTTTTACCCAAGAAAATTGCCCCTCAAGAACATGTTAAGTGCCCCTTTCACCTGAGAAGGACCCGTTTTATGTGACAACGAGCGCCCCTTTGAAACAAGAAAATAATATTCTCATTTTTATGTTACTATACATGAAGGAAAAAACTTGTAAGAAATAATCCTTCGTCTCTTGAGTTTCATGAGTCGGCATGACTGAGTGGAGTAGATAAGCAGTGGCTTACAGATGGGGGGGGGAGGCTCTTGCCCCCCAGGAAAAAAAATCACAACCAAGAAAAAAAAGAGAAAAGGAAAGACAAGGAAAGAGAAGGATAGAGAGAAGGGTGGAAATGTTATTTTCTGAATGTTATGTCAAAATCTATCACAAATTTGGATTTTCGTTATAAAATATGTCAAAACTTTTGCTCACTTGCTTCGCTCGATTGGAGCTTCTTATACATTTTATGTGATACGACAAATCTAGCCCCTTCAAAATGTTTGACTCATTACAGCACTGAAGATAAGTCATTTTTTATTTGACAAATCTAACCCCTTCAAAATGTTTGACTCATTACAGCACTGTAGATAAGTCATTTTTTATTTGTCTTCAGGTCGGGCCTTTGAAAGAAATTTAAAGGTGCCCTTTTCCCTGCCCCCCCCCCACCTTCAACTGCTCCACCGCCCAAGTTGCACATCATAAAATATTCTTATGAAAATGACGTAATATCGATTTGTGTAATAAAGACATTAAGTTACACAATATAGCGATAAAAGGGGGAAGGCCATTGCTGTTCATACAACTTGGGTGAAATAATGGAATAATCTATATGAATTGTTGTTCGAAACATTCTATATTATACAAGAACATGGTAGTCATGACAACAATATAAGTGATTATGGGATGATAATAGAAAGTGGGCAAGAACATTAATTGACCAATAATTATTGGGCAAGACTGCATGAGGGAAACATATTTAGTGACGCGTTTCCTTTTTTACCGAACACCACGCCGGATTTCAGTTTCTAAATTCTAGTATGTTGGTTCACGTCACGAAATCAGGATAATCAATTTTGTCTACTGCCATCACCGGTCCCGAAAACAGGGACAATGCGACTCAAAGGTAAACCTGGTAAGGAAGTATAGGCCTAGGCCAAATTATCGACCTTTTATTTAGGAACTGACATTAACGGGAAAACTTGTATTTAAATGGAACCAAATCAATTAAATAACAAAGGTGCAATTACTCGTGACTAAGTAAGTTACCGAGTAGTTCAACCAGAATTAAGAGGCATGAGACAACATAACATTAAAGAAGCTGATAATAATAATAGTGGAAGGGTAAGATTTTGATAGTAGGTAGGGATAAAGAAAACTCTAATGAAATAGAAAAAAAATGTACTTAGAGGAACAATATTATTTTAAAATGTGGTGAATAGGAGGGAAAGAGAATTGAATTTGAAAGAGAAGTTCAAATAATATTCTTATAGGCCAACGGGGTCATTAACATGGAGTTCAGAAACTTCTGGGTGTGCAGTAAGTAAAGGGGGGGGGGGTGGTTGAAAGAAAGACAAGTTTGGATGTATAATGAGAAAAATAATGCTTAGATTAAACCAACAAATAAGAACAGAGATTGTGATATCTTATTTATAAAGTTCGTTGGCTATCATTGTGCAGTAAAGATGAAAGAAATTGATGTACAAAAGTAAAAATTGTTAGGATCAATTAGCTGAAGGTCTTGAACTAAATGGTAGAAAAGTAACAAAAACCCCAATGCATATACAGAAAGGTCAAGAGATTTGATCAATTGATTTAGTTCTATATGATTACAGCAAGTTTTCCTTTTAATGTCAGTTCCTGATAGTGATCTCAAATAAAAGGTCGGAAATTTGAAACACATCAATTATGACTCTACTCGGAGCTTTTCTTCCTGTCGTTTTATCTGTCCAATGGTTTTATTTTTCTTTCTCATGTTTCTCGTTTTTTTTTTCAAAGGGGTATTCAAGGTTTAATATATAATTACATCTAAATAAAAAGAGTGAAATTCACCGAGCAAATCAATGAAAATGGCTGGAAAAAAATAACAGAGCTATTGAACTTTAAAGTTAATGAATATTTTATGCACGCCGCCTCGTGAATATGCAATAGGTTGGCCGATGACGTCATGTCCCCCACCTTTCTTTTATGATTTACATTAAAAATTAATTATTTCTTATTTTCATATTATGTGTGTATGTGATACGACCGCCTAATTGTATCCAAATAAAAGGCAGCAGTGGCGTATCAAACCAGATGTCAATCCGTTTGTTTTCATTCTTGGAG